>NW_017731374.1:892840-893732 GCF_001890085.2 Hipposideros armiger
TGGTATAATGTGTAAAGTTCTAGAGTAGCCCTTCAAGAAAAGATAATAAAGAGCTACATTATTTTCTAGTCCTTTAGAGTTAAATTTGTAGTGGTTTGGGGTGGTGGCAGTTGGCAGTGAGTTGTACTTATTGAGCTGTTTTCTGTGCCACTTGGCAGGAGCAGGTCTAAGGTGACTCACCTATGTCTAAGTTATGTAATTATTTTGCAAAAAATACCACTCTGAACTGACTGGGCCTTTACCAAAGTCCATATACTTTATATGTTGGTATGTCCCAATTAACTTTTATTTTGCCCGTTTTAATGCCAACCCCAAGGTTATGACTGTCACTTGGGAAATCTAGAATCTCACTTTAGTTACCCTGATATTGACTTAAGCCCTGACAACTACTCCCAACTATCACCTCCATATTTGCTCTTCTCACTAGTATGGACTTTGCTACTCTATCTACCCTACATATACTCCCATAGCATTGTGAGCCCTGCCTGATGGCTAGTATTTGGCTCAGTAGTTTTAGCTTGGCCTAGGCAGCTAGGATCCCTCTGTGTAGCAGAGATAGCATACCAATCATGCAATAAAAGCAAACAAACAAACAAACAAAAAAACAGCAAAATCATGAAAACACTTTTGGTTGCCATATATCATTTTGATAAATTATAAATCAGAGGCGAAATCTAGAAGTTAAATTGGAACTTCAATATCATCTTCTTAAGCTAGTATACCAATACTCACCACTCAATAGGAGTAGAGTCGCATCTTATTTGAAAGTTAGTTTCCAGTGCTAGATTTAGGTAAAACAATCAATATATTGAAAAAATTTCTTCCCAAATCCCTTAAATTATCCATAAATTTTTATATAATACAACCTTTCAACAATTCTAGAAGCCCCCCC
>NW_017731374.1:894167-900340 GCF_001890085.2 Hipposideros armiger
CCAACCCCCCAATAAAAATCTTAAAAAAAACAAAACAGACAAAAAAACAAAACAAAACTGAGGTTCCCAACAGTAGATTGTAGAGTCAAAAATGCAAACCAGTTCCTCTTATTTCAAGTTTGGCCTGTCTTTTGCTGTACCTGCTGACCTCTCCTATTGGTTCTAGGACAATATGTAGTCTTGCTTAATGTAACTCAGATATGTATCACCTGAGACTTGACACTCAAGATCTAGACATTTGACTTGAATCCCATCTCAATGATTTGTGTAAAGTCAAATCCTTCTCCAAGAATTTTGCAAATTCCCAGAGGGCTTATGAGCCCAAGCCTTGGTCTGCTTCCTGGAATCCTGATTCATTATTCCACATTTATAAAATGTGAAACCAGAGGTTAAACTGAGCACCTCTGCCAATTTCTAAAAGAAAACAAAACCAACCAATCAACAATGACAAAAACAGTGCGCGCAGATGCGCGCACACACACACACACACACACACACACACACACACACACACACACACACAAACAAACACACCAGCATTGGGTTAAGGGATCTGACAGCATATCTTAGACCAAACAATAGACAATATATTAGACATTTCTAGTCTTTGAGAGTCCTTTCAGAACTCTCCACCCCTAGGGAGAGTTCCTTCTGTGACTCATGCCCTACAAGACACCTGAATTCTCCCCTGCTCCTGGCTCCTTTTTGCTTTTGCTCCTCCTATTTCCCTCCTGGGTTTCGCCCTGGAACTCCAAATTCCTGTCCCTCTACCATTCAGAACAAGTCAGCTGTCTCTAGTTCTTAATTCCCAACCTACATAGTCAAACTCAGTAAGGCTCGCAGCCATCCATTTAACAAAATCTACCCTCTTTTTAACAGTCCATTTTGGTTATTTTTTAAAGCACATCTTCTGTTATACAAACTTTCAAAATGTATCTTTTCTATCTTCCTTGATGTTATGGATAGCCTTTTCAGACTCCAATGTAGAACCAGCTTTTTTTTTTTTTTTTGGTAACTGTTTTTTCCAGGACCCATCAGCTCCAAGTCAAGTCGTCCTTCAATCTAGTTGTGGAGGGTGCAGCTCAGCTCCAAGTCCAGTCGCTGTTTTCAGTCTAGTTGCAGGGAGCGCAGCCCACCATCCCATGTGGGAATTGAACCAGCAACCTTATTGTTAAGAACTCACACTCTAATCAACTGAGCCATCCGGCCGCCCACTGGCAGCTCAGCAGCAGCGCAGCTCAAGTTGTTGTCTTCAGTCTAGTTGTGGAGGGTGCAGCTCACTGGCTCATGTGGGAATCGAACCGGCAACCTTGTTGTTCAGAGCATGCATTCTAATCAACTGAGCCACCTGGCCACCCCAAGATCAGCTTTAAGGCAATGCTTATTCAATTCTCTCACTCAATACCATAATCCACCATCAGACATGTCTTGAGACCTGTGCCAAGCACAGTAAGAGATGAAAAAGAGCCAGCCCCTGGCCTCAATATGTTTACCTTAGAGTTGAAGATCCATGATAATTATCCATAAAATATCCTGGAAATCTCTCAAGTTGTTATCTGCATAGCCGCATTTGTGAAGTGAAGAGCTAATGGGGTCAGGCAAGGTTGCCTGGGGAAACTGGGATTTGAGAAAGGACTAAATGGATATGCAGGGTTGGATAGATACACAAGATGGAAAGGTTTAATCTCGGCAGTAGATAAAGCATATGTAATAGAATGTAAGTCAAGACAAGCTTGGGGGATATCTTGGTGTGTGCTAGTGACATTTCATCCCATTCCCAACCTCTTTCCGGTCCACATGCCTAGAGTTAGCTAGCAATCAAACACAGTAAAAGATGTATCAAGCCACGTGTTTTTACCTCAAGCCCAAGACTCTGTCTGATATCTTGGTAGTTCTCAAATAGTGATCCCACAAAACAAGAGTTTATCATGAATTACACTGATGGGTTCTGCATCTAAAATCTGGTCTTTTTCTAATTGTTGAGGAAAAATATTACTAGAAATTGTTTCATTCAATTTTGAGTTTTTCTTCTCTAAATTTTAAAATTCTTTTATTCAATTTTCCACTCATGGACAACAAAACAGTTAACAAATTGCAAGTATGTATTAATGGGAAAAATAAATAACATTCCATGCTGTTAGTTTCTCCTGGTTTATTTGTTTGTTGTACTATCATGCAGGAATACTCATGGATGTAGCAACTCAGGCTTTGGAGCCATTCTGCCTAGGTTCATATCTCTGCCTCGCCATTTAGAAACTGTGTGTTCTTCCTTGGGCAAGTTATTTAACCTCTTGGTACCTCCTCAGTTTCTTCACCTGTAAAATTAAGATACTTATAACATCATTTCACAAGATTAATGTGAGGATTCAATGAGTATATTAGATTATATGCATTAGGAACAATCCTAACATCAGGAAGTTTGATGGCAATAGAATAATATAATAATAATGACTAACTTTTATTGAGAACTTAATATGTGTCAGGCACTAATTAATTTATCAATAAATGTTAGCTAGTACTATTATTATTATTATTATTATTATTATTATTATCATTATTACAATTATTATTATTTTGTCATCAGTGTTCCTGATGGTAGAGTTATTCCTAAAGTGTATAATGGAAATAAATAAATAATTATTGCATAGTGTTCTGAAATGAGCTCCATGGCCATCTTGTTCTCTGCCACCTGAGAAACATTTGAGGAGCCCTTCATTGTTCATCAAGGAGTTTGATACCATTCTTCCTTTGCATAAACTTTCATACCAATCACTTTCCATCGAAATGTCAAAATAGAACATTTGCTTCTAGTTGGACAAAAACTCCTGTTTGGAAGCCAACAAGGCATCCAGAATTCATTGACTGTTCTGGTATATGTTAGATAAGGCGGGGAAAACCGTAGAGGAAAATGCTTAAATTTTTCTACTATTATTGCTGTTTGGAGGTGTCTTTGTGTGTGTTACAGGCAGGGGTGCAATTATGTAGTTATGTAGTTCTCACATGTAATGGGTTTCAGTGTTGGAATCATGGTCCGAGATTCTTTCTATGGTTTCAAATCCTTCCATTCTAATAACAAGATAAGTTCTTATTAAAATGGAAAGAACTGAACAAGATGCATTGCAAATCCATTTTAAGCTTCTCCCAGTAAGCAAATGAATCCTGACATCACCCTGAAACAGAGAACATTCTGTGCTTAAATGGTTACCTGGACTATACTAAAGAGTTCTTGTAATCATCCTTCACAGAGCTCATGTGCTAGGATGGTTTCATTCAATCCTCAAACAACCAGATGAGACAACTTCCAGAGGTAAGAATTCTCATAGATTCTGCTTTACCTAAAGCGAGGATACAAAATTAATGACCAAATGATTAAAGCATTGTTTAGAGATTGACGGTTTACAAATACAGTTAACATCCTGCTGAGGGCATAGCTATTTGCATCACAGAGGTATCCCTTTTGCCTGGAGACTACGGATTTGGGAATTTATTAATATATGTAATTCAAGATTATCCTGTTTGGAAAGACCACAATGAACCAACTCCTGTAAGTTTCATGGAATTGGAACAGCATGGTCATTTTTAACGGCCCAGGGAAAGTCTCTACATTATCAACAAGGCTGCATGAGTAAGTCTTTCAAAAACCAAGGAAAGAGCTTCCACAAGAAGTACTTTCTACAAAGCACAGACAAAACTCTCTTAATAACTAACTTATCAGAGCAAGGAAAGTACCCACCCCAGAATCGCTATAGTTAATTTCAGATATAGCAAAACCAATCAATCTGCAGAGAGTCACATTAAAACTCTACTCAACAAATTTAGCAATGCGAACTGCAAGTTCTCCAAAAGGAAAATGATGTTAGCTGAGCATGCGCTTCAGAATCCATTAGACTGGAACCCGGAAATATTGTTAGCAGTGCTCGTAACCTGTCATCAGGAGTTCTTGATTATTCAAATATAATGAATGCCAAGGGTTGGAGCATATTCAGGGAATATAGGTCAAGTTGCTTTCGATAAATACTTAAAAATAGTGGTTACTAATTCTAAAGGCTTCGTATGAGGCATTTTTAAACCAATGTTATTTCCAATCCTTATCATAACTTCAAGGTGAGTACCATTATCATTTTACAAATGAAACAGTGAGGATCAGTTGTGGCTGGCCATCTTCTGAAGGCCTAGGACATAATAGGAACTGGCTGAGCCAGGAAAAGTCGGTTTTGCTCAACACCAAGTCAGGTGATTTCCGTACATATTGAACTACTTTCCCCAATGTTTGCTTGGTGCTTTTCTGTATTAATTGTCCCACAGGCTCTAGTCAATAGCTCTCTGATATAGGTATCACAATCCTTGTTTTAAAGAGAGTTAAACTGAGGTTCAAGGAAATAGGTAGCAGCTAAAGGTCATACAAGGAGTAAGTGGCAATTCTCTTCCAGAGGCACCATAGTGCATCTGCCAGAGAATTAGCAACAGAACTCCATCATCAACCAGGAGAGTGAGGTTCAAATTGAACTGAGTTGTGGTAGATTCTTAATAAGACACATGCCATTAAACTTTTTTCTAAGTCTGTTGCCATGGTTGTTAAGACCAGTATGCATTCCTTGAGATTACAACAATCTCACAGCTGATGATGCTGGAAATTGCATTGTGAGGTGTCATTACAAGGGGAGTGAAACCAAAAAAAAAAGTAAATTTAGTTTAGAGCAATAGGTTTCAGTGCCCAAGGCCACTGTTCCATTTGGAACTGTATCAAAATATTTTACCAACCTTTGCAATTATTATTATTATTATTATTATTATTATTATTATATTATTATTATTATTATAAAAGAAGTTCATGGCTTTATAGAAAAATATTAAATGTAATAAAAGTAGAAAGAAGATGGAAGAAAACCCATAGTTCCAGCATCCCAAGTCAACTACAACTGACAGTTTGTTTTCTTGTTTTGCTTTTTAAAATATATATGTAGTTTTATATGTCTTTTATAAAGTTGTCATCATACTGGATATATAACTTTAGGTCTTACTTTCCAATGTATGTCTTACATCGAACATTATAACATGGGCATAACCAGTACCAGGTTAATGTCTGCTTAGTTATCTACTGAGCATGGCTATCATGATTTGCATAATATTTTTCTCAACAGAATACCCCTTGATGCTTTTACCAATTGATCTCCGTTATAAAGAACACTGCAATGGGCATTTTTATGCATAAAGATTTTATTTCTTACTTAGGCTTATTTCATTGGATAGACACAGAAATGAAATTAATCATTTTAAGACTCTTAGTAGATATTGTCAAACTATTTTTATAAATGTATGTATTTCCCACTTGTAATATCATTGGAATATCCCAAATTCAACAAGTTGACAGAAAATCGCCCTGAGTATTCTCTGAAAACCTGTATGAGCCTGTGTTATTCATTCTGAATTTAGCCTTTGCAACCTGCTAGCATTTTAGAAATAATCTTTGGCTCCAAAGAAAAAAAATGGATGACTTTCAATAGACAATCAGTATCCTTGAGCCAGAACTGCCCTTCCCACCACGCCCCTCACTTGACTATTGCTTAAGAGCAGCACTGTGGAGAAGGCAGTTGCAACCACAAAGTCTTAAGCAGCACCATACACAGTATCTTAGGACAATCTGGTTCTGGACGTTCTGGCCAGCGGTGAGGACTTTGCACAGCCTTGCCTGGTCCAAGTTGGTCAACAGCTGATCTTTGATGAAGCAATTGTCACTTGCGAAAGGCCATTTCGGGTTACATGGATTGCTTCCCTTTGGAAACTCTTTTCTCCATAAAAGTTTCCAGTGTTGGGATAGCTTTGAAGAAATAGATCTCAAAAAAGATGGAGTTAGGGCCTCACTGGGTTTTCAAAAAGGAGTACTGAAGCAAATATCTGTAAGGAGACAGACAACTTTATTCACCAGAACCCTGCTCTGGGTTGGGGAGTAGGAGGAATATTCCCAGAATAGGAAGAGGAGCATCATCTTGACTGGGAAAAGGAGAATGGAGGAGCAAGGGACACGGAGAAAGGGACAAAGCTTGAGAGAGAAACAGAGATTGAATTGGAAACAGAAAGAGGGGGATTTTTTTTTCATATCTTTGAACAGATGGATGAGTGCAGAAAAATTTTAATATATTTTACTGGTGGTATAATGTGTAAAGTTCTAGAGT
>NW_017731374.1:904174-910756 GCF_001890085.2 Hipposideros armiger
CTTTGTATGACTCTTCTAGGACAAGAAATTCTGATTGGAGAGGAGGTCTCTAAAAAGGGCTTGCGATGATCCTAGTTCCACCTTAAACATCAGCCCTCAGCAAGCTATTTAAAGCAAATGAATGACCAAACAGTAACATTTAAAAAAAATAAAGTAGTCCACCATTTACTTTGGCTTAGTGTAAAGAATTTATGGGCAGGAGCATTATTAGAGAACCATTATGCCTCATCACCCTCAAGCTAAGCGTTGGGCAAAAAAGAGGGTACAGGAATCTAGTCAATGGTGTTGGAATAACTATGATGTACAGTGTCAGATGGGTAGGAGACTTGTTAGGATTATCAGTTTGTGAGGGGTGTAAATGTCTAACCACTATGTTATTTTGTACACCTGAAACTAATAATAAAAAAACAAAAGGGTATAGACTACTAAGGATGCCTGCAAGCTGACTACTAATGAATGGATGAGATTAATCAGAATGGCCTGGTGGATTTCTTCATTGCTCAATATTTCATGTCTTATTAACAATAGGAGTCAGTTATACCAAATCACCAATGAAAGAACATGGAATGGAAATTTTGAAACATCCAAGCTCCCACCTTGACCAAATCAATTAAATTTTTGAGGGGGTCAGTGTCTCTATTTGTAAAACACTTAAAATAGTACCATCCTTACAGTTTTTGAAGCATTAACAGGGTGATATGTGAAAACACTCAGCATGGTGCCAAGTAAATAAAGACTTGCCCCAAATATCAATACTGGATCTGGATAGGAGCTTGAGATCGAGATAAGCTCATGGTCTGCTTCTACTAGGCGCTGAGTCTTCACTCTGATGACTTAGTGAGATGGAGCTATTGAAATCACAGATCTTGGGTCACATTAGTTGTAGAGTGTAGATGGCCCATCTTTATGGTAACCGTCAGTGAACACATTGCTATTGGAGGGACTAGAGAATTTAAGACTTTTTAAGGAGTAGTTACTCTTCTGATGGTGACTTTTAAATAATCTGTAAGAGAACATACATTTACCTCAACATTAAAAAGCTTTAATCAGCTGTCCACATAACTGGTGAAGTGAAAAAAAGTTTTTTAGGTTTCTCTACACTTGAAGAACCTGAAACAGAAAAGGTAGAGCAGCCCCTAGATCTCGTAAAGTTTTATATAGAGAACTAGCTACCTATAAGACTCTAAATTAGAGTTGCCTTAATATTGTAACATAGTATGCATGACCAATACTGTTTGCATAATTTACAAACTGATTTCTAATCCTTAGGGAATTTGACTATGTATATTTCCCTTTCTAGTATAAAATTTTGTAAGGGGAAAATTCCAAAGAAGTTCCACTGCATACAAGAGATTAAAGAGAGCAAACTTGGCAAATAAACCAGCTCATAAAAGGTCAAGGGACATTTAAGGGAGCTTGCCAAGATAAACAGCATAGATTCAAAGAAAAAAAAACACTTATAATGAATTAATATTTTAGAGCTCTATCTCATAGCCTAGTATATGTCACTTTCCTATATATTAGAATGAAATAAGCTCATATTTAGCAGATACTCACCAATGGGAAATTGATTTCTGGGGCCCACCTGCCATTCACCTCACAGCTTGCTGCTGGTACAAAGAAAGATTAATGTACCTGGTCACACAGAGCCAGTGGAGGACGTTTGAGGTTGCATCTTATTCATGACCAAATCCTCTCCAGCCAACCATGCGACTTCCTGGAACCATCTGTGAGAAGCTGTGGACTTTGTCATCCTGGGCCATTTATCCAGGCATGATGTTTAATTAGTGCACACAAAGTTGATGTGAAAGGCTTGGCAGCTCATCCCCTCACCCCTGTTGGGTTCATTGCCTCATTAGAAAAGCCCTGGATGGCTGACCAGCCAGACAAAACTAACAAACACATTTTTCTAACCATCCGCAATAGCAGCAACTAACATTTTCATAAAGATTTAAGGTTTACAGAGTGCTTTTACGTATGCAGTGCTCCTTGTCACAGTACGGTGGAGCACCAGACTTGAATTGGGAAGTCTCAAGTCTGAATCCCAATTCTGTCATTATGTGACATTGGAAAAAGTATTCTGTCCTCTTTATGTCTCAGTTTTCTCCTCTGTGGAATGCCTGCATGGGAGTTGTTTAGATTAACTGAGATAGTACATGTGAAAATAACTATACCTTTGCAGGTGATCCATTGGTGATTATTGTTGGGACCAAATCTGTAGCCTTCCAACTTCTCCATCCATTTACTTTAAAGAACAAAATAGTCTGCTACACACCTGAAGAGATGGTGGCCCTCTAAATAGATTGGACAACCAATGACCCTAGAGGTTAACTGAGAAGACCATAATAGGAGATTCAGGTGGGAAGAGTAAAATGGAAGATAGTTGACATGTCTTCAGATAAGATCTCATTGGCAATCCAGGCTTCCTAGAAATAATTACCTAGCTAAGCAACATTCTCGTTGGCTGCTGAACCAACATGGCTATGCGGTGTCCATGCGACCAAAGCAAACTCTTTGGAAAAACACAGAAAACTGTTCAAGCTTGTCTCTAGAAGAGGGATCTTGCCTCTTGCATCTTTTCTTTCCCTGTGTTCTGTTTCCAAATTCCACAACTGAGTCCTGAGCTCCCTCAAGAAAAGGGGAATGGAGCTCATAGAGGAACTGTATTTGAAGGAAAGCAGTGATTACCCCTCCTATCTTTCACAGTCAAATAAATATTTACTAAGTAAGGACATACAGCATACATTAAAATTAATGCTTCGCACAGCTTTGGAAATGTCTGTCATATCTGTCAATGTTTCAATAGCTCCACGACTGTGAGTGGCTCTGCTGTCTCTCAGTGAGAGCTGCCATTTTCCTGACGGTGCTCAGCAGGAGGCTGGGCTGATTACACACTCAGAGCCAGAGGACAGGCAGCTAAGCAGAGGAAAGCCCAGGGGAGGGAGAAAGCGCGTATAAAGTTTCTGTTCAGTGAGGTCTGTGGCCATTCTGCAGTATTTTGGGGGAGTAATTTAATGGCGATTTCAAATAAAGAATAGGAGTTGCATCTAATAGGGATTTTGTGTTTATGGACTATTAACAAAAAAACACTGGAGAAAACTGACAATCATCTTTCCTTGGTTAAATAGCCTATGCAGAGCTATGTCTTCTGTATGTCAAGTTGTCACCAGCCTAAGGGTTTAAGAAGGGACAGTTTGCACTTAAAACATATTGATGCACATGTTTTCCCAAGTGTCATTCACCCAACGCCTGTGCAGTGCGGAAATATTTGGACTTGGGTAATTTTATTTTAGTGCTTTCTCCTCCGCTAGGAAGCGTGTCAACTCCTGACACTAATCTGGCTGCTGAAATGATGGCTTCCAGTTTCATTAATGGTATATTCATGATCCCTTCAAAATGCCAGTGATCTACTCTTCTTGGAAAATATACACAGCCATTAAGAAAGCCACATTTTTTAGCCATTGGTCTTTCCAGTGGCACCTCGGGTCCTACTGTGGTTACCGTCACCAAAAGATGAAAGGAAATTTGACCAGCTATTTTGAGACAGTGAGAGCAACATATCTGGAGAGCTATGGAAATGGAGAAAGTAAGAGGTAAAATAGGAAATAGCAAACAGAGAGGCATGTGTTACTCAGTTGACTACATTTTCCCAAGTATTCAGAAATGAATTAGTGACATTCCTGAATGTGCTGGAATGTCTTGCTTCATTCCAGCTGTGTTTTCTCTGTGACTCATACATTAGGGTCCCATCTCTTCAGTTCTAATACTTGAGTGATCCAATTTAACATCAGTGCTGGCTTCCTGGGGNCAACTAGACTGAAGAACAAAAGGACAGCAACTTGTCTGTTCCCCTTCCCCGATTCCCCAGCGCTGTTCCCCTCCCTCAATTCCCCAATAAAACCTTAAAAAAAAAAAGATACTCCCACTAGAAGAGATACATGGCAACTTGGAGAGACATAGGAATACCTTCCAATTTACAACTTCCAATTCACATTCACTCTGAGGTAGAAGCTCATTGAGAGAAATATGAACAGAATACCTATACATTGTAGTGGCTGTTACATACCTACTCCTAGACAAAAGCAAGGGTGTTAAGCCTTCTTAGAGTATTCATTCATTTATTTCAGAAGCACATGCCATATGATTACTCTGTACCAAATATTATGTTGAGTACTGCAACACTTACATAAAGGAACAAGACATATTCTTGATTCTCTAGGAGCTCATTGTCTGGTGAGAGAGACAGATACTTGAGCCAGTATTGATAACTCAATTCTCCAACAGAAATGTAGGCATAAATTTATGGGAACACAGCAGAAGGCCTTATTAACCTTGCCTGGGATGGGTTACGGTGGTGATCACAGAACTTTCAGAGAAGAGGTACACTGATGATGAGTTTACAATTCTCAGTGCAAAAAAAAGTGGTGGTAACTCCCACTCTAAAGGCAAGCAACACATAATTCATGCTATGGTTTCTCTAAAAGCAAAGCCCATGATCTTCCTAGTACTATTTATTCATTCACTCACTTAATTTTTTAAGCACTATGCTTTAGAGATGAGTATGGGCTGTGGAGTCTCCCAACATATATAGCCTGTGCAAATTTGCTAATTACCCAAGCTCTCTAAATCTCAATTACCTCTCGTTTCAGAGGTGAATAACACCCATATCTTGGGGTTTCTTAAAATTAATTGAGATGATACATGCAAAGTACTTAGCATAGTGCCTGAAACAGAATAAATGGTCAATAAGTACACCTGTTATCAGTCACTGTGCTGTTTTTAAAGATGACTGAGCTCTCTGGGGAAAAGTAGAGTGGGGAGTCTAAGCCGAAGGAAAAGCTTATGCAAACAGAATGAAGAAAACATACTGTGTGTTACGGAAACAAGACAGTCTGTTTGGTGATTGTGTAGAGTGTGTGGTTGCGGGGAGTGGCAAGTGATGAGATTGGAGAGATAAGTTGGGTCCAGATTGTGAAAGACCTTATAAACCATATGAACAAGTTTGAACTTTATCCCTCTGGCAAGGAGCAAACAATGGAGGTCTTGAATCAGGAAAACAACATTATGACTTTTGTAAGGAAGAAACTTCTGGCAGCAGAGCATGTGAGAGATTGGAGAGCAGAGAATTGGAGGCAGGGATATCAGTGGGAAACGTTTGCAATAATTCTGGCAAGAAAAATCCAGTGTAGTGGTAATGAGTGGGGAAGGAAGTGCAAGAATTAGACTTCAGGGATATTTCTAAGGTGGGATTAACATTGCATAATGATGGATCAAATGTGGGGACCAAGAGAGAAGGAAGAGTCTAGAATAATTCTAGCTAGAGTTAAGAAAGTCGAGGAAGCAGCGGCACAGTTGATTTTGTTGGTTACATAAGTAGTATGTGTACACAAGACATACTAGTGAAACTGTTGAACAGGCACTTGAAAGTTAGGTCTGGAGTTCATTGTAAAGCTCTGAGCTAAAGATATAAATTTGGGAGTCATCAGAGAATAGTGAGCAGTGAAAACTCTGGGAATGATTCCAGGAAGAGGAGCTCAACATGCTATCTTTTTAGTCGATTGCATTACTTTCCCTGGTATTCACTCTTCTGAAATGAAGTGAAGAGTAATCCATGTCACATGGTCTCCAAAAATAAGGTCTTCAAGCCATCCTAGAGCTATTCAACTTTCACCACATTTTTATTCCACAAAATGCAACCGTGGTTAAGTCACCACACTTTCTAATGCAGAGGAAGTATCCCGTGGCATTGAATTAATGAAAAGAAACATGTTTCTTGGACTTTGGGGCCTTTATTACCTCTTGATGATAGACAGAAACCATGGCCTCTTATTGTAAATAAGTCACCTTCATTTTGCTCAGCCACAGAATGTTTGAGAGCTAAATTGCTCATTGTTTAGAAGGCAAGGATAAACTCATCTTCAGAAAGTAACTGCATACACATTGGCCGTGAAGCCCATCCTTTATTACAGAAATCCCAGTTCAGAGGCCCTTCTACCCTCTTATCATTTGTCTTCTTCTCAAGTCTTTTGGGATGGGGAGGTGTTCTTCTCTATATATAAATCTGAATGCTTTATTGTGTCCCAGATCCATAATATCTTTGTATGACTCTTCTAGGACAAGAAATTCTGATTGGAGAGGAGGTCTCTAAAAAGGGCTTGCGATGATCCTAGTTCCACCTTAAACATCAGCCCTCAGCAAGCTATTTAAAGCAAATGAATGACCAAACAGTAACATTTAAAAAAAATAAAGTAGTCCACCATTTACTTTGGCTTAGTGTAAAGAATTTATGGGCAGGAGCATTATTAGAGAACCATTATGCCTCATCACCCTCAAGCTAAGCGTTGGGCAAAAAAGAGGGTACAGGAATCTAGTCAATGGTGTTGGAATAACTATGATGTACAGTGTCAGATGGGTAGGAGACTTGTTAGGATTATCAGTTTGTGAGGGGTGTAAATGTCTAACCACTATGTTATTTTGTACACCTGAAACTAATAATAAAAAAACAAAAGGGTATAGACTACTAAGGATGCCTGCAAGCTGACTACTAATGAATGGATGAGATTAATCAGAATGGCCTGGTGG
>NW_017731374.1:914076-945706 GCF_001890085.2 Hipposideros armiger
TGATCCAATTTAACATCAGTGCTGGCTTCCTGGGTTTTTTTTTTTTTTTTTTTTTTTAGAAACACACACTTCTTTTGTTAGAAAGAAATTCAGTCCTCTCAATCAATATATTTATCAATAGATATGCTTCCTCATAAAAGGTATTTTACATCCTAAAAATGAGACTGGAAAATCATTATGGAAGCTCTATCTCTAAAACTTCTTGAAGTTACCTGGTTGTTTGAAACATTTTTATTGTTTCAGGATAAATTGCAAAGAAACTTGCATGTATAATTCCAAAACTCAGAATCAACATAGGCATTAGTTGGGGTTCCCCAGAAGGAAAACCCGAGATGAGGACTCTTGCAGGGGTGATTTTTTTTGAAGAAGTATTCTCAGGAAAAATTGATAAGGGTAAAGAAATCAGGACAGCAACGGGAAAGGAGCCAAGCATGGTGTCAGTTCAGGTGAAGTTCCAACCTCAGCCTGAATTTGTGGGAGGCTAAATAATGCTACAGAGTTTGTTCCACTTTGAGGCATGGGAACTGGAATTTCATACTCCTGACCCAGTAAACAACTAGCTCCAGGATACCCCTGAGAAATGTAAACTACCAGGCATTTTTTTCTCTTGGAAGGTCTGGGCAAAGAGTACCCAATGGCCCAAGGGTAGTTCTCTCAAGAAGGTTGACGGTCTGAGCTGTTAAGAACTAAATGTCCAGGAGCTAAGGGATGGTGTCCGAGAGAATCTGTGTGGAGCACCAATAGCATCTACCATGATCATATGGTTATTTATCCACTAAGTAACCATTTAGTGCCTACTATGTGCCAGGTACTGGGACAAGTGCTGGACTTACAAAAATAAGCAAGAAATGATTTCCTGAAAAAGTTCATCAGCTAGAGGAAGGAACAGACATATAAAGAGATCACAAAATATAATGTGTTTGGTGCTTACAAGGATAAAGGTGCTATGAAATTGCAATGGAGAAGTGCATAATGGCCAGGAGTGGATGTCATGCAGAACTTCAGAAAGGACATCATCTTAAACATCAGACACTTGAACAAATAGAACTCGAAATCTCATTGTGAAAGAGCTGAGCTCTGCTCACACCCTGCATTATTGTTGTTGGTTTTTTTCTGAGACATTCATTAGATATTGACCCAGAAAAAATTTACTGAGAACCTTATATGTTCCAGGAACGACAATGAGCACTGGGGAGACAAAGAAAAAGCACAGCCCAACCTAGGAGGAGCTCACCTCCTGAGTTCATCATTTCCCATGGTGAAATTCAGATTTTCAAACTGAAAAATAAAGGTTTAGAAATTCCTGACACTTTTCTATACCCAAGAATAATACATGAAAATATGAGCTGAATGGAAGTGCTTCAAATAATTAAGATGTCAGAAGTCTCCAGGGGGGAAAAAAAAACAAAACAAAAACACAAACAAGCAATTTTTCTTCTTTCAGGTTTGTGGACAATGTGGGCACAGTTAGCCACAGACATAAACTCAACTCTTAGAATGAGTGACTATTATCCCCAATGAATTGTCTAAAATGTCTTAATATGTGGCCAAAAAATAAAAGTAAATGAATCGTAAGCTCCCCATGATAACCACTACCACAGGTAGCCAAGCCAAACTGCATATAAGAAAGTGCTAGAATGAAGGATGGTGACACCCAGGGCCCAGATGTGGACATGCCTATCAATACAAAATGAGGAAAGAAAGCATATGAGGTGAAGGAAAAGTAAGTCCTAAGTGATTCTTACCTCATGTTGTCTGCTCCAGTCTACCAACTATGATGCCCTTCCCTGGCTAGTCCTAATCTTGTCCCAATTACCCCAGATAGCCAGGTTCTACCTCTACTGATATAACCTAAACACTCCTCTTAATTCTAACAGTTCCTGTGTCTACGCCATTCAATGAGCTCTTTGCAAATCATCTGGTCTTATTTCTTAACTGTCTCTTCTATCCCCAACAAGTATGCAAACTCCTTGAAGGTAAAAAAAAAAATTCTTATTCTTTTCAAGCGCTTCAAACTGAGTGCAAGGCCAATGGAAAAAGTCAAAGTTCATACTTGCTAATGGAGGAGCAGGCAGAGTGTCCTCAAGCTCCCAGTGCCCTCCAATTCTGAAGGACAAAACAAAATGTGGGTGCAGAGAAAGATTAGATATTGGCAACAATTCCTGATGAGTCGCCAGACTTAGAAAGATTAGCATGAAAATGCAACAGAGAACAGGCTGAGATCAGGATCTTACTCTGGTGAAAAAGTTGACAACCCTAATCAAAGGGTTGGCAAAAAGCAAATGGCAAGAATCAATGTGAAGAATAAGTCAAGATCATAGCTGGCAAAGGCTTAAAGGCAAGAAGTTAGGGAAAGTTAGGTCTGGGCCAAATGGTACCCACAATTCTCTGCTGAGATCAGCTTTTAAAAAAATTTTTTTGACATACAAAAGGCTGTACAAAATTAATATATATAACTTGATGAGTTTGTAAATAAGTTTGGTTTGGTGAAGCCATCATTACAACCTATGCCATTAACTCACCCATTACCTCCAAGTTTTCTTCTGCCCTCTTATTACTATTATTATTATTATATTATTATTATTTTTTTTTGGTGTGTGATGAGAACACTTAACATAAGATCTATCCTCTTAGCAAATTTTTATGTGTACAATACAGCATTGTTAACACTATGCTGTATAGTAGCTATCTAGGAATTACTCAATTTATATAACCACAACTTTGTACCCTTTGACTAACATCTCTTTGTTTGACCCCACACACACACCCTCACCCCAAATCCCTGGCAATCGTATTCCACTCTGTGCTTCTATAAGTGTGACTATTTTAGATTTATCATATAAGTGGTATTATGCAGTACTTATTTTTCTGTGTCTGCCTTATTTTACTTGGCATCATTATGCTGCAGTTTCATCCATGTTGTTGTAAATGGCAGAATTCCCTTCTTCTTTAAGGCTGAATAATATTCCTCTGTGTGTGTGTGTGTGTGTGTGAGTGTGTGTGTACATACATGGGCGCACACCACATTTTCTTTATTCATTCATCCGTTGACGGATATTTAGGTGGCTTTCATGTCTTAGCCAGTGTAAATAATGCTGCAATGAACATGGCAGTGCAGATATCTCCTTGAGATCCTGATTTCAACTCCTTTGGATATATATTCAGAAGTGGATTAATGGATAATGTGGTAATTCCATTTTTAGTTTTTTGAGGAACCTCCATACTGTTTTCTACATTGGCTGCACCAGTTTACATTCGCACCAACAGTGTACAAGGGTTTCCTTTTCTCTACATTCTTGCCAGCATTTGTTAATTTGTTTTTTATGAAAGGCATCCTCACACATGTGAAGTAAGTGATCAGCCTCTTTTGATGACAAAGTCTCCACTTAGTAATCACTGTTGAATTGTGTTGATGGATGCCTTGAATGATGAAGAATTACGTGTCTTCATAGCTTATATGAAATTTCAGTTTTGTGAATAAAAATCGTAAAGACTACAACTCTCTGTTCTTCAACTTAACCTGCTGAAAAGATGATAGAAACTATGAAATGGCTATGCCCAAGGAAAAGAGCAAGTGCTCCAATTACGTGAACAATTTAAGACATTTCTTTGTTTCAAATGAGTATCTTTGACATTTTTATAGCAATAAAGGTAGAAAATTGGTAGAAATTAACTAGAAGGAGGGGAAGCACTTAAAGCGGTAGAAAAATTGAATACCTAGGTCAGCACTGTTTGTGGGACTTTCTGTGGTCATGGAAAACTTCTATATCTGCACTTTCCAATCAGTATGGTGGCCACTACCACAAGTAGTTATGAAGCAGTTGAAATGTGTCTGATGCAACTAAAAAGAAATGGAATTTCTTCATTTTCTTTCATTCTAACTAATTTAAATTAAAATAGGCACACGTAGCTAATGGCTCCCATATTGGATAGTGCTAACTTAGATCTTAGAAGAACGAAAACAAAATAATGAGGTTGAAAGAAAGGGGAAGAAAGAAAAATAATGACTAAGATTGAAAAAGTGAGGAGAATGGATAACAAAGTTGGTCAATAGAAGGGAAGAGTGAACAAGACCATCTGGGAGATGTGTTAGAAGAAGATGTGTTTAACTAAGACCACAGTTAAAATAGCTTAGCTAGGAGAGGTTAGACTGACAAGAGGCCTTTTCAGGAAATATCAACCAGTTTCAACAATTTGGGAAAATGTTGAGCTAAGAACCCCTTCCATGTTCAACTTTCAGGCTCCTAAATAAAGCCACATGCAGTTTCTGTTTCAGTTTTAGATTAGACCAAGGAATATCGCTAAAAGTCGATAAAAACTTTATTTGATGTTACTTCCCAAGGAATGGTAGCTATCATTCTTTAAAATTCTGACTGGTTGAGCCTTGAACCCCAGAAAAGAACATGATAGAAAATCACACTAATCCTTGAGTGCGTTTCATTGATTTGCCGATTATGTAGGTGTTTGTAGCACTTTGTCCATCATTCCGCAGAAAAGCAGATGATTTCACTTCTCCTTGGTGAAATGGGGAATTCTTCACACAGAGGCATACACCAAACTAACCAACCCACCTTGTTCCTGTTCAACCAAAGACATTTTCTGAACATTGGGAGACTCTATTGAGGTCACTAGAAATTTCAAGGGTAGGGAAGTTCCTGCAGAAGGAGAACAAGAAGAAACATGCTTTCTGGTCTGCACAAGGTTACCCAGCTGGTGAGTGGGGGAGAGAGGGTAGCCCAGATTCCTTTCAGCCAAATCCTATATGAAAGCACCTAACCTAGGGCCTGACCTCATGGGCTTCCTTCCTTCCTCAAGATCAGGGACGATGAAATCCATATTCCTTGGGTCAAAGGAGATTTTCCACACTACAGCCCTTAAAGGTCACTAGCAGATAAGCAAAGAGGTATCAAGGCATTAAAATACTCACTGTTAGGTCCACTGTATGTGAGACACAGACATGGCAAATCTTCACCAGAAGTGAGAGGAAAGATTTAGGAAAAAAAATAATTTTTAAGTAAAAGAAAGAAGGTGCAACAAATTAGAAACTTGAGGTGGGCAGTTGAGGTCTAATTAGTGGCTGATTAATAAAAAGAGCTCCCCTATACTTAGCATGTTTCAAACAATAAGCAAAGAGTTTTACAAATAGTTTCCTTAAAAAACAAGCAAACAAAAAAACAAAACAAAAAAGTTGATTCGGTAGTGGCTGTGGTTGACTCTCCAGCATTTATTTTTCCTGAAATGGCTGGTCTGTGCCAGTCATGCCGGTTCCGTCCTTGTTACCAGTCATTACATTAGGAATTAGCTGCTAACCCAGTAGTCTTCAGATAAAATGTTCCTCACTCTTAAGCAAGAGAAGCTGGAAAATGTGACCTTTATTTTCCCTCTGAAAGTAGTGAACCCTGACAATGATAATGTTAAAAGATGGAAAGAGCATCACTGAATCATTGAATCTCACAGCCCTGGAATCTACTGTGCCTTTGAACATCTTGCAATGTGAAATAGCCAATTATCTTACTGTCAGAATGTCTGCTACTTGTAGCCAAAATTATCCCAATTGATTTATTTCATTAGTCTCATTTAAAGACAAAAAAAATGAGGCTTAGAAACATTAAGCAAGCAAATTAAACAGGTAGTAAATAGCAGAACTGGGATTTGTGCACAGATTCATCTGATTTCAATGCCCAATCTTAAGCACAAAATGAACTAGACCCATTTTGTTAAGTTTCCAAAAATTTTTGCCACGGACAGTCACTTTACCAAAAATCTCTTCCCCTCACATTAGAAAAGTGCCAGACTTAACAGTTACCAAAAAAATTACTGGACCAATTTCCTTTTTAGAGCTACCAGCCCTAATTCTTATGTATTACTCCTTTCTTTTTCATTCAAGTGAAGATGCACACCCTCAAGAAACTCAACATCAAGTACAGTAGCTGTCGATTGTTTTTGCAAATTGTGATGCACTTTTAAATACTAGAAATTTGGGTGTGTTTTGAAGGGATTGAGTTTCTTCCATCAATCACAAAGCATTATCTCACTGTTGGGCTAGAACTGTAGACCAGCTTGACAATTTCTGATCTTCATTCATTCTAGCCTGCTGATGACAATTCTTACCTTTCCTTGCAGCAAATAGTACCACATTGCACAACTTGCTCACCTCGTTGTACCTTCTGACAGAAGTCACTGTAATAAATGTGTGCACTCAGTTGTAGCAAAAATAAGCCTTATTCTTAGATCAAATGTTGGTAGTACACCAAGGAAAGGTTCATGATATAGCTGTCAACCTTGACACAATAGTCAAGAAACACCAGTCAGGTTAAGAAGACAGTTTTGTAAACAACTAATTACAATATAGCAGCGGTTCTCAACCTTCCTAATGCCATGACCCCTTAATACAGTTCCTCATGTTGTGGTGACCCCCAGCCATAAAATTATTTTTGTTGTTACGCTATAACTGTAATTTTGCTACTGTTATGAATCGTAATGTAAATATCTTTTTGTTTGACGATGGTCTTAGATGACCCCTGTGAAAGGGTCATTCGACCCCCAAAGGGGTCGTGACCCACAGGTTGAGAACCGCTGCAATATAGCCTCAGAGAATTCTAGAAAGGAAGATCAACACAGAGGATAAAACAATTAATTCTTCCTAAAGTGTTACCGGAGAAGGCTTCCCAGAGGTGGGAGCTTTTGAGCTGGACCTTGAAAGATGAGTCGAGTTATGTCTATCTGTGAAGGCAAGTTGGGAGGAGTGTGGGGGAGAGGATGCCAGGAGGGAAAAACATGATTGACCTTTCCTTTTGTAGTTACAGAAGAGAGGGTTGCCCAGTGAAGCTGGCCATTGCTTGTACTAGGAGAGAGGCTCAGTTGGTCCATCCCAACAATGAGGAGAAGAGAGCTTTCTAAGGATATCTGTGAACTTTAAGACAGAAATTATAATACTTATTATTCCTAAACATGTAAAACACCCCACACTTTAAAATAAATATTATGTATATTATCTAAGTTGGCATTTACAACAACTATTATTACTATTTACACTATACTGATGAGGAAACCAAATTTCAGAAAGGTTGGTGATAATCACACAGCAAATATTCAGCTTAAACTTTAAGTAAAATGCTCTTTCCATCAGAGATCCAGCATCTCCCCTCGAGCATCTCAGAAACTAAAGGTCATGGGGAAATTAACGTTCATTGATGCCAATGAACATAGGTCAACTACTGAGTAAATCAAGGAATTGGGAAAGATAGTACATTTTTGTTCTTTCTGGCTGTATTCTCCAAAACTGCACCCCTTCTTCTTCTTTTTTTTTTTTTTAAAGATTTTCTTGGGGAATTGGGGGAGGGGAACAGCGCTGGGGAATCGGGGGAAGGGGAACAGACAAGTTGCTGTCCTTTTGTTCTTCAGTCTAGTTATGGAGGACATTGCTTCACTGGCCCAAGTTGGCACCATCAGTGTGCTCTTCCCGGGTGAGGCAGCTCAGTTGCCGGCTTCTGGAGGGCCGCTCACTGCGGCTGCTGGCCACTCACACTGGCTGCTGGCTACACATGGCAGCCCATGGCAACCCACTGCAGCAGGGGACTGCAGCCTACGCCGTTGCTGGCGACCCACGGCTGCCCAGCCCCAGATCAAGCTGTTGTTCAGCATCTTAGCTGTAGAGGGCAGTGTCACTTGCCCTCATATGTGGGATCCGAACCGGGGCCCTCTGGCATCCCAAGCCAGTTCTTAAACAATGCGCCACTCGGCCGGCCCCAAAACTGCACTCTTCTAATTTAAGAACAAAAATTAGAAACATTGTGAGTGCATTTAAGATGTAGATGGTGATATTTCTCTAAATTTTAAAATTGTTCTTTATTTTATATTTAAGAATTTTGCTTTCTTGACTATCAAGTGATATATAGTCATTTTATAAAATTTGAGAGAGAAAAACTCATTTTAATCCAATCACTTGTTAATATTTTGATGAGTTTTTTTCTATGCATATTTGAATGAATATATGGTCATATGTATGTACCTCATGGGCCACCAATTTCTTCCTCAGATTGCTCATTCACAGAGGTGGAAGACAAAACAAGAAAACTATCTAAATTACCTAAAACACTTCATGCTGAAGGAGTCAAGTTTTACTATTGGAGCAAAGAGAGTATAACAAGGAGAACTTGACCCAGTTCAATGGAAGACATCTGAACTTTGAGAGCATATCTAAGTTATTGGTCCCTCTCAAACCTAAGATCCCAATTGGACATACCAAAGTGAATAGTGTGGACATGACTTTGAGACATGATCTAATAGGAAGTCACAGCTTCGTGGTCCCTGTAAGGATCGACTCCATGAATTTAAGACCTAAAACCATAACTACCACTTGCTCGTCCCCATGATGTAACCTAAATGCCATGTCTGCATTGCCAAAAGCATACACAGTCATAATGTGTTGATACAATTGTAAACAGTGAACTCTGGGCTTCATGAAGATGGTTGTCAGCACCAAGATAGTGGTCAGTAGGGAATTCAGAAATCAGGAAATCAGAAAAGATCCTAAGAATGGGACCACCCAAGATGTTTCACCACTTGAAATAAACAAGTTAATCAATGAATCATATCATCTACCTCAATTGGAAATACCACACCCTTCATTCCACCTGGATGGAAATAACTGCCACGTTTCTGTGTTTGTGCCACCACTAAGCTTCACCTAATTTCTGCAGTTAATTTCTTCCAGCCTCAGAATCTGGCTCCCACTCTTAATGAGTAGAGGGTCCAATCCGTACACTTCACTGATAAAATTTCCTGGCCCCAGAGGTTGTCAAATGAAATGATTTTCATGGGACTTGCCTGTGTTGAGAATGTTCTTTTTCTTTTATAGATGTCAGTTCTGGAAACAGCTGAGGTTCTTCATTCAGTCCTACATGATCTTGTCAATCACTTAAGGAATATGAAGAAATCTATTGATCACTTATATGCCAAGTTTTGGGTAAAATGCTAAGAGTAACTATGAATTAAAAGAAAGTTTACTCTTTCTGCTCTCAACATGCTTGCAGCCTGTTAAAATATACATGAATAACCCAAAGCCAAGTGTATAAGTCAGGAGGAGATATAATTAGATACTGCATGGTGAGGAGGCCACTCTGATGTACTAGGGGAAAATAAGACCCTACGGGCTATAGGCAGAGGTGTCTAGTGAAAACATCTGAAGTCAGAACCTAAGTTCAAGTCCTGGCAGCACTACTTTCTAGTTGAGTGACCTTGAGCAACCTCTTTGAGCCTTTAAACTACATGGCTTTGTCTTCTTTCTGCCATAAAACTCTATAGCTCTCCATGACTCATCTTGAGGCACACAATGAACATAGAAACTTTGTATAAGAAGAGAACAACAAAAAGGTATTCAAGATATGAACAACATTAATCAGGAGAGAAATGAATTGGGTATGGCTGGGAAGACCCTAGGGCGTTTGTAGTAAAGCTTTCTGGATAGATATTTAACAAACGAGGCCAGGGCTCCCATGTGCTCTCTTCCCCCAACCCGGGGCCCTCTCTTAATACCGTCAGATCCACATATATCAGAACCCTTATCCAGCCACACCTAAACAGCCATCCAGATGGCCAAATTCTAGAGTTCAGAAGGGCTCTGGTCTGAGAACTTTAACTTTGTCGGGAATCATTTTGTTGCTTATAATAAAAACCCATTCAAACTAGCTTAAGTAGAGGAGGGTTTATTGAAATACAGGAGGATCCTACTAAATCCAACTGTAGATATAACAACTAGGCCTCACATGACCTGGAAAGTCATCAGATCCTACTGCTTTCATTTTGCTCTCTGGGTCATGTGATTTCTTTCTCTGTGATGCATCTACATCATTCTCCTCTTCCCATTTTGGTCATTCTTGCCCTACCCATAACATGGCTATTTAATGGATTCTGTCTCTAACTCTTCATGAATGTAGTGTCTCAATGCCCAACATAGATTAGCTATAACTTTTGTGATTCATTTTTAATTCTAAGGAGAGCGTCTGATTGACCACTGTCCAGCTGATAAATTTATAAGTTCTCTAAAATTCCTCAAATTATCAGAGGCCAGCAGAGCTTGTCATACCCAATTCTGGCTCTTTCAGGGCTTTGAGTAGAATAGGTTAAGCTAGAAGGAGAATTTAGCTATGGCAAGCTAATCAACTACTCTCTTTGCTACCAGCAAAGACCTCTTATGGGTTAAAAAATGTGTGTGCACTAACTATCATTTATAACATAATTTTAGAAGAAAACATGCTTCAAGTTCCAAATTTCAACAAACTTTAGGGACACAATGTGTTTTTAAGTTGGGGGATATGTCCATACAATGTCTACCAACTAAACATGACATGTGAAATAATGGCATTGGTCAGACTTTGTCTCAACTTGACTCCACAAGGACATTCCTTCATCCCACAAAATCTCTAACACTCCTGAGCACCGATCTGTGTCTTCCTGTGGAGAGCAAAGGCCAATCACTTAGAAAATAATTTACTTTTAGACTGGTAGCTGAGTGACTGAGAAAAAGGTAAGATGGCTGGCCTTCTTCATGGCATTAGGGAGAGTTTCAAAAGAAGGAAACTAACCTTTGTTGAATGTCAGTCACATGACAGAAACTGTAACAAGGGCTAAACATGCATTTTCTTATTTACTTCTCATGAATCCTAAGAGGAGGCTATTGTTAACTCC
Organism: Hipposideros armiger; assembly: GCF_001890085.2. Classification (NCBI taxonomy): domain Eukaryota; kingdom Metazoa; phylum Chordata; class Mammalia; order Chiroptera; family Hipposideridae; genus Hipposideros; species Hipposideros armiger. The sequence goes on from NW_017731374.1 coordinate 924,766, forward strand.
ACTCTCCAGACAAAAGAACTGAGACTCAATGAAGACAACTAACTTGTACTAAATCACAAAAGTTGTGATAAAGCCAATACTCAAAATGGTCCACCTGACTCCAAAGCACATGCTCACTCATTTTCTTCACTCACTCTAATCAGCATAGTTGTTATGGGCATGAGCTCTGATACCAGATTACTGGATTCCTACCCAGCTCCTCGCCTGACCAGTCCTATGACAGAGGGCAAGTGAACCTGTGCCTCAGGTTCCTCAAAAAACGGGAGTTATTTAGAACCTATCCCTAAAATTGTTAGAAGGATTAAGTGAATTTAAACATGGGAAGTGCTTAGAAAAATTCCTGACACATCTTAATCTACTCACTATTTGCTTTGGTATATCCAACTGGGATTCCTGGGCTTGAGAAATACCAGCAACTTAGATATGCTCTCAAGGTCCAGATATCTTCAGTTGAGCTGAATCAAGATCTGTTTGCATCCCCTATTTGCTCCAGTAACGAGGTTTGAGCAATCCTATTTTGTGGCTCATTCGGCATGCAGAGTTTTACATAACTCAGATGATCTGCTTGTCTTTTCTTCAGCCTCTGCTGATGAACAATCTGAGAAAGAAATTGGTGGCCAATGAGGTACATACATACACACATATATGCACAGAAGCAAAAAATGCATCAAAGCTATTGTTATTATTACCACCACCACCCCCCGTTGTTTTGAGGCTATGATCCATGAGCAGATGATTAATACTATGAAGGGGGAAACATCATTTGCCTAGATCTGATTACAAGCACACAACAGTGTTTGCAAAGTAGAAAATGTATGTAAACAAAGAGGAAATGTAAGGAAATCCGGGACAACATACTTGCCCAAAGAAACAAGCTGAAAACCTGTCAACACAGACATTTTAGAATGAGGGTGGACCAAATACTGAAGAAGTAGAAGAAGGAATAAAATATGCTATCAGAGTAATCTTCAGTGCTGGCCCTAGGGGGATAAACTAAGTAACCTAATAGGTGTTTTCCATCTTTGAATTCTATGCCTAGAATAGCAATGAAGGTTTTAGCTCAGAATTGGGATGCTACAGCCAACTTAGGAGGTCTGCAGAAAGAAGCTTTTATATTACCTACCCACGCCATGTCTGGCTTAAACCAGTGCTGACTGATTTCTATTTTTCTAAGTGCTCACCCACCATAGCAACGTTTTTCCACACTATGTGCAATCATCGTGCACACATGCATGCAATTACGGCTTGAGATACATGAGCATTTGTATAGAGATAGATTTTGAAAGGTAATGTTCATTCCTGATGCATTGGTTCTGATTTACATTCAATACGTAGAGAATGAAAGCATATTTCTTTTAGAAGGGAAAGGAAACAACAGTAGCTGATGCAGTCTGGGATTTATGAGTCAAATATTAATTCTCTGAATATTTCAGTAAATGAGGATTATACTGGTAACTTGCAATGTTTATCAAAGATGATCGTGTGTATTGGGGGAAAGAGGCCGGTGGGGAGAGAAAGCTATAACTTCCTTCAGACTTCAGTATCAACATTGCTTGGCCTACCTATTAAAATTATTATATCTTTAAAGGTAAAAATATGTTCAGACTGATCACATTCGTTTCTTTATGGTGGTAATGAGTTTGAATTACGTTGTAAAAATATTGAAACTAAATAACCATTAGTGCTCTTGCAAAGGTTATTAGAACAGGAGATTTCTCCAGATGATCTAGAAATTATGCCAGTTAAATCGTAGTTGAATAATGTAGGGGTCAAATTCCATGTTCTTAAATTCAATAAAAGTATATTTTTGTTATACTACTTTTAATGATGTTACATGAGTCGATGAATATAATATTCAATAAACAGATCTGGTGATTAAAATGAAGAGATTATTATTACCTGGGACTTTTTTTATCTTTTGCAAACAGGTATTTGTTGAAATGGAATCTGACCCACATAAATAAATTTATCTTTATGGATGTGAATCTGATATGGCAAAAACCCTTTCAAAGTTCTATGCCACATGTTCTTTCCATTACTAACCACTCGCAAGGATATGCTCTAAGTGCATGTAAAAGTTATTTCCATTGAATAAGGCATTCAATTCTCTATGAATCTCAAAATGTAGTAAATTATGAAATACTAACTCAGACTGCTCCATTTAAAAATGCTCATTGTACAATACATGGGTGCATGGAAAAACACCTGAATAACTATGTCAACATTTAATTCCCTCAAAACGGAACCCTTCATTTGCAGATGATTGTTGCATATTTAGGCTTTTTGCTTTCCCCCATTGTAGTCCAGTGACATGAAAAATAACTTCCTTGCTTAGAGTCCCCCCACCTCGGATTTTCCCTCAAGGTGCTTGAGTTTACAAAAAATGAAGTCCTAGGGAGCTTATTACATGGAGACCATCATTGTATAATTTATCACCAGATAGCACCCTCTTCTGTAGGCACCAGCCAGATACTGTGGTTAGAGTTGGTGCAACCCTCACTCATCCATACATTCTTTTTTCAACTAATAGTTACTCATTGTGCCAGACACTGTTCTGAGTGTTTCATGTGGCTAAAGACAGAATAACAGTCAAGTAAGGAAGAGAGGAGAAATCTTACATTCTTGAAGTGAGGCTCTGATTATACAGCACTTCCTTTGTTAACAATAATTGCTTGTTACCTTACAACACTATCCTTTAATTAGAAATGCCAATACAGGAAAATGTTAACTAGATCTTGCACCTATTATCAAAGGTAAGATACATCAAAATTACAAGCAGTTGTAGAACTGCACACTCATCATAACAATGATAATAGTAATATAATAATAACAGTAACATCTACCACTTATTAGTGTTTAGCATGCTCTTGACACAATGACAAGCACTTTACATTTAGCCACCAGACTGTCAATTCTCAGGGTAGGAACCATGTATATGTTTTGCTCATGGCTACATCTCCAGTGTTGTGCAAATCGTAAATATTCAAAAAGTACTTTTGTCAAAGAAATGAATAGATGAATAAATGAATCTATTATCTCATTAAATGTCTAATAGGTGGAGTATAAGCACACAATAGTATCATTACCTATCTTTACAAGATGAGTAAACTTAGGTACAGAAAGATGAAGTATTCGTGGCAAAACTAGGATTGAAATGCAGTTCTGAATGACTTCAAGATCTGTGGTTATAACTATTCTTCAGCAATGCCTCCTTGTATTGTGAGTCCCAAGTCTCACTTCCTCATTAAATTAAACATATTCCTGATTAAAACAAGCATTTACTAAACTATTGTCTGTGTCTGTGAGTTTTGTCACCCCAATAAACTTTAATTAAAAACAAACAAACAAACATACAATTCTCTTTTATTTGATAAATAGTTTTGATCACCTACTATGTTTCTCATTTTTCATGCCATCCCTGTATAAACACCAATTCAAACACCTCTAATTAACTTTCAAAACAAATGTATCTTAGAGCAAGTCTTCTTCATCCCATTCCCAAAATTCAATGTTTGCATTTCCAAAGGAAGAGAGCCTCTCAAGGATGTACATATGGTTTCCATAACCCAAGCCACTTTTCTCTGTACTTTGAAACCTGGTGTGTAGTGAAATTAACAAGCACGCCGGGTGAAGCAAACCTGCGCTCACGTCCTCACTCCACCATTTTACTGGCTGTGTGACTTCAATATTTTGACTACTGTGAGTCTCAACTCCCCACATGTAAAGTGGGAACAACTGGAAGAAATAATGATATAATATTATATCTGCAGAGTTCCTAGAACAACATGGCATATAAGAGGCTCAATAAATATCAGATTTCTTCAGAGAACACATTAACAAGACGCAAACAAGTGGAACAACCAGAACAGACAGAAAACACAGGTGTGTGGTGGTTATGCCACTGCTGGAGAACTCCACCAAGAAGACAGGTGGGAGGGTGAACCTGGGGGACTCTAGAATGATACCTGCTGCTGGCCCTGGTTGATGGACAAGTCGAAGTCATGACTTTCTCCAGGAAAGGTGCTCAGAGGGATGGTCCCAGTACCTGGGGATGAAGCGTGGAAAGGGAGATTTGCCCACTGACGCTGGGCCTGAGTTTTCCTCATTTGGAGAGTCCTCTATCGTCTCAAGTAGGGGAACTCTGTGGAACAGAAGCTGGTAGAGGATCTGAAGTGTGGGACTAAGTGATCTCTGAGGTTCAATCCAGCAACTACGCATTATGATTCTAACTTCTGACCAATTTTCTAAAGTAATTTAAGTGATTTCCGATGGCCTGTAAGTGCACCAAGGCAGAACACCACAGTGTTGAGGGAAAGAAGGGGAAAAAGGGAAACTTTGTATCACCCAGAGTGCAAAACCTCTAAATGCTGGAGAAATTATTTTAAATGGAACGAGTAAGCATATTCTAGCTGACTTCAGAGAGGGCACTGCTCTCCCCGCTCCCCAGCATCCCAAGAAGAATTCAGTCTGTGCTCATTGAATCTTGATAATATATGTGGGGGCAGCCTCAGACAGAATATTCTAAAAGCATACAGGAAAAATAACCTATAAAATGTCAAGTTGAGGGGCCAGCCGGGTGGCGCAGTTGTTTAAGAGCACTAACTCTGAGCAACAGGGCTGCTGGTTCGATTCCCACATGGGCCAGTGAGCTGCACCCGAGCTGCTGGTGGGCGGCCAGATGGCTCAGCTGGTGAGAGCGCATGCTCTTAACAACAAGGTTGCCTGTTTGATTCCTGCATGGGATGGTGAGCTGCGCCCCCTGCAACTAAGATTGAAGAACATCAACTTGACTTGGAGCTGATGGGTCCTGGAAAGAAAAAAAAACCACAATGTTCCCCTTCCCCAATTGCCCAACACTGTTCCCTTCCCCAATTCCTCAATAAAATCTTTAAAAAAAGAAAAATGTCAAGTTGAAAAGAGAAGGCTCTGCTCTCTAGCTTGGCAAAGAACGTCAACAATATGCTAAATACCTGATCTCTGCCTTTTACTGGAGAGCAATACAAAAACAAATATGAAAATATCATGTAATTAAGTGGGGAAGACAACGCTCAACATGACAGAGTAAACTGATCACTAAACAGAGGTACAAATAATGTGCTGTGGAAAAACAAAGATTCAAGCTAAGAACTAAAAGAAAGTTCCATGGAGGAAGTGTATTTTAAATTGATCTTTGAAGAATAAACAGAATTTATAATAAAGAGGTAAACCAAAAAACACAGAAAAAAACAACCTCCCTAATTAAAAAAAAAAAATGGGCAATGCCTATGGACAAGCAATTTCCTCCAAAATGCAATATAAATGACCAATAAACATGATAAAAAGATTAATCTTATTATACTCAATAAATGAAAATAAAATAATGCAAATTTTTTTTCATCGATCAGAGTGGCAAACATTTTGTAAATGATAATATCCAATATTGACACAAATAGGAATATTTTATATAGTTTGTATGAGAGACCAGGCAATATATATCAAGGCCCTTAAAAATGTTAATGCAGTTTTACCCAGTAAATCCAAATCTAATCCAGTCAGAAGGGACAAAAATCAAAGAGACACGTAAAGACATATATCAAGGCATTATTTATAAAAATAAAGTATTAGAAATTATTTAAATGTTCCACAATATCTATATAATAAATATGAGCCTTCCATTACATATATTTTAGAAGAATATTTAATGACATTGGAAATTTTTCATTATACATCAAGTACAAAAGAAGGGTTCTAAATGATATATTTATATATATATATATATTTTATATATATATATATAATATGTATATATACTTGTTGTAAAGACTAGAAAATATATAGACAGATATAATATTGATACTATTTTTGGATTATGGGATAATGTGGTTTTATTTTATTTTATTACCTCTGTAATATTCCAAGTTTTTAATTAGATAAATAATGTTATTTAAGAACAATTTTTTAATGAATTGGATTAGACAAGTAAAATGTGGAAAAGTGGAAATGTCATTTTAGGACAAAGAACAATACAAGTCAAGACAAAAAGACAAATGTGAAAAGCATTTTGGAAAAGGTAGAGTAGCCCTATAAGAAGGAAAGTAGCAGTAAATAGGACTGGAAAAGTAGTTGGAATCAGATTACCGATGACCTTGAATGTCATGCGCATGGATTAGTCCTATGAATAGTGAAGATCCTTAATTGGGTGATTACGTGATCACATTGGTTTGTAGCAATTTGGGGGATAGAAGATGGATCTAAAGGAGAAAACAAGAAGAGAGATTGTTGTCTACACACTATACCCTAGCAGTGGCTTCCAAACTTTTTAGACCATGCCACGCAGTAAGAAATATGTTTTATACTGTGACTCAATACACACACACACACACACACACACACACACACACACACTTCCTTACCCCTACATATGACTGAAACAAAGGTTTCATGAAAAAGCCATACTCTTACCTTATAAAATCTACTCTAATACTTTCTATTCTGTTGTCTCTTATTTCTGTTCACTTTATAATTGTATATATATATTTTTTCTTTTCTTTTCTTTTTTTTTAATGCTGGTCACAACCCATGAAAATGATTTCATGACTCATGATGTGACGACACTACTCTATGAGAAATCCAAGCCTCCTTCTCCTCTCTCCAGCTCCACTCCTGAGGAGCAGACCAAGCACCAATAATGGGTTAAGACCAAGAACCCATCCTGGGCCATGATACTAGAAGCTGGAGCTTTCTGGGGAAGGAGTAAGGGGGGAAACAGCTTTTGGCCTCATGTGGAGAAATATCGGGGTGGGGAGCTTGCTCCCTTGGCCTTCTTTTCTTCTTGGAATGCTTCTCTGTCTAGTAAATCACTTCCCACATAGCCAGTGAAATAAGTAGGCTTGGGCCTTGTTCTGACCCTCCAGAATGAACCCCACCCACAGAAAGCCAATAGAAAACAGGGGTTGGCCTAGAAGAAAGGAGGCCTGAAGCAGATGAGCATCGAGCCCAGACATAAGCAATCCTTTCAGCAGGCATATCTAATTCCTAATATAGGCATTTGGAACAAAAGCCTAAGCCAACAGAAAAATATGGTAAATTGGCAGGCTGCTCTTGGTATAACTTTCCTTTGGACACGAATTCACAGGCAGTGACTGTGGATGGAAATTGTGCTTCCATCCATCCTGATAGAAAAGGATTCAATAGTTCTAGTATGAGACAATCCAGGGGATGGCAACTGGAAGGCAGATCTAATAAACATACCTGGGATAGAATCAGCAGGATTTGAAGCCCAGTTGGATTGGGCAGGGGAGAAATGACAGAAAGAGAAGCGGGGAGGGGGGTGGAGGCTAGCTCCAAGATTTCCAATTTGGGAAATTGGGATTACAACCAAGTGACATCCACAACAAGGATAGAATTACGAGACGAGGAACAGGTTTCACTGAGAAAACAATGAGCTGTGTTTTGATAGAGGTTCATATCAGAGAAAATGCAAAACAGCAAAGGGACGAAGGTATTAGATTCTTCTCGAGGTGTTCCTAGTTCTTATGGAAGAAGGCAGAATAAGAAGGGCAGTTGCAGTTGAGCCAAATAACAACTCAATCCATAATTACAAATTCCTGGATTTAGAGTAAGTTACGGTTATACCCCACTTCACGTGGCAAAGGCAATCAGCAACACCTGTATATCTAAACACCTTTTCACTTCTCTTCTAACAAACCTCACGGCAACAGGGGAGCTACAGGGGTCGTTACTTCCAGTTTGCAGGTGAAAAGCCTAGACACAAAGGTTTTACTAGGCTTGCCCGAAATCACATTTAGTTCTGGCACTTTTTACCACTGCCTGTTCTACCCTGCAGCCCCCTCTTATGAAACAGTGAGCCTATAAATTTGATCATAAGTAGAGAGGGGAAAGTGCCAGCTCAGGAGGCCCACGTGGAAGTCATCTCTAAAAGAAATGTGGAATATTCCAGAAGCCAGGAGTAAAAGCTATGCCTTACTCAGCTTGGAAGATGGAATAAAACTATTGAACATAAAACCCAGGCCATTAGAAAAATGTTTCCATAATTTAATGCTAGTTATGTTATGAAACACAGCCCCAGTGAAATCAATCTTATGGCTTTACACTCAGAAAAATCATTTCAGGAAAAGATAGTAAAGCAATTAAAATGTTTTCTGCTTTGACCATTCTATTGTGTTCTGGCAGTTTCAGTAAGGTTAGTATGTATGAATTATGTTTTTATTAACAATTAGTTCAATCCTTTTGACATAGAACGATCAAGTCAGATGTTCCCCAGCAGACCAGTGCAGTGGAGAAAGAACTTTGGATTTAGAGAGGCCAGGCTTTTAATTCTGGTTCTAGGACCTACTAGTTTGGTGACTGCAATTGGACAAGTTGTAGCAGAATTTACCCAAGTCTGAGTTTCATCATCTGGTAAATGAAAATGACAATAACCACCTTACATAATGGATGTAAGGATTAACAGAGATCAAAATGTATGTAAAGCTCTGAGTCCAGTGCCTGACATAGCCGAAGCTCAATGAATAGTAGCTCAGATCACGAAAGAGACTGAAGAAAAAAATAACACTATACACCAGCTTTGGAAAGATGAGGTAATTTTTTTAGGTCACTGGGGTAAAATTCTTTCTGGAGGTTTCAAACTTTTAATAAAACACAGCATATGCTAGTAAAATATGTGTTTGGTTCTAACACTCATATTTTGGGTAACCTGGGAAAAGACACCTTGTCTTCTTCGGCTCTGATTTTGCAAAACACCAGGATAAATACACCTCTGACCTTTCCAGAAATATAGTGAATATTTGCTTTGCAAAGATCAGTTATGGTTAGACGTTGCCTATGTCAGAAGTCAGTCAGTCTAGCTCTTGTCTCCAGATAAACACATACACACTCATAATCATGCATACAAAATCCAAACCATTTCAGGCAGATACAAAGTAAGCCTTTTTGGTGTAGATTTTCAGAAAGGAAATGTGGCCATCTTTCTAGGGAACCCAGCGAGGTATTTAGCAATTTATATTGTTGGGAAATTCTTCCTTAAAAATAAACAGAACGTCTACGTTTCAAGTGTATTTCCTTATGTTCTCATCTTAGCAGAGCTGAAGTGCAATAGGTTGCCATCCTCTGATAATACCTCTTTAAATACTGGAGGATTCATAACAGCTTCCTCTCCCTCTTCTCTTCTCCAGGACAAATCATCCTCATGCCTTTAACCTCTGCAGAGCATACTGGAATGCCCTGACTCTAATAAAGTGCTTGGCACCCCGTGGACCTTAATAAAATACTCTGGACAAACTGGCTAACGCGTTGACTTTTGCCATAGATCTTATTTCCCAAACTTCTAAACATGCCTGTAGCTTTCCTGTCCAAGTTCAAATATAGTATGACACATCACAAGTGCTGAGAAGCAGGAAGTCCATCATCGAATCTGGCACCGCAGTCCTGAGTGGAAAATACCATTTGTTTCCTTGACAGTCTTATCCTTGGGAACTGGACAAAGTATGGAGCGAAGGGTTAATGCTGCTGTGGAAAGAGCCTCTACACCCTACTAGTTCTCAGAGCACAGAGAAGGGTGATAGTGACTAGAACCAGGTTACATTCCTGCTGCTGTACAACAGGAAGCTGGAGAAAAGGTCTAAAGGTCTAATGGCCTTATAATTAAGGGCTTCTTCTACTCCACAAGTTTATAGTCAAGAGCCGTCCTGCAGGAAGAAAAGGAAAGGACAACAAATGGGCAAGTCACTTTTGCATTGAGAATTGGCTAGCAAAGAGGATGGAAGGCAGAAGACCTTTCCAACATGTCAAAAGCCAAAAGAGTACCTTTTAGTGTTTGTTTTGATTATATTTGCCTGTAACCCAGCAACTGGACCCAGATGCCAGGAGCCCAGAGAGAACATTGCTGATGACTGGTGTATGAAAAGAAAAAGAATTCCTTTTCTTTTCTTACTTCTATGGTTCTTCTCAAGGTGAGTGGAAAAGGCTAGTCAGGACCTTTTGAAACTGTTGAGAACCCTTACTCATTTTTCTAACAACAGTTGGATGATTTATAACACCACATGTTCTCTTTGGTGGTTTCCTCTTTTTTTATTTTTGAAGACAAGACACAAGTGGGAAATGTGAATCTTGATCCAGAGTTAAGCTGATCTTTTAAAGCAACCAAATGAATTTTCCAGTCACTATCTCCCTCATCTTGAGGCTTTTCTCCCTGAATCATTGAGTTCTCCTCCTTACAAGGGCAACCATTCTTATGCTCAGCGTCTCTCTAAACTTATGAATCTCAAGAACACCATGTTGCTCAATATGTTAAGTTGTTTTTGCTTAATGCGTTCTCCTTCTCTGTACTGAAAAACAAAAGTAGTGTATCAGCACATAAAGTTCATTAGATCTATTATAAAACGATGCCAAAATGATCTCAGAAAGAAGTATATTATTTCAGTAGTTATATAGAAAAAGGAAAACACAAAATTAAATCATTCTTAATAATCTTTGCAACCAGGTAAATCTTCTTTCTTCAAACTAAATCCCACCTCTTTGAGTGTTTAGGTGGTGGTTTATTCTAATGTAACCCTCACCACTCAGGCATTTGAAGATAATTGTTAATACAATCCTTAATCTCTTTCTTTCTGGATGAATTAATCCAAGTTCTTGATTCTCCCTCCTCCTGTCCTGCCATGGGTCTATTTGGTATGATAGAAAATAAGTTTGAATTAAAAAAAATTTCCTTTGTGCTAGTTAATTCAAAGACTCTTAAAATTTCCCACGATTTGTTGATTTCAATGGAGAAATTGCAAGTAAATGTCATCTGGCTGACAAATTTGGTGAATGGGGTTTTCTAATTAATCAAATATTTTCTATATATTAATATTCAAACATTTTGAAATATAGCTAATCATAAAACTTTGTGCTTCAGAATGTAACCACTCTCATAATTCAGATGACATTTTAGAACCCTGCATTGCTTTATGCCAGTCTTGAAGAGTCCATTATGTAACTTCATATTGGTAGCTTGAAATCAGCTATGACGGGAATATTTATAAACAGGAAGCAGCAGGTTCTACATGGAGATCCATTGTTAAACATTTAACTGGCTTCTAGGTGATTATTACAAATGTAATTATCAATTACCTATAAATTTCTAATTGTAAAATTTATGTGCTTAAATATGCCACAATGTAGTAGAACAGAGAAAAAGTGAATAGCCACTCTGCAAGTATCATGCATGCTTGAAGTTGCAAATATACAACCTGATTTTAATTATCTTTGGTAATCATTTTCTAAATTTTTAAAATAGAAAATGTTTCTCCTTAAGTTAAAAGTGAGTAAAACAGTAATACATGCTGAAATGACCAAATGTTTTAAATCCTATTAACATGGTTAAAGGAGCTTTACTATGTAAAGAATCTTTGAAAATCATTAAGTAAAAGATATGTACCTCAATAAAAAATTTTGACAAAGAAATACAAATAGCTACTAATTAAAAAAATACATATTATAGTACAGAAATAAGATAATAAGATTCTATTTCATCTATAAAATTGGCAAAACTTAATTTCTCAACAAAAACATCCAATGTTGGTACAAGTATGGAGAAACAAGCATTCCTATACGGCTAGTGAAAATGCAAAATCTGTATTATTGCCCTTACCTCTTTTTCTCTTGATTTTCTAAAAGTAACATATGGGTGGATAAAAATGTTTAGGAAGAAGGTCTTGTTCATGATTTGGAATGGGAATTCTGACTCCTTTTTGCTCTTAGATCCAAATCCTATTGGGAATACAATTATCTGGGGAAAATTGGAATGCTTATAGAATAAAAAGGTAAGAAGAAAAGAATGGGGGGAAAAACCCCCACTATGTTGGCCTAAAGTGCTTTTAGATATGTATATAAACTTATAAAATCAATTTAACTTAAACATTCTATAGTAGATATTTCCTCCAAGGAATGGAGAAATATCAGGTGACAGGTAACTTTTGGACATTAATAATGATAGTGAAAAACAAGACTTTTGTCTGATTAAAAAAGTTATAGCACATCTTTTACACTTTCCTAGTCAACAAAGATCATGTAATGTTTGAGTGAAAGGGAGATTGGAAGTCTTGAAGCCTGACCTCCCCTGACTTACAGCTGCTTTATTACATCATTCACAATACTACATGTATTGGGTGCCTGATTTGTGCCAGAAACTATGGTAGGTGCTTGGGATACAGCACGGAACAAACCAAAGTCCTTGATCGGAAGGAACTCAGATTTTAATTGGGAAAGAAAGATAATATGCAAATAAACACATGTGTCACATGTCAGGTGGTGCTAACAAAGATGAACAGTGTACGTACACCCTTGAATGTGTGTGTGTGTATTTGTGTGTGAGGTGACTGTGATAGAGTGGTGAGGGAAGGCATCTTGATAAAGTGACATTTAAGTAGAGATCTTGGTGAAGAGAGCATGTCCCTGAGGATATCCAATTGCAGAGAATTCCAAGGAGAGGGAATCGCCAAGTGCAAAGTAAGAAAAAGGAGGCCAGTGTGGCTGCAGTGGCCTGAGCAAGAAAAAGGAGAGTAGTAAGACAAAATGAAAGCAGTAGAACAAAATTGCAGAGACAAAAGGTAAGGGAGACAAAGTCCTGCCAGGCTCTATATATAGCCCGAGATAACCCAATACATGTTGCATTTTATTCTGTATGAGTTGGAATACCACAACGTAACAGTCACTTGATCTGACTTAATGTTTAAAAGGTCCACTCACAATAAACACTAGCGTCAAAGGTAGGGGCAGAGAGGTCAGTCAGAAGACCATTGAAATCATCCAAGCAAGAAATCGTGGTGCCTTGGCCCAAATGAGCAATAAAGGAGGTAAGGAGTGGCTCATGCAGGATTTTGAAGTGGAAGGATAGGGTTTGATGATGGATTGGATACTAAATGTGGGACAGTGATGTGTTAAAGGTGACTTGAGGTTTTTGGAAAATGGAACTGCCGTTTACCATCAGAAAAGACTGGGGGAAGGGAAAATCAAGAATCCAGTTCTGGATGTGATAAATTTGATGCCTATGAGACATCCAAGCAGAGATCTTGAGTATACACTTAGACATAAGGGTTCTGGGGTGCAAGGAGAGAGGTTCAGGCTGAAGATGCCAATTTTGGAGTCCTATATTTATGGTACTTAAAACACATGGCTGTGTGAAATCACATTGGGAGTGGGCTTCTATAGCCAAGGGAGAGAGTCTGGGGACTGAGCCTAGATCTCTCCAATAAATAGAGGCAGAAAAATGAGGAGAGTTCAGCAAAGAAGACTGGCAGTATATGGCTTGTGAGATTGGAGGAGAATCAAGACAGCAGTCTCAGAGGTCAACTGAAGAGCATGTTCAAGGAGAAAGCAACCGACTGAGACAAAGATCAAATCTGAAGAGGACTGAGATTTGACTAGAGGTCATAAATTTTTAACTTTCTTGCTTTTTCCGTAACACCGTCTTCCCGCTCTTCCATCATTACCTTGCCTGAGCTACAGATACGAGGGACTCCCTTTCTCACTCTGGGGAGCTGCTAATTTATAATCAAGTTCACTAAAATTTCAATAGAAATGGTGGTGGAGGAGGATGTCTTAGTTTGTGCTTTCCTGAAAGTAGACCCTGAAGCAAAGACTTGAGAGAGGCCAATAAAAGATGTATTAATGAGCATGTTACTATTATACTGTTGGTCATTGGCTCAGTTTCATAGGGACCCTCTGAGGAAGCATACAGCATATGCCTCCACATTATCAGGAGGTCAAGCTAGGGCAGTTACTTACAGACTCATTGGTTGAGAGTTGCCTGTGGAGATGATTAAATGCCTACCATTTCCCAGGTTGCCTTGTGCATGTCCTGTGGTGCTAGCAAAAGTCTCTAGGGAGCTAAACAGAGAAGCATGGGTACTTGAGGTGGGAAGCTGTCTGCATGCTCAAAAAATGTCCATCAGCTGCAGGTGAACCAGAGGTGGGCTGAGTGAATATGGGTATCTTCTATTGAGGATAATGCACCTGATTGTAGTAGCATTGGTTTATACCACCCAGTAGCAGATTGTCTGGACTTTGTTTCTTTTTGGACTGCGAACTAAGCTTTTTAGGCAAAGGATCAAGTGTTTTTTTGGTTTTTTTTAAGGACTTGCTAGATTGGGAAAAAATATATACTGGGTGAGAGATTACTTTTTAACAATATTTATCATGTCTTTTGAGTGATAAAATATGGCGTGATTAATATAAGAAAGCATAACACGCTGCCTGCATTTTTTTTTGTCTGGAAATATCTGGAAAATCTTCAAGTTTCTGCTGTGTAGAGAAAGCAGAAAGAAAATTATTGAAATATAAATATTATAAATAACATCCTTTTCTTCTTTTTATTTTAAAATTTATTATTTAGATCCACCTAGTACCAAAAAAGGATTTCATCTGGCTAAAATAAATATTAATACCTTTTTATATGTTTTAGTAGTGCACATATCTATGTGAATATCTCATTAAAATGAAATTATTCATAAGTTCATCCAGGGAACTACTGCCATTATCTCAAGAAGCTATATTTCTCCCCCAATAACCAATGGGTCTTCATTAAAGTGATGATAGATATATGTCTCAGTAAGGTTTCTTAACTTCTGCAAGGAACTTATCCACACCGATATGCCTTTCATTGACAACACAGACCATTAGAACTCCAGGTTCTCATGAGACAGCTCAATTATTCCAAACAAATAAAAAACATGGTTGAAAACAGTGACATTAAAAGGGGTTGCCTGAAGCACAGGCAGTATCCTTTCCTCTAGGTTCTCTGGGTTGTCCTGGATGAGGTTAGACCATGAGAAACATGCCCGCAAAGATGGAATCACATTGGCCATTCTAGAACCACTCTCAACCAATCAAGATTTCATGTTATCCCACTGCCCTACTGAGGGGCTGCAAATGAATCCACAGAAGTAATGGCTGTCTTAAGTGTTTAAAAAGTAAAAATGAAAGAATAAATCTTGTTTTGCCTTTATCTTCTGAACGCCTTGTCATTAATGATTTGTCTTACCTGTTTTGGCCTACCCCAAACACTCATACAGGAGCCTATGCCATGCATTTCTGTATCCTAACTTGAGCATACATAATAATCTGTTTCTCATAATATAGTAGATCAGATACTAACTTAGCTAGGTGAAGTCATCCCTGATTGGACAATGATAACAAAGAGGATTGATTAATGAACCTATTCCAGCTTGGAAGAGGTCATTAATAACACAATTATTAATTAATTATTAATAACACAAATATTCAAAGAGATCACAAAAACACTGGGCTTTGAGGGCTGAGGATTTCGTAAAGCTGGGAGAGATGTCTAATAAACTGGAAAACAATAACAAGATTGAAAAATAGTTCGGCAGTCTGAAACAATAGAACATTTTTAAAACAAAGATTGTATTTAGTGGGGATAATTTTTAAAATCTTGATTTAAAAATTACAAATTCTATTTCATAAGTTCAAAGTGAAGGAGAAAACCTAATAGACCAATATGTGTCAAAAGGATAAAAAAGGAGGGAGAAGCCGGGTGCTTTTAAGTTGACCTAATATAAGTAAATAACACTATTCCTAGCAAAAGCTAGAACCTCTATTGCAAATATTAATGGAAGTTGATATTCAACATGATAGTTCATGTTTCTCATCAAAGTCAGTTAAACAACATCTGTACCGCCATAGCATTACAGTTTTTGTTCAAACCCTGTCTTTCCAGAACAGTATCAGGAACACATCTGGAGAAAGAAAATTGAGATGGAGAGGCTCTGGAAATCTAGTTGGTTAATGGGGAACAAGAGCAAAAATTTCCGTCACAGGTAGGTGTTTTTTATTTGGAAGGGGTTATGGATGGATTTGTTTTCGGAATTTTGCATGACTGTCAGGTAGAAGAGAGCAGGCATTCCATGATGGTCCAAACATCCAAACAGAAAAGGCAAGATTTAAAAAAAAAAAAAAAAAAGCCAGATTGTAAGCCATTTGAAGGTAGAGACCATGTCTAAAGCATTTTATATTCCTGGCAAATCCAATTGCACTAGAGGTGTTATTTGATGCTCATGGAGGTATAGAATTAATGTTGCAAGAAGACACCATATAGAGAAAAACTGCACAAGAAGTGAAACAACAGCCTTTCAACATATTGAGTTTCTTATCACTGGAAATGTCACAGCTCTGAAAAGAGTAGGGTGTAGTGGTTCAGATTAAGAACATGGACTCTGGGATGAGACCAGCCTGGGTTCAGATTTCAGCTCTGTGAATTAGCTGTGTGGCCTCAGACAAATTACTTAGCCTCTCTGAGTCTCAGTTATTGTCTGTAAATTATGTATGATGGTGATTAGCTTTCAGTTTTGTTTTGATGTTTAAGTCGAGACAATGTTTGTGAAGAGTTAGGACAGTGACCAAGAAAGTAGTAAACATTCGATAAATCATAATTATTATTCTAACAGAAACAATTTTACAGTCTTCCAAGACTATTGTGGAAGGGATTCTTGCCTTGGATGGGAAGTTGAGTAAATCTTGGTCTTGCTCAATTCAAAGAGTCTCTAATTCTGCGATTTCTCAGCATTATTCTTTTCTATATCCTTAGCATTTTATAAAGGCATCTAGAATTGCATTTATCTCACGAAACTGAAAGCATTAAATTAAAGCAACTCTCAAATTTCTCAATAGACAGGACTGGCTCTCGTTCATCACTATACCTCCAAGTGCCTACTACACTGGCTGACATACAGTAAATGCTACTACAGTCACTGTATAAATGAATGAATAATCAAACAATTACTTGATTCATCTCAAAATATAGAACATATCTACCATCTTTTAATGAAAATTTCAAGTACAAATGCTTGATCAAATCTGCTTGATCAAATCATTCTTCCTTTAAGCTGAAATAAGAAAAGCAAATGATAAAGATTATAATTTCCTTATCTTTAACCCCAGTCATTTAAGAAACCAACATTTGTTGAGCTCCTATTATGGGCGAGGAGTTCTTCATGGAAAATCTCATTTGTCCTGTTAATGTATCTATGATGTACGTATTATTTTACATAATTTGTAGATAAAGAAGTAGAGTCTCTGAGAACTTAGTCAAGTCACACAGTTAGGTGTGATATGATTAGGTGATAGATCCATGATTTGTGCCTCAGTCTGTTTAATCCAAATACTAAGCTGCCCCTTTTTATATATTTTTAATTGCAAGAGCAACACGATACATGCTTATTTTGAAAAATTCAAAAAATTAGAAATACAAAGACTAAAATATTAAAGCCCCCTTTTAGAAATTTTTTCTCCCCATCCCCTGTATTAATATCTTCTAATCTATAAGTCATCTATAAATGCTTCTTTTCAGATACTGTTCTATGTATTTGTATACTTATGTGATATAATATATAAATATAACATTTATAATAGAAATATATAATGTAATATAAAAAGTAGCATTTAAAAATAAATATGACTATTTTTTAATCAAATGATATATCTCGAAGATTTTGCCATGTCTTATAGACCAAATAGACCTATCTTAATTGTAATGGAAACATAAACATTTGTAACAGTGTAAATTTATATGCTATAATTTATAAAAATAATTCCACTATCGTTAGGCATTTAAGTAGCTTCAAATTTTCTCCTATTAGAAACAATACTAGAATAAACACCTTTGTTCACATATGCAAATATTTCTATAGGATGGATACTTAGAAGTATACCTTTTGGGTCAGAAAGCTATGACTATCTTAAACTTTGATAGATATCACTCCATTGTCCACCAAACCACTGTACAAATTTACATTTCCACAAACTCGGTACTTGTATGTCCACATCAGCACTGAATAGTATCAATTTTAAAAAAAATATTTGACAATCTAATGAATGAAATTATTTTATCATTATTATAATTTTCACCTCCATGATTAGAGGTATGATGCCTTTTAAATGTTTTGCCCATTTTGTATGTATTCTCTGAATTGCTTGATGAAATCCTTTGTCCAGTTAAAAAATGTAGATTGTATTTTTCTTATTGAACCATTGGAACTCTTCACAAATAATATTTATCCATTGTTATATATGCTGCACATATCTTCTCTAGGTCTGTTATTTGTCTTTTAACTTTGTTCACCTATAGAATTTATTATGTAGATTAACCAGTCTATGTCATTTTAGAAAATCTTTTTACATCCAAGATTATAAAAATAGTCTTCCATGAGTCCCAGTATGTTGCAGTTTTGTTTTTTCATGTAGATGAAAATCCACCTGGAATTGATTTTTGTATATAGTGTGAGAAAGGAATATGACTAAGTAATCACTTGTTTCCAACTGATTTGAATACTATATTTATTATATACTAATCCTCATGTGTATGCAAGCCATTTTTGGACTTTGTGTTCTTAATTATGCTCCATTCTGTATTCTGCTATTTGTATTCTATTCTTGTGCCACTACCACACTCTTTTTGTCACTGTATCTGGATAATAAATGTTATGATATGTGATGAGGAGTTAGGCTTCATACTAGTCTTATTTTTGTAAATGATAATTTCCTCTTATAGATAAACTTTAGAGTCAGTTATCAGGGTAAAAAAGGAAAGGCTATTTTGATTGGGACTACTATGAATTTGTCGGTTATTATATAGAGAATCAACATTTTTCTACATTGAGACTTCATACAAGAATGTGATGTGTCTCAGGGGGATCCGGTGAAGATGGTGGAGTAGGTAAACGCTGTGCTCACTTTCTGTCACAACCATATCAAAATTACAACTCAATTACAAAACAACCATCATTGAGAATTGCCGGAAGTCTAGCTGAACAGAAGTCCTACAACTAAGGACATACAGGAGAAACCATCTTGAGACTGGTAGGAGGGGCAGATACGCAGAATGGGTTGGTCCCACACCTGCATGTGACCATTAAAAATTGGAAGGGATGTTTTGGCTGACAAAGGTTCCCCTCCTTCCCCGAGGAGCAAGGGGTCCTAACCCTACAGCAGGCTCCTCAGCCCAGGGTTTCAGGGACAAAGAGAGAAGTCTCCATAACTTCTGGCTGTGAAAACCAGTGGAGATTGTGGCTGAGTGAGACAAGGGCAGCTGCAGGCCCAGGTGGTCTTAAAGGGCCGGTACACGGACTTACTTGCTAACGGACTCACTAGTTCTGAGCTCCAGCGCAGCGGCAGCAGCTCGAAAGACACCAGGGACACACAGGGAGGAACTGAATTGTCTGGCTTAAGGGCGAGAGCTGGAGGGGCAGCTTTCTCTGGGACAGAGGAGCTGGGGGAAGCCATTGTTTCTTTGTTGAGTCCTCCCCCCTTCTGACGTGCAGATGCAGGAAGACGCAATATCTGAATCTCCATCAAACTGGCTATCACCTTTCATCTGCCCTGCCCTAGTTATTCCCTAAGACCACACCCCACCCAACTTTCAGGCACACCCAGGCTGCTTCCAGTGGCTTTTCCATATAAATACTCTGCCTTGGCTCACGCTGTGGACTTTCCTAAAATCTCTCAAAAGTTCACAAAACCCAAACAAGCGGCATCCGGCTTTGGAATGTCCCGTACCTCTAGCTGACCACTTCTCCCTTGCTAACAGAATCCTAATTTTATTTAGGGGGCAGCAGCAGTGTGCCCATTCCCAGAAGATGAATCATGATGGGTCTGAACCAAACATGGCAATCCAAATGATTGTGCTTTCTGCTACATGCTCACTTTCCCTCGCACCCTTGCCCCTAAGGTCGACCACATTACCTAGTATTATACAATGTGTAATAAGGGAAATTCTAATAATTTTTACACCTTGATACAAGTAAAGCCCCTTTGCTCCTGTCCCCATTCTCTCTTCCAACTTTCAATGTTGATGAATAGGCATGACACCTGTTTGGGATAGCCAGAAGGTGGCCATGAGGCCACAAATATGAAGACAAAAAGACAACAAATTGAGATGATAGGGCAGAAAGGTGAAATGTGTGTAGCTCCTTGAAGACATTATTAAGCCACTGAACATACCAATAAATTGTTTCCTCCAGATTCCCTTCTCAGTAAACAAGTTTTAACTCTTGATTTGTTCAGCATTCTCTAACTGAAACTGAGAACATCCAAACCTATTTAGATATTACTGGCATATGGGTAAATTATTGATTTTTGTATGTTTCCCTTGTCCTCAGTTCCCTGATTGAACTCTGAGCTCTATTAATTTTTAAGAAGATTATTTGAAAGATTCTAATTTGCATTTGCAAATAGTGACATTTTGGTCTCAATCTTTGTAGTATTAATTCTTACTATTTCTTTAATTATCTCAAAGGTTGAGACCTCAGTGAAATGTTGAATCATATTAGGACATAGCAAGTATTTCCTTTTTAATTGCTGACTTTAATGGGAAACTTCTAATATTTCAGTAGTAAGATTTTGTTATAATTTTCTGATAGGTATCCTGGTAATGAAAGAAAAAAGAATCTTTCTAGTTGTGCATTACTAAAAGTTTGATTTTGTTTTATTTTGTTTTGTTCTAATCAAAAAGGGATATTAAATTATATCAACTACTTGTTTGGTAACTATCAAGATGATCTTACCATAATTCTACTGTGTTCAGTTAATGTAATGAGCTACTTGAATAGATTTCCTGGTTTTGAACATCCTTGCTTTTCTGGGATAAGCTTATTTAACTCATGGTGAATCATTTCTTTCATACACTGTTGGATTTTTATATAAAACATTTTATACAGGAGTTTTGTATCTATATTTACAATAAATATTGATATAAAGCTTTGTTTATGTATTTGGTTGTCTTTTTTGGACTGAAGCTGGCAAAGTAACTCTAGACACAAAGAATGAGTATAAAATATTTAAATAGACTTTTTTTTTTTAAAGATTTTTATTGGGGGAATTGGGGGAATGGGAACAGTGCTGGGGAATTGGGGGAAGGGGAACAGACAAGTTGCTGTCGTCTTGTTCTTCA
>NW_017731374.1:946626-1014948 GCF_001890085.2 Hipposideros armiger
TAGCTGTGGAGGGCAGTGTCACTGGCCCTCATATGTGGGATCCGAACCGGGGCCCTCTGGCGTCCCAAGCCAGCTCTTAACCAACGTGCCACTCTGCCGGCCCTCTCATAACTTTTTAATCTCTGTGTCTATAGTTATATGTCTTTTCATATCTTAATGTTCTATATTCTTTTCTTTTTTAAATAAGACCTATTTGATTTTTCTGTTGATAGTTAAATAGATGAAGTGTGCTTATTAATTTTCATAGAATTCTGCTTTTAACACTCAATAGTTTCTACTTAAAATTTTTTTTAGCTCCTTCAGCTGAAGGTGTCTGTATATTTTAAATAGTTTCTATTTTTCAATACATTTGAGGATATTAATTTTTATAAGAATGCAACTGAGTCACATCACACAAGTTTTGATACATAGTATTCTCACCCTTGCTTATATTTAAATAGTCTGTAATTTCAGCTTGGTTTTCTTTTTAACCAAAGGTTATTATGAAAGGTATTTTAAAATTTTTTAGTATATAGTGTGTGTGTGTGTGTGTGTGTGTGTGTGTGTGCGCGCGCATGCGCGCGCATTTCTGTTCTTCGGCAGTTAGTTTATAGTTTTATTGCACTCTGATCTGTATTCCACTTTCAATATTTATTGAGTTTATAGCACTTTTATTTTTGTGGCTGAATGATCAATTTTGATAAATGTTCCATGGGTACTGGGAAAGAATATTAGGCACACAGTTCTATACATACATCTATATTCAAGTTTAATGAATGTGTTATTCCTCTATATTCTTTTGAATTTGAGGGCCACTTAATTTGTCATTTTTTGATGAGGCATGTCAAAAATCTACAATTATATCATTATAGTTCTGTAAACTTCTTATAGACATAACAGATTATACTTCACGTATTTAAAAATTATTAGGTACAAAAATGGTGTATTATTCCTTTCATTAACTAAATTGTTTTCTCTTTCATTTTAGTATTTTTAACTTTATTAACTAGACAGAATTTTACTGCTTAGTATTACTATATTTCTTCTGCTTTCTTTATAGTACTTACCTGATTTCTTGTTACTATTTTTATTTCTAAAACTTCTGGTTATTTACTTTTCTTTATGACCTATTTATATAGCTATTTGCATTTTCTGTTTTTCAGACTAGGACGTTGTTTAACATGCCTCTTTCTAGAAACTGACAGATTCTTTGAACCTGAGATAGAAATAAAGGATATAAAGGAATTGTACAACCCATTTAGTAAATTTGATTTGAGTTTATGGTTATTTATTTGGTTTAACAGTACGAGAGTTTCTATATCTCATCTAGTAACATATATTCTGAAAATTGACATGCGCATATTAACCAAACAGTTTTATTTCTGACCTCTTATTCTTGTTTTTGATATTGTGTTTTCTATTATCACATCCTCTTGTTTGTTTATATTGTTTTTCTTTTACTACATTAATTGAATTTTCTTGTTCCTCTTTTCCTTTATGAATTTTAAAGTCACTGCTTTATTACCTTAACTGATTTCTTAGTGAAATCAAACAAAGTCAAACAGTGAACAGTAGTGTAAGACATTAGACTCATAATCCTGAATCTAACTATATTAAGAAAAAAGTTGATATAAAGTTTTGAATATATTTGTAACCCACTAATGTGTCTGTATGTAATTTTGTAAAATGATAAAGCCACCATTTGGGGACATAAACAATAACCTGTGTACTTGTTGAGGGACTATAGACTGAGTTAATTTACATGCGCGCTTGCGTGTGTGTGTATGTGTGTGTGTGTGTGTGTGTATAGAAATTTTGCTCAAATATTTAATAAAATCTAAATAACATTGTGATCTTTTTCAGTTTAAAGGGATACATCTGATAATAAAAGAGTAAATAAGAACTAAGAATAAAATCAACACACATTTACTAAAGTAGACAGATAAATGGAACAAATGGATAGTTTAGAAACTTATCTTACTACATCCAAAATTATAGTGTGTAATAAAGGCAGCATTTCAATTAAGTGGGTAAAAAAGGATGCTTTTTAAAACAATACTGTGACAATTACTTAATGATTTGGCAAACAATTATGTTTGATACCTACCAAGTATCACATATTAAAATAAATTCTACATAGATGGCAGTTAAATGTGAAAATAAAAATCCTGGAATTAGTAAAAAAAACAATGAACAGTTGTCCTATTAAGGGTTTTGAAGGCCTTTCTGATATTATACCAATGGTAGAAAGCATGAAGAAAATGATAATTAAACACAAAAATTTTAACTCTTGTATATTAAAAAGCATTATTATTAAAGGTATCAGCAAATAAACAACTAAGAAAAATATTTTATTACATATACAAAGGGTTAATATCCTTAATCTATAACTGACATCATAAATCACTGTAAAGATGCACACACAATCCTACCAATAAAAAATAAGCAAAGGGCATAAGCTATCAAGTCACAAAGGGAGAAATACAGAAAATAATAGTAATTCTATCTGTGTCTTGGGACTAGATATTATTTTTGTTTTTTAAAACTTTTCTATATTTACTAAATTGGCTACCATACATATTACTTTATATCAGGAAATATATCTATATAGCTATAGCTATATAGAGAGACAGAGATGGAGAAAAAACACATTATTGTGTTATATTGGGAGTGTAACGCTTGATAATGAGGAAAGTTGGTGCAATCTGGAATCCAAAAGTCCTGAGTTCAAGTCCCAGTGCTCGTTGAATGATCAGGCAAGTCACTGAACTATTTTGAGTCTTGGTTTCTCCAAATAAAACACAAACAAACAAAAATTAAAAAAAAAACCCTGCATGTCATAAATTGTTGTGAAGATTAGATTTTTAAAATGAATGTGGGAAATGATGCTTTGTGAGATCATTTACAGATGTCAGAAATTCCTGTTGCTGATCCAGAGCATTAGGGCTTTTCCAGGTCCCCAGACAAAAATCTGTGCATCTTCTCTTACACACACCATATCCCTTTGCCTGATGAAGGTTTATGTTTCTGCGTTGTTATCCAGGTGACAGCTGGAGAGGTCTTGGATTTTGCAATCTCTTCAGTGCATGGGACAGGAGCATCTTCTAGGTCTTGGCTATGACCTATAGTCAAATAGAACTGTAATAACAATCACTATTGCTTTTCTTTTCCTGTGTTATATGCTTTAACACTTAGTTCTGGTATCCATGGAGTTAATTTGATTACCAAATGGGTACTTTAATCCCATGTTCATGACATTTAAAAAGTCCCTACTAATTTCCAATTCAGTGCTCTGTCGTAAGTCAAATGAGAGCACTGGCCGATCGCGTTTTTCAATAATAGAAATTAATTCCTTTGTGAATGCTGCATGATGTAGAGTGAACGCAAAAGGACCAGAACAATCAGCTTTCCATGTGATCCCTGATATGCAGAATAGTGCTATGTGTCTCCGTTTATATCTCCATGCGAAATAAAAGCAGAATTATCGTTTTCCAGGTGAAAAGCCTTAATTAAGCTCCCTTTGTCTGCCCTCCCTCCCCAGATCCTAAGCCTATAAAAACCATTTTAGATTGAAAGATGAGAAGAAAAAGGAGGAGGAAACCCCTAAACATTCCCAAGGAACAGAAGATGTTGATATATGGAGAACACAATTAGCCATTCTGCTAATTCTCTGACGTTAGAAAAAAAAAATGAAATGAAATGAAAGTCATCAAAATAACTTGAGACATCATAAAAATTATTTAGTGGTTGACTAGATTGTTAATTATTGTTGGTCATGTAAAGTACGGGATCTCATTTCTGGAAAACCTTAGGAAGGAAGGGAAAGAAGGAGGGAGAAAGAAAAGAAGATAACTGAGTTTTTAGTTCAATACCAGCTCAAGGCAATTTCTTTTGCTAGATAGGCAAATAGGATGTAGTAGAAATTGCCATGCAGAAGAAATGAGTAGGTTCTGGATATTCAGTAACTTGGTATATAATCCTGTGCAAATCACCGTTCCTCGACACCGTTTTCTCAACTGGAAAACATCAGTGGTTTTCAAATTGTGCTTCCACAGACACTGCTGATCCAGAAGGTAGATTAATGAACAATGGTGATCTCTACACAAGTCACAGAAAAATGGAGTGAAATAAATATTCCCCCCTTTGCTGTGGTTTAGTTATTTATGTTTATTATAACAACTCCTGCACTGGATGGATTTTTCTGAGCATATACAACTGTTTCTTCGATTCGAGATATCAATAAACAACATTTTTCTTGATTTTAAGGTTTTCTCTTGCACTTTTAAAAACTCTTTGGCCCTACTGCCACATATCTGGTAGCTGAGTTCTAGCACTTGACAAAGGGAACTAACAAGCTGCAAATAAATAGTAACAGGAGAACTTAGACACAGTCAATCATGCTTAGGTTTTTTTTTTTATTTTTCTTTATTGTTGATTTTTAAAAAATTGTTTAAATAGCAATGAATTGTTTTTTTGTCATGGGTACATGTTTTGGTTTTGATTTTCTGACCTGGTTATCTGTTTCTTGACTCCAAATTTAGACTTTATCGTTCATCTATGCTGCCTCACAGTAAAGCTTACAGATAGAGACTCCCACGTTCTCTATATGCATTTTTAAAGTCCTCATAACAAACTGATAAGTATTTAATTATTCTTCTTTTATAGATGTGGAAACTGATTTATGAAGACCAAGGCCATCACTAGTAAGAGTAAGAGCTGGAAACTAGATGTTGATTGCTAGATTTGGTTTTATCTTTGTTCTAAACATTAAATCAATAAATACTCACGTAGGGGCGGCCAGTTAGTTGAGTTGGTTAGAGTGCAATGCTCATAAAACCAAGGTTGCCAGTTCAATCCCCACACCCTCCACAACCAGATTGCAACAATTACTTGACTTGGAACTGATGGGTCCTGGAAAAACACGCTGTTGCCCAATAAAACAAAACACAAAAAAAACCCCTCAAAATCTGCTCTTTGGGCAGATTTTCAGGATAAACATCAGAAAGATACTAAAGAATAAACTTGTTCTGCATTCCAGGCACTTAAACAAAAACATATAATCAATGAGTAACTTTTATGAAACACTGTTTTTAGCAACTTGCTGAGAAATCAAACCCCAACCTAGTAGACAGGAGAGAACATGTGTAGAGTTCATGTTATGGTGAAAAGGCAACTAACATGGAATCTACAAGGGGTCAGTCATGGGCTAGTGGTTAGTGAATGCAAAGTAACTCGACTTGGTGCTGCCATAGTAGTTCCTGCCAAAGTCCATACTGGATGCATGGAACTCTCAGTAAAGGCTGTTTTGGAAATCGAATGAGCATTTGCAAGGATTTTAAGGTAGGATTAATACATTTCTTTTGTCAACTAGACAGAATATTTGGTTTGGTCAGTCTTTATGATATAAGAGAAATTTAGAGCTGGCAAAATTTATTTGCAAGTTTTAAAACTTTTTTCTTTCTAACTGCAAAAGAGATATACTCATTGTAGAAATATTTAAAAATCTGAGATATATAGTGAAAAAAATATATATTATAACCCATAATTACATCACCTAGAAGATATTACATCACCTGGAAAAAACTATTAACACTTTTTTATACTTTTCTAATCATTTTTCAATGCCTGAAGACACAGTCGCATACACACAATTTACAAATATGAGATGCTATATATAGTTTTGAAATCTGTTTTTCCCGTATCAAAAAGTCATGTAAATATTTCAATATCATTCAATATTTCCTACATAGATGAACATAATTTCTTTAACCAATCACTTGTTGGGTACAGTGAACCTCCTTGTACATTAATTTTTTATGACAGTCATGAATATTTCTTTAAGTTAATTTCTAAAAGTTAAATTCCTGGGTTAAAGACTTTTAATACATCCAAAATGACTGAAACTTTTCAGTCCCTCCAACAGAGAACTAGATGGTCTATTTTTTTCACATCTCAACAACTGGAAATTATATATCCTCTTAACAATTGGGAAATACAAACATATATATGTGTATATATAGGTATATACACACATACAATATATATTTCTGCCAGGTTTTCAGTATAAAAAGTATCATAGCTTTCATTTGCATAACTATGAAGCTGAACTTTTTTCATATTAGCTGTTAGTAATTTTCTTTTGATAATATTTGGCAATATCTTTGAGACTGTAGTAGAATTCTAGATTTCAAAATGTAAGAGTAGAATTTAGGAGATCTGGATTTTAGTCTCTTTACACCATTAGCATTGGGAGACCTTAGGTTAGGTAATTCAGTCTCTTTGGTGCTATATTTCCTTTTGTATATAAAATGTATTCAAAATGCCCACTCAAATTGTTCTGTTCTCCCTGTGAACGCAAATTAAATTATCCTTGTGAAAAAGTTACTATACCACAATTTTATTAGCAGTATTAATAAGCTCTTTGAAACACATTTATAATTATCAGACACATAAAAGTAGGTTCTGTCATTTAACTTTAAAATGTTTTTAAATAATTAAACAGATAATTGACAATTCAGTTCAAACAAAGCAGTGATCTCCATAGTATGCATATACAGAAGGTGCCAAACAAATGTATATGCAGTTTAAGAAAGATGTCACTTTGGTCATCGTTGCTCAAGCAGTAGTTCGCCGTAATCAGAAGTGTCTGGCACTGATGGTAACCACTTTGAGCACCTCTTGTAATTGTAGAAGTCAAATGTGACTTGTATTAATCTTTTGTTATCAGTGTATATTGAGTGTTACAATTATAATAGGTTTTTCACTTCTTAAAGTGTGTATACATTATTCCAGCACCCTGTGTGTGTGTGTGTGTGTGTGTGTGTGTGTGTGTGTGTGTTTGGTATATTTATAATTATATAATATATGGATTATATATAAGTTCCACATTTTCTAAATTTTTTATAATAAGTCAACTTACTATTGACACAATGTTTTTCCTTTCATGGTGATTTCCGTGTGTGTGTACATTATGAAAAAATGATCAGTGATCATAATTTTGCATCTAGGTCTTTTATTTAGCATGAGACCATTTTTCTATTTAATTACAAAATCTCGTAAACAATTTTAAGCTGCCTAATATGTCATCATGGGATTCTATTATTATTTATTTAACCACTCCTCTTATCTTAATCACATATTTTCAATTATTTACTTTACCTATACAATTTTTTGTATAAATCTTTTCTACTTTTCTGTTTCCTTAGGGTAGATTCTAAGAGGAGGAATTAAGGGGACAAAAAATGAGAGCATTTTAAGATTTTAAATATATGTTGTTAAATTGTGCTAAAAAGACTGTACTAATTTTTAATTCTTATTAAGGATATATAATGAGAGGGCTTAATTTGGGGGCATATAAGCCCCATAATTTTTTTCTTACTTTTTTCAATTATAAAAGTGATTTATGTTTGTAGACACAAAAATAACTTCAAAACTCTTTTCCATCTCTCTCACACCTTACTATTAACAGTTTGGGATGTATACTATTAGACTGCTTTTTAATAAAAATGTTTTTATTATTTTAATTTTAATAATATTTATTTTGATGTATATTGAAATGTATATGTAAATAAACCATCAGACCTGTGATTTTATGGGTATGATTGCTTCTGAGGTAGCTAAATTTTTTTAACATTGATTTAAAAATAATATATATTAAGTAAATAAAACTACAATGAAAGTAGTCTGGAAATGTGTAAAAAAATTATATTGAAGGTGATTTGAGAATGATAGCTTTAAGAAACTGACATGGAGGCATATCTTCTAGAGCTGACTGTTCCCTATTAGGTCTGTGTTCTTGACCAAGTCACATCCCCTCTCTGAGCATCAATTTAAGTGTAAGTAGTAGGAATCTGGAAATACTGGTATTTCTGCTATAAGGGATGCCTCAACAAATGGGCAATCTTTCAGTTGAGTCTCTTTCTTCTGAATGTTTGATTAATCTAATCATAGTTCATCTAAGGTTGCTTTCTTTCCTAAAAATTCTTCTCTAGTAAGAAGGTCATGTTAAATTATGAGTTAAGGGAAGACATTGGCTTTAAAATGAAATCACAAGATTTTATCATAAAAGACTACTTCTCAATAACTCCATGGTAGAAACAGAAATGTTCAAATTAATCATAGTCTCCTTATTGGCCAAATTCCTGTATTGCTTTTGAGTAAGTCAAAAATCTAAAGTTCTATAACAAAGTGATGTGATTTTAGAGCTAGTGGTACATCTTTGTATCCCTAATATTCAGGTGGGAGTATGGCACACTGTAGGTGCTAGACAAATACTCAACGGTTGAATGATATTACACAGGAATGTCCCATATTACAGTAGCTAGTTTAATAGAACTGTAAATTTAACTCCTGCCTACAGGGAGACTTTGTTTTTTGAATTTTAGAACATGTGACTGAACATGTCCTTTGGTATCCAAAGATTCATTGCGAGTAAGTTTAATGTAAGTTATAGCAATTTCTCTTCCTTTGAGAGCTATTCAGAATCATGAATCATCCAGCTTTGTCTTCTCTTAGTGACTTCTCCCTAAGCATGGACACTAGTCAACTAGTTACATATGTATGAATATGGGTTTATGAGAATATACTGATTTTTCTGCAAGGGATCAGAAAGAAGGTGTGTTAGTGGCTTCACTTTCTTGATATCTGGAGGGTCCATAATTATCCCATTTGGAGTTTTCACACCAAAAAATTTCAAAGAGTAAAAGATCTTGAGAATAAAAAAAAAAAAAACATCGCAAACTCAAATTGTAACAGGACTATATTGCAAGGAAAAAGTTTTACACAAGCAGGCAAAAATACCAAGTTTAAGGGGTGTGTCACAATATGGTCAAATGTTTAAGGATGAAATAATTAAGACTTCTGAAAAAGACATACTGCATTCATCTACTCTTTGTTTTGCTAAAATCATCAGCTTGAACAGTTTTCCAGCTGGAATTTAAAAAGTGGGGTTATAAACGGAATCTTTTTTTTGGTATGGTTTTCAGGAAGCAGGAGGACTTTTTCTTTTTTACATAATAGAATGTAAAAATTGAAACAATGACATTAGAACATCTATATGCTCGCTTCAGTTGAAATTCTACTTTTTAACGTAGCCTCTGGATCAACTCTTCCTTCTTTCCATATCTTCCTACAGGTAACAGAAGCCCCCTTTCCCCCATGAACACCTTTCTTTGAGAGATTTGGGTGCTTTTCCCCCTAAACCCTGAAAAACCAAAATGATTTATAGATTATCCATATCCTGCTAGAGTTGAGCAAGTTAAGTGGATCATATTTGCACGGGTCACTCTGATTATAGGACTCCACAGTTTCTTGAACTAAAATTGCAAGATTTATTATTCTATTAATGCTCATAAAGTCACTCTTTTGATGAGCCATAATTTCCCTTTATGAGGAGACTGGATGCCAGTCACTCATGATATGGGAGAAGAAAGTCCAGACTTCCAACATATTCATATTTCCTGGAACATTAATAAAGTCTTGAAATCCCATATGACTCCAGGGGATAACGGCATAGGGTGTAGTTACAAAAGGCAAATTTCACAGAATCAACATGTCCCCATGGGGCTTCCCTCACATTGTTGGCTGTGTACAAAACCTAAGCTTTTCCACTTTAATTAAAAAATTTAGAAATTAACCCTCCTGGTGGAGAAGATAACCCACCAACTAGGCTTGTATTATCTTTGTGAATATTCTTAGGGAATTGGAATAGCAGGAGGTGTAAACTTTCTTCTGTTTATCTTAATGGTCTGCTAATGGCATAGCATAATTACAGTTACTTAAGTGCCAAGTTTATCAAGATTTTCACTAAAACCTCCAGCCACACTGCTTTCCTTGACTGACCCAGTTTTTATTTATCCAGTTGCTTTGCTATCACTTGAAAGAACAACTGCCCTCAATAAAAACAAGCAAACAAACAAAAAGCCCACTCCCTCATCATGTTTAATTTCTTTCAATTATTTTAGTTGGACAGTGAAGACCCTTGTGACTCCAAAAAAGTCGAAAAAAAATGTGTATGGCATCAGCTAATTGAAATTTTAGCCTTCCCACATTCAAAAAGCAGGGCTATGAGGGAGTTCTGCAATAGTTTGCTTCACGGCTTTGAGAAACAATTTGCTTCTAAACCAGAAGGTGGTCTTCTAAAGACCACCCTGCATTTGGGATGGAAGCTTAGCCTTTGTACCTTGAACCCAATGCACCCACATGAGAAGCCCGAAAGCCACCTATCTCCCCATCCGTCTCTGGATCTCCCCTCTGCCTTTGTCCCTTCTAGACGTGGAAGCTTGGAGAGGAGGTTTAGTTTCCAAGGATTGGAGCGTTTGAAGGGCGGGGCCATCTCCAAGTCCATCTCCCCTTTTTGTCCTCTTCTCCTGGGACGGGAGGGAGGAGCCAGGTCCCCCCGCGGCCGGTTCGGGAGCTCTCTATCTCGGTCGCTCGAGGTGAGTTTGAAAGGGCGGTAGCCCGTTTAATCGTAGCGCAGGTTAATCTCTGGAGTTCACCGCAGTCGGTCCGCCAGCCGCTTCCCGGGTCTTTGCCAAGAGGGTTTATGAGGTCTGAGGCGTGTTGGGGCGCGCTCACATTCTCGGGAAAGGCTCCTCCCCAGGGCTGATTCCCCGACTGCGGGAAGCCCTACGGTGCCCCAGGAGGCTTGGGTTTCCTCCGACCTCGTCGCTTCTTCCTCCTTCCCCACCGCCCTGATCCCTGCGTCCCGGCCCCCGGGGGAAGGGCGGCCCCCATTTTAGGACTTCCGACCCACGCCGACCTAGAAGGTTATCTCCACGTCGATGAAGATTTTATCACAGCCTCCAAAACCCCAGCAGTTATATAGGAGCTTTCAACCTGAAATACGATTGTTATCTTCCCGGTGCACAGCTTGACAGAAAAAGTCAGCTTTTTTTTATTATTAAAGACAAAGAGGTAAATTATCAGCCGGGGCAGTGAAAGGGACGGCGGAGACCTGGCGCGTTTCCCCTCTTGGCCACGAGGAATTTATGGGGGAGCAGTGCAGCGCTCAGACACCCCTGGGGTCCCGTGGGGGAGGAGCTCGGGGTCAGAAGGACTTCCCCAAGTCCCTCCAGGCACCTGAAAGGGGGAGTCCTCCCAGTTCTGCACAAAGCCAGGGTGATCTCAGTCCTGAGCAGCCTTACCGTTCTCCACTCGCCTTTCTTCTGTTTCTTTGACTCCCGTCTCCCTCTCGCCTCTGTGCTGTCTCCTTGTTCTCCTCACCCTACTTTTTCTCTTCCCTCTCCTCGCCCTCCCCCTCCTTTCTTCACCGCACGCGTAGAGTGTCATTTATTTATTTATTTATCACCCCCGCCATCAACACCCTTTTAGGGCTCCTAAGCTTTTCAATGTGAGTGGGAGGAGAAAAGGGCAGGAAGTGTTGACTCGGCGGGGGTGAAATCGTGCCTCTGGGTGAGAGATTCTGACCCAGAATAAACGATGGGGGAATATCCTGGAAAAAACGAGGATTCAGATCTGTTTATGAAACCCCGCTATCCGATGGGAACCAACTCCGCGCGCGTCTCCTCCTCCCCCTTTATTGTATGGGTTTATGGGTGTATCTAACCGGACTGTTGTTTGGAGGGGGGGGGGAGGGCGTGAGTATTAAAGAGCGCAAATCTTGCCCTGGATCCTCAACGCTGCGCCTTCTACACCGGATGCGCGCTCCCCAATGCAAAGGAATCCAGCAGCATCCCCCCAATTCAGACGCGGACAAAAGAAACTTTAATTAAGGTCTCTGCCGCGCGCTGCGTGTTTCTCTCTCCTGACGCTGTTGATGTCCAACTCGAGGATGCGAGAAATAGAAATGGTACAACCAGCCCATGCCCTTGAACTTCAATTGCTTCTGACTTGCTGTATTGATTTTTTTATACTGTAGGCAGCCCCCCCCCCGCCCCCAATTAAGCCTTAGGAGATATTCGACCTGGTGAGAAGGGGGAGGAGAAAGCCCACTCTTGCAAAAGAGAGGTCAGAACGATTTGGGGAAAATTATACTAAATAAAAATTCAAGGTGTGAAATCTTCATCTTGGCTCTTGTCTTCAACACCATGACACCTTATCATTAGGAGCGCTGATTATTACTTTCCGAGCCTTTAGATGATCAGCCAGAAAGTGCAAACAACGTGGGGCTGGAGGGTGTAAAGTTATTTAAGTCGGCTTTTTTTTTCTTCTTTCTTTTGGTGCGCCGTCAAAACATTTCACAAGTTAGGAAAAGAAAGTGGTGGTTCCGAGGCTCGGAATGACGGGTTCTCTCCCTCCCCCTCAACCCTTTTCCCTATCAGAAAAGAAATAAAATGCACAATGAGCCTTTATTTCGGGGGAGAAGACTTCAAAATACGTGCCAGTAATGGACAATTTGAGCTTTTCACTGGAGATACTCACACCGCAAGCAGGAAAGGGATTAAAAAACCCCACGTGGTTGATGTGGACTTAGATTTGCAACCTCTAGTTCCCCGTGTATGTTCTTTACAAAGATTGGCCTCTAGATGGATGCGTGTAAGGGACTCTCCGGGGTCGGGGCTCGGCGCCTCGGGCTGCCCTGATG
Source organism: Hipposideros armiger (assembly GCF_001890085.2). NCBI lineage: Eukaryota > Metazoa > Chordata > Mammalia > Chiroptera > Hipposideridae > Hipposideros > Hipposideros armiger. The sequence goes on from NW_017731374.1 coordinate 959,150, forward strand.
GTGGGAGCGCTATGAGCGGCGGGGCAGGGTCCTCGCTGGGGGCTTCCTCCGCCGGCCAGGGCTGCCCGGCGCCTCCGGGACGCGAGCGCGCACGCCTCAGCCCGGCCGCCGCGCTCCTCGCGCCGCCTTCTCCGCAGGTCTTTATTCATCTCATCTCCCTCTTCCCCTTCTCCTCCTCCTCTGCCTCCTTCTCCTCCTCTTCCTCCTCCTCCTCCTCCTCCACCACCACCTCCTCCGCCGCCGCCGCCACCTCCTCCTCCTGCATCTCACTGGTCTGGCTCTGTGTTGCTCTGAGTGACAAAGACAATGTCCCAGCCTTAACTTTGCAACCACCTTGCCTCCTTCTGGGGTTCAGCGGGGGGGGGGTGAAGGGGGGACAGCGGCCGCAGCCTCAGCATCTCCTCCAGCTTCTCCTCCTGCTCTTCTCCAGCTCTTGGATAATTCTTCCCTTTCCCCCCACCCAGCCCTTTCCTCCTTTCTTTCTTTCTTTCTTTTTTCTTCCTCTCTCCTGCACGTTGTTGTTGTTATTAGAAAGGCTTCGCGCACCCCCTGGTGCTCCGGCGTTTTGTGTGGCAGGAGAAGATTGTCTTCGTTCTCTCTTTCTGTCTTGCTTTCTCTCTCCCTCTGGTTGCTCATTATTCAGAGAGAGACACAGAGGGAGGGAGAGAGAGAGAGCGCGCGAGGGAGAGGGAGGAGAGGAGAGAGAAGAGGAGAGAGAGAGGGGAGAGAGTGAGAGGGAGGGAGGGAGAGGGAGAGAGAGACGGATATCTCAGGTCATCTGCAGCTGCAGCGAGTCTGAGGAGCCGAGGAAGGCAGGGAAGATGGCGATCCTCCATTGCTGAGACCCGGCAGAAGCACATGAGACTCCCAAACAACTTCCACAACAATAACCCGAGCAGGAAGAGGAGGAAGAGAAAGAGGATAAGGAGGCGCTGGGGCTGCAGAACCCGAAACACCTCCCGGCGCCGGGACGCTTCTTCTGTAAGTTACTGCAATTAACGGCCACCTCGGGGTGGTCCGAGTGCTCCGGGGAGGAGAGCGCGGGGCGGCGGAGGCACAAACGCGCTCATTCATTCGGCCGAGGAGGGTTGGAGGTGCGGGAGGAGAGGAAGTCCCCTGCTTGGACTGGCTGTTGGAAGAGGAGAAGAAGCGAGCAAGAGGAGGAGGAGGAGGAGGGGGAGGAGGGAGAGCGGGAGGGGGAGGAGGGAGAGGAGGAGGAGGAGAAGCGAGGGAGGAAGAGGAGGAGAAGGTGGTGGTGGTGGCTGCGAGGTGGCTGTGCTTTTCCTGCTGGCTGCTCCTTCGGGGGGGGGGGGGGAGCGGAGCGCTGTGGCTTAATTAATTTCGTGTAGTTGTATGGAGAGAAGAGAAATGAAAGATGAGTGAGAAGAGAGCTGGAGGCTTAGGACGGATGCTCTGAGCGTGGGGACAGGAGTAGGGACAGAGAGGGGGGCGGAGGGCGGGAGGCGAGGAGCCCTGAGCCGGGAGCGAGAGGGAGCGCTCCGAGCCGCCCCGACCTGAGCCGGTTGACCTCTTTCTTTCTCTGTCCCTCTCCTTCCTTACCCCCTCTGTCTGCCTGTCCCCAGCCCGATGGCAAAGCCGTGCGGATTGGCACCCCCCTCCTTTTCCTCAGGTATTTGGCTCTCTCTCTCTCTCTCTCTCCCTCTCTCTCTCTTTCTGTCTCTCCGAAGTTGGGATGCGGGCTCGGGATGTGTCGGGGGTGGCTGCTGGTGCTGTTGCTGGTGCCGCTGGTGAGGACAGAGGCTAGGAGCGGGGGACGGGGGGAGGGGGCACGGGCCGGGTTGGGGGCGCAGGTTCAGGAGCAGCTGAGGAGCTGTCTCCAGGCTAGGGGTTCAGAAGCGTCTGGTGGAGGAGGACAACGGTTTCTGGAGAGGAGAAGCCATTACACACGCTTGGCTCTCCTGTGAGGAAGGGAGAAAAGAAGGCAGGGGTCTAGGGGGTCGGCTCACTCCTAGTGCAGTTCCCAGGGGTCTGCCCTCCTTCCAGGCACGAGGGGAAGCCGCAGCCGCCCCTCATTGGAGCAGCCCCTCTCTTTCCCTTTCTTTATCTCCCTGTCCTCCATTTGCAAGCTGTCTGCTTTGGTTCCAGTCCAGACTCCAAAACACAAAGCTCCTTCTCACGTTCATTCTCCAGGCTTTTCACCATTCCTGAAGGAACCCTCATTTTCTTTTCATTGTAGCTTCTAACCTACGGAGAGGGAGGGAGGCTGCCCGGAGTTCCTTTTATATTCCTCCCCTACTAAAAAAAAAAAAAAGTTTCATTTTTAAGCACGCGTCTGGGATGGGAAAAGACCAACCAGTTGGGGCTTTCTCCCAGGGCTCCCGGGGGCTGTGTCTGAGTGTCTGTGTTGGCTGTTTGGTTTGCTTTGGTTTTGTTTCTGGAGGTGGCTTGCAGGGTTTGGAGGAAGTGACTAGTTTGGTTGAGAGCTGGGAACTGAGTCAGGTAAGCCGTGTCATGTTGTAACTCCACCAGAAAATGGAGGAGAGCGGGTTTCCAGGAGACAAAGCTGAGATGAGAAGTGTTTATAAAATTATGGATGTCTCCATTTTGAAGCTCTGTTGGTGATGGCTGGAGGAGGAGGCTTGCCTGCCTTCTCCTTCTCCCTTTCCTGGGGGAAATCTTATGGTGGTTCCTCACTGTCTATTCATTATGCAAGGAAATGAGGGGCTATTAAGGGCTGCCCAGATTATTCTCCCACCAAAGGAGTGCTTTCACAAGTTATTGAGATGTTTGTTTCCATTTTAAAGTAAACTTTTGGATTTTTTTTTTTCCCTTTTGAGTGGACCTGAAGGGTTTTGACCTCGTTCAGGAAAGGCAAGGCAAAACCTTAAAACATTTTCCACTGAGGTCTTCACACAACTTTAAACTGTTCCAGGTCTCCTGAAAGTCACCAGGAAATGTTATTCCCCCATTGTGAAGATGGTGGTGGCCCTAAGCTGAGATTTTGGAGTTCTGGGGCTTGGTTATCATCATGTTTTGATGCATTGCATGACTTTATTGTCTGGTTTGGGTTGACCTCTGGGAGGAAAAAAAAAAGCCCAACAACAAATCCTGCAAGATCTCAGAGGAACTCTTGACACCAGTTTCTCCTTCTCTCCATTTCTCTTCAGGTTGTTCCATTTCTGTATTAGGCCTTCTTTTAGTTCCTTTGTTTTCCCCCTTCCCTTCCATTCTGCTATTTTTTTTCCTGTGTTCTCAAGTACTGTAAGTCTTTAGAAATATCAGATGTCTTCTTAACAATGTCACTATGGAAACAAATTTTTAAAATATTATGTCAGTTGAGAAAACCTTATGCCCAGGTATCTTCACCTTTTTAATTGGGAGGAATTTATTAGTCTTATAGGAAGACATTTTGTGAGCATGATTTGAAGAAAGGACCCATTCCTTCCCCAGTCCACACACATTGATTGTTGGAGTTCTTCACAGATTAGTTCTAGAGAATATATGTAATTGGTCCAAGTAAAGAACTAAATCCTGAAATGCTTGATGATTTTATAAAAAGCCAACCATGAAGATGTTGCTTTTCCATTAGGTAAGGTAGCCATCTTGAGGATGAAGGAAGGTGTTGGAAGAATTTTAGATGGACTATTGAAGATAGGCAAGGAAGGCTCTACAGTGGAATGAAAACTTGGAGGAGATTCAGAACCAATTAATATATTGTGAGGAGGCTGATTAGACCTTATTTTCAACCAAGGAGAAATATAGAAAGGTACCAGCTTCAACAGAAATAAGGAACACATTGGTGAGCGACTTATACCAGCCTTTTTCTTGCTTTGCTTTCTCATTATGTGTCAGATTTGTGTGTGTGTAAAGTTCCTTATGTCTACAGTATTTTTGTGCATATAGAAGTGGTTTTTGATTCCTGATGCAATTATATTCTGTTGAGTAGCTGGTAGCAGTGTCATTCAGTAAATGCACAATGCTGTCTATGACAACATCACATTTTTCAAACCAAACTGTTGTATCATTAATTGAGGGTTATTGTTCTTCTGAGGGGTATGAAAGGAGAGGGGGAAACACGTGGTTCTTTAGCTGATAATTGTCCATGGTCAGTGAAGTAAAACCTGGTTTTTGCAGACGAAGATGTATGGTTTTCAAGATTTTCAGTTGATGTGTATGCTCATTTTAAAATACTTCAGATCTCTGCTTCATATTCAAAACCTAGGCCTCTCCAAGAGCACTTGACAAATCTTACTTGGAATCAGACCTTTTATTATTCATTTTTAAATGTTACCTTTTGATACTGTTACTTTGGCTCTTAAGTGGAGTATCATCAATGTTAAATTTGTTAATGCATATATGGATGCTACATGTTCAGACTAGGAAGTTCAAATGCAATGGGATAAGGAGTTATTTCTAATTTACCATATATGTTTGTGTAAATGTAAATACATTAGATGTTAGTCTTGAAGCAAACGTCCATGGTATCTTTTTTCATTGTTGTTAATAACCAGGACAACTGCTTGATTACTTATTTCAGTGGGGATGGGGGGAATCTGACAGACTGGTTGCTAGTCCAGCATTTTGACTTACCACATTTTTTTACTCTGCATCCAAACATTTTAATGTCTTTATAGACAGTCTTAGAGTTGAGCATTCTGGAGGGAAAAAATTAGGTGTCTACGAGGTACTCTGGAGTTTGAGAATATGTTCTGAGACCCATCCCATCTCTGATACCCTTCATCAACATGAGAAGTACCATAATATTAAATACATGGTTTCTTGTATATTTCTAGACATACACATTCAAAATGGGACAAGTATCTCGAATAAACCACTATGAGAGAAATAAAAAGTGTCAAGTTGAACATTCTCATTTGATGTCAATTCAGAGATCCTTTTTGTTTTTGAGACTTCAAGTTGATGAGGCACGTTATGCAGATATTTGCCATAGCTCTAGTATATCACAAGGAGAATCATTCTGGAAAAATATGTGTGAGCTATGATGCATAGTCATAAAAAAAGATTCTTGTTGGAACTTCTCAGTCCATAATCTCTCAAATTAGATTTATGTCTTATCTAATTCATTGATCACATTCCCTGAGGACTTGTCCTCCCCCCCCCAACTCTTTGGAGTTAGAGACAACTTTTAGACACAAAATTTAAAATTATATATATATATAAAATCTTCTAATGAGTCTTCCAGAAGACAGTAGGGAAAAGAAATCCAACTCTACTAATGGACTTTAGAGTACTTGTGGTCAGTTTTCCTGAAAGAAAAGAATGGTAAAGTTGCCTTGGGAAAGACTTCTGTTTTCTGTGTGATGGAGTTTAATAGGGTCTAGTCTATCTTGAATTCTTTCCTGGTGTTGCGTTTTTTTGGTTAAGGTAGCCTTACTTATCTTCTTTGTGGTGTGTGTCTGTATCAGACTTACAGTTCACTGCCTCATGGGACAGAGCATTGACAAAGCTGTATTGAATGTTTCAAGTTGATGACTGGAGAACAGAGGTGCTATTTCACAATGCCACACTCACAAATTAGGAAATATATAAATAATGAACTCAGATTGCAAAGGATCTGACATGAGTGTATAATTGGATGATTGGTACATGGAAACGAAGGAAATTCAAAAGAAGTGGGGGAAAATGTTTCCAGGGTCTATTGCTAAAATCTAGTGAACTGGAAAAAAAATAGTCAGCCTCGGTCAGTGTGTGTGTGTGTGTGTGTGTGTGTGTGTGTGTAAGTGAGTATCTTTGGTGAGGTTCACATACTTATGAAGTTGGTGGCTTTGAGAAACATTAGCTGGTGACCTATTAATTGATGATGAGAAAATGGAGAGGAGAGGAGATAACGCTAGAAGAAAATTCCTCTTCTTGTGTGATATGCCAAGACATCTGGCAGATGTGATGTTGGGCCCTAAGGAGTGGACAGTTTAATTTTAGCCCTAGCAAGGAAATGGGAAGTTCTAAGCTCTTTTAATAGCACAAGTCTTAGTTTGGGGAAGGTTGCTTAAAAAAATAAGAAAGGAAAAGAAAAGAGGCATTTATTATAATATGAAAAGAACTGCAGGGAACACAGATATGAAGCTGAGGTTTTGGGGTGATGGACAAAAATACTATTTCACAAGTAGAAATTCACATAAAAATCATTTCAAAGTTGACTAAGAGGTACACCATAAATGATGCATATTATGTACTTCATCTTCACCATTCAGAACCTCTAATTGTTTTGTGCCTTAGAAAGAGATCATGAACTTCAAATCTCCCCCCTCCCCCTGCATTTTACTGAAGAGGAAACTGGCACCAAGACTTGAAGTGACTTGCCCAAGGTCAGAAAGTTCAGCTGTAACAAAGCCAGGCCTAGAACTCAGGTCGGCTGACTCCCAACCCAGTGCCCTTTCTGCTGCCCCAGTGCACATGATTGTAGCGGTTTGTGAAACACCAGCTCCACAAACTCTGTAATCACTAGTGGGGCAGGAGAATTGATTTTTGTTGGTTGGATTTAACATGTTGGGGGACCAAGGGCTGAGCATGGTTTCATGTATAAAAGTGATACACTCCAGAGGCCAATTTTGTTCGTGTGACTCTCAGTCAAATTTTAGCTTTTGGGTTTGTAGCGGTGCTTTTCTTTGTCCTCCTCTCCTCTGTAGTTCTGTCACCCAGGGCTTGGTAGTCCTTTTCAAATGCCCTTCTTTGGAAGTTTGTCTGGGTCAATTGCAACTTACAAAAGTGCCCACAATTGGTCTCTGAGGATCTGTTTTGCAACATGGTACAGATTTAAATTGGCTTCTTTCAGAGATGCCATTTTGTAATACTGATGAATGTCCAAGAGAGTGAAATCCAGTCTAAAACAATTACCGGTGATTTTTCAATGTTCCAAACCCATCCAAAAATGTTCCCTCCATGTATCTTCTAGGAGCCCAATTCTCTCTTGAGGACCAATGGCTTAGCTATTTCCCATTCCCCATATACATGAAGTCATCCTTAAAATGACTTTTTCACAAATGAGCAACATTTAACCATGGGCAAGAGATGGGTCAGTCCTTCAGGAAGGGTGAAATGGGTTTCCATCTCTGATTCCTCTTGGACAAGCATAAGTAATTTTGCAAAGAAGACTGATGTTTGGAAGTTTCCACATTTTCTAAGCCTCTTCCAAACTAAAGCATAAATCTTAATCCAGGAGGCAGTCTGGAGAAGGTAGTGCTGGATGTGGACTTCTGGCAGAAACACAGTTAACGCTATAAACAGTTGAACCTCAGTGTGGCACTCCTCCAAATGAGTTGACTGTCGAAAATAAAATGTTCCAGAAGAACTGGGAGAACAGGAAAGAAGTTAAAACAGCATGGTTTGCATGCCAGTACTGAAGGAAGGAAAAAAAATTGGGGGGGTGGGGGTTGGACATCGGAGAGAAGATAATCCTAAATTGATCTGTCTCCTAGATTTATAAGACCCAGGAGGAGAAGTTTCCAAGTGAAGGAAAATGGATTTTTATGAATTTAGATTGTGTTTGCAGTTTACTAGGAAGCTCTTTTGAATCTTTTGTCCCCTTGAACTTTGTATCTTGAGAACTGCACACACTGATAAATAGAAAGTCAATTGGAAGTGCTTTGCAAAGATTTACATTTTCTGCTTGGAAACACTATCACAAAATTTATCTACTTTTTAAGGGTTCCCTTGTCAGCAGTTGAAGCCTATAGGAGATTTTGTCTTTGGATGTGAGGCTCCAACACACAGTTGTTTTTTTCAGGGTTTGGAAAGACAAGAGGTAGAGTGGTGTTGGGGTAGGAGGGTACCAGTATGGTCACCTGTGAATGTATTGTCTTTTCATTCTGGTGAGCAGATTACTTACTTGGTGTCTTCAAAGCATTCTTGCCTAATTCCTAGCTGGAGACATTTTTTCTGGAGTTATTCTTGGATGGAAGGTTTCTTTTTGTGCCAGGTCATGGGTATTTTGGTATTGATTTTCTTGCTTTTGTGTGTTTGCTTGTTCAGTTCATTGCATGTTGCTTCTGGATATTAATAAAACACTTTTGCTGTGCCTGTCCACATCTTAACCCCAAACTTCATTCAAAGAGCAGAGCCTGATCTTGGGGATAAAGGGAAGGTTTGTGGGTACTTATTTGTTCAAAAATAAACACTTGAGATGAAGATTGCTTAATTCAGAAAGTTATTTGCCAGGCTTTTCATGTAGTCTTTCACAAAGACCATGTAAGGAAAGATGGGGAGAATTCTACTAAGAATCCATGGAACCTGATTTAAATGTTTTAGGATCACTTAGTAGGAAATTAAGCATTTGTCCAAGACGAGTAAGCAAGGTCTTGCCTTTGGTTTCAGATTGGTTTGAATCTGCACAAAAGGAGCTGGAGGCCCAGGCGAGACAACTGTGTCAGAAGTAATTAAGCCCAGGATTTGTGGAGAGGCTTAGCTGCCACACAGCCCAGCTGGGGAAGGCCAAACTTGCTCCGTAAGCCCTCGTCTGGCCAGTTGAACCAGAACATGAGCTAAGGCCTTCAAATTTGGGAATTCTCTTCCCTGTTCAGATTTAAGAACAGTATTCTTCAATTTTGCTCATGTCAGCTGAGTGCTTCCTTCTTGAGCTGGAAAATGCCAGAGGCAGGGCGGGCTGGGAGCTGATTCTCTCTGAGGGACCATTCTCCCTTTGACGCTACAAACGTGCTTATAACCTTGTATTTATTACACAGAAAATAATTGTGCAGTGGCACAATGTGGGATACTTGAAAGATGTTTGCTGCACAAAGGTTCCAATACTCACCTGCAGATTAAGAAATGGGTTTCTAAACCATCTCATTTCTATTGCTAATGAAAAGCTTTGGAAGGCACCTATGAATTAGAGCTCCAGCTGCTATCATGGTAGGGGAAGTTAGGCCTTGAAAGGATACACGGATTAGCCCGTCAGAAAAGCAAACAGTAGCATCAGCATAAGTAGAAAATAGACAGGGTTGTTAAGCTAACAAAAAAGTAGGCTAAGGCATTGCCATAATTATGTGGTGGAAATTTGCTGGGAAGGAGAGACTGCTTGGATGGGAGAAGGAAGACAGGCAGGGGAATGATTGACAAGTCCAAATAGAAGAGGTCTGTCCACTGGGAAGAGCTGACAGGAAGAAGAAAGGCCTGGCTTTTAAGAAAACAATAGAGCCAGTGGAAAAAGACCTTGTAATTTGGTACCTATTGCATGTGAAATATGAAGACCAGTGCTCAGACCCACATTCTTTGGTTAGTTCTTATTGTAAAAAAAATAGAATTGGGCTTAGAAAACAATTTATGTGACTTCTGAGTTATAAATACAGCTTTTCGGGTAAAGGACAGATGGAAACCTGAAGGAGCTGGTTAAGTAGGCCTAGGTGGAGATTTTCCTGGAAAATGAATGAAGTAGAGACTAGAGCACAGCAGAAAATAGCTGCATTATTAATGGGCAGAAAATGTGATAGTCCTCTCTAAAGTTATCCATAGAGCTTCTCTTCCTACGCGCTGGGTGTTAGAAGAAATGAAGAACAAAGTCATGCGTATTTCAGAAGGGAAAGGATTGGACCGTGACAGCTACCTGGTGTCCAGTTTGGGATTACGCCATTTGCTTCAGCCAGGCGTCACACGCTGCTCTGTCAACCCAATCCTGGCATTTTAAAATCCAAAATAAGGCCATTGTCCAGAATGTTTAGCCATTCTGATCCCTAATTACATCATCCCTCTGTGTTGTGACCAGTTAGTCAGCAACTGAGCATCAATCACCCAGCTCAGATTGGACCTGATTTGGGATCCTTCATGTGGTGTAAAATTTGAATGCTGGATTGCAGACTGAAGATGGCCCAAAATAGATACCAGCTAGAGATTATGTAAAGATTTCAATAACAAGTACTTATCACCCAGAATCTTTTCAGTGGTTCCTATCTTAAATGGTCTTCTCTGAAGACTGTTAACTATTCTTTAATAATGATAACTGGGAAGGGGGGGTTGAATGGAAGAGACACCATTTTTATTTAGATGTCAGAATTCAGCTGCAAGAACCTCTGTCCCTTCTGTGTCAATTTAATGCGGTCCCTTCTGATATTGGGTAAAAATACCATCTGTAAGTCGAATAAATATGATTGCTTCATCAAAAAGCTCTGCCAGCTCCTCTATAGAGTGGGACTATCACATAGACCTTCAACGAAATGCTATTTCCCCTCCTGGAGTGACTCATAGTTCATATTAATGCTAGGTAATGTTTGTTTAACATTTAATATGAACCAGGGACTGTTCATATGGTAGAGAAAACTGAGGTTTGGGTAGGTCGTTTCCCCAAGGTCATGGAGCTAAGAAATGGGAGATCCAGGATTCACACACGTGAGAACCAACTCCTGGCTCTCGACTGGTGGGAACTGGCCTGGGTTACTTAGCATGCTAATAGCTTATGTTCCTGATGGTTTATCTCTTCCAGTTGCTTATGCCAGGAGTATATCCCGGTGTTCTGGAAGGATAGCTGAGCATAATGGAAAATTAATTGTAATATATTAGTTAATATGAGAGATATAACACATTGTCATAGCTTGACAAAAGTGTGTTTAACTCAAGAGTACCTACTTTGTGTTCTGAGTTACAGAGGAGATGGTGGGGGGAAAAAAAAAAGAAAAAAGCAAGAGACAATGTAGGGGAAATTTAGAGAAATTTATATTGTATCAAGGTCGGTAGTGGAAAGTAGTTATACACATGGATATTTAAAAAGAGCACCTACCCGTGATGGCAAAAAGATGTGCTGTCAGACTTTTTTTTTTTTTTTAAGTAGAGAAGGTGTCTTACTTTTTTTCTTCCTATGGCCCCCTTTGAAAGTCTCAGTGCCCTATGTTGGGTCTGGTTACTGTAAGTACAAGAAATGTTTTTCAAAAGACACACAGACCTGCTTGAAAATTAGTTCCACTGTCTAATGGTCATTTTTGGAAAATAGTGCTGATCCTCTTCAAAGCATGGGCGCAAGTGTCCCCCATGCCCTGTAGCGATCGCCATGTGCTCTGTTTAGATCATGGCGACATGATGAATGTGTTGGTTTTATTTGCCTCCCCCTCAAACATCACAGTACAGTAAGGAAGCTGCTGCTCATGGATGCCCACAAATGCCCTTAAAAGAGTAACAAGCTGAACTAAGGGAGATGGAACGGGTCCCAATTTCCCTAAGATATCCAGGACAGCAGCTTTTCTGTAAGACCCGGAATTAGGCAATAATTGCTGACTAGACTCTTTAATCTCGAAGCAACTAGTGGTGGTTCTATAAAATCCTAACTTTGCTATGATGGTCCTTCATCCCCAGACAGACTCATTCCCAAAGCCTTAGCAGGAGGAGGATAAACATGTATCCTCTTTGTAAAGTGTACAAAGGGGAGGTCACAGAGTCACCCATTTTTACCTGTCAGCCATATCATTATCTACCAAACTTATCAAAACCATTGTTTTCTGAGATAAAAGCTTTTAATGGGAAAAGGGCTCAAAAAAATAACAAACTACATAGTAGAAGAGAATAAAACTGAACTCTATGGAAGCATGTGGTTCTTCAGGTGGAATTTCTAATTTAAGAGCAATAGGGACTCACTCTACTCAGCCTTAGGGTAGCATCAGTGGTGCCTAGACATGCAATAGACTCCCTCAGACCAGCCTGTCTCAAAGACCAGTCCTTAATGCGTTTCTTCAACCTTCCTCTTAATTCTTTGAAGAGAAATTGACCCAGGCGACCCTCAGGGGCTTTGCAGAAAGTGAAGGTAAATTGGGTCTAGTATCTTTGTGTGTGCAGCACATCTCATTGGGAATAGGACGTTGAATTTGAGAATACAGTCATTGTGAAAGGGGAGTAGGAGAGGAAGCCTCAGTGCATGTCCAGGAGGCAAACGTATCAAGTTAGGTGCTAAGGTCTGGTGGAAGAATCCTGCATTTTACTGACCAGAAGAGAAAATCACCTCTTCAAAGACAGATTCCATTGCAGTGTGAACAAAGGACATTGTATAGATCACAGAAACTTGTGTGTGTTTAAGAAAGCAGAATTGTATCCAGAACTTGTATGGAAATTCTCATGCGTTTTTTTTTTTTTCCTTCTCCCGTGGCTTTGCCTCTAATTAGTAATTTTGGGGGGCGGAGAAGTGAAGTGGTATTGAAGAACAGATGTCAGCTGTCCCTGAAATTCATCTTTCCCCCTTGGTTGACTCAAGTGCCGGAATACCTCACCCATTCGTTTTTTGACCGGTGGCTGTAGCTTGTTAATATGAATGAACATCACCCATAGGTCCTGAAATTAGCAAGTGTTAAATGTTATGTGATGATTAGGGGGAAAAGCAAGATGATCTAGTCAGTGGGCTTAATTAGGTTGTGATTGCCCAGTCGCTGCTTCATATAATTATATTCATAACCCCGTTTCTAGGCGTCAACTACAATTATCAAAATTGACCCCAGCACAGGTAAGTGTTAGTGATGTTTTTTTGAAGCAGCTTCTGAACGGTGATCTCCCCATGTTCCCAGTTTGTTCGTGCCTGTTCTTTTCCCCTTCTTGACACCTTCCATCATCTTTACCCCATTTTAGTCAAAAGGATGGTGGCGATATCATTTTATCTACGAGCACACGAGTACACATATAGTATACCTTGTTGTCTATAGAAAATTCTTAACTTTCTAAGAGTCAGATATAACTGCAAAACATTAATAAACCAGCAAATGGGAATCTTGAACCATAAAAATAAAAAATTGGCTAGATTGTGTTTTTCCTCAGCTCATGAAACCTGTTCAGTAGAGTTAATGTGATTCATTTGAATAGATCTTTTACTTTATAAGGCCTAGTTTTAAAATGAAAAAGAGAGTCATCTGTGTTTTAGATACATAATCGTTAAGGTCTGAGGAATACAGAGCTAGAGCTTTTCACTTTTATTTTACCCCCTTTCTTTCCCCCCACATTCATGACATTTGCTGTCAGTGCATTCTAGAATAAAAAGAACATGCCATTGCCGGGGACACTGTTTACTGTTTATCCCCCAAATGAAGCCCATGATTTCTAGGAAATACTAACAACAACCTGTATCAGAAGTGGGTATGTTAGTGTGACACTGAATCACTAGGCCAGATTGTCACTTGGCAGCCTTTCCTTTCTGACATGCAGTTGTATGGGAAAATAATGCACTTAAAATTTGCATACCATGGCTAAACTTCAATGTAGTTGAACTGTCTGAGGAACAGCTAGGAACTTGGCTATCGTGCGAGTATATATATGGGTGTATGTGTGTATAAATATATACATATATATATATATATATATATGGGTGTATGTGTGTATAAATATATGTGTGTGTGTATAAATATGTAAATATATATATATATATATATATATATTTATATATATTTAACATCCGCGGTTGGGAATCTGCGTAAGCTGAGGGGTTGGTTTAAGTTATACGTGAATCTTCAACTGTGCAGGCGGTTGGCGCCCCTTGCCCCCTTCAAGGGTCAACTGTATGTATATCCTCTGGGAGAGACGCTTATTTTTTGCTGAAACCTCAGGAGTGCAAATTTCTGAGAATTTCTGGGTGAACAGGCAGTTCTTTGTGCAGGGGTCTTCATTAAGAAAGTGTGTGTAATGGGTGGAGCATCCTCTTTGGGACGCAACAAGCACAGGATGAAATTTGTCTCTGTCTGTTCCTAGATGTGTGTCCTTGAATAAGTCACTTCTCTATCCCCACGCTTTCCTACCCAATAAAATGGGGATAATAATATGAATCTGTAGAACTGACATAAGAACTAAAAAATGTTATGTGTATAAGGGTCCTGGTTGATAAATGGGCACTCGAAAACTGATAGTTTCTTCCCTCCTCACTGGTAGAGAAACTCAGGTCGGGATCTCCCAGAGCTTTGCCAGATGTGAATTATTTTGTCCTTGGTCTTAAACGCGGTGTTTTGAATCCTGCCTGATTAACTTTGTGCTGTGTCTGCCTTAACTGATGAGCGGTGCTCATCACTATTGCCCACTCAGAGGTCGACTTTTCCAGATTGTAAGCCACTGGTCAGCCTGGCTGTGGACCCCGCAGCACTCCATATCTGATGTGTGTGCGTTTAATACAGGCTTGTAAACAACCTGAGGATGCTGTCATGTCCTCTTGGACAAGGACACTTACATGGTAACAAAGCCTGTCCCAACCTTGCAGAGTAATTCCCTGGAGGCTCGTTGGGGGACAATTTTTAATCACCGTGAACTTCTGTGGGCCTTTTGGAAGAAAGATGTTATTGCTGTTTCTATTGTCTGGCATCATTCTGGCAAAAAAATGATATGTCTAAGAAAATTATACTTATTGTAATGAAAATACTGGCTGTGTGTGCTCTTTTGTATAAAGGTTGGATGTCTCTTTGTGGCTTCACTCATTTAGATGAGCCAGTTCGAGGACTGTCCTGTGGTCTTGCTTAGAATTGCTTTGGTCTTCTCTGTGCAAATGTTTATTTTAGTAGTCCATGTCCACTTGGGCTTACTAATGTTCTGTAATATCAGATGCTTTGAGATCTCAGGGGTAAGGAGGCTAATTTTAGAGTGCCTTAAGGGGAGATGATATTTCAAAATGTGGAATCATGTTGGTAGGGCCTAACAAGACTTACCTAACCTGGTTTGCTCCAAGTCAGAAGAACATTCAACAGTGGCCTCTTTGGTGATAACGTGGTGGTGGTGGTGGTGGTGGTGGTGGTGGTGGTGGTGGTGTGTGTTTATTTTAAATCAAGCCTGGTGGTGTGTGTATGTGTTTATTTTAAATCTTTTTTTCACTTCTAAAAGCAGATTCCCTAAGAAGATTTATTTATTTTCACATTTTGAAAATTTCCAGAGATAGTGTCAGTGGCATTTTTTTTAAATTATAAGAGACATTATAGTCACCACTTTAAAATGGTGTCCAGAGACATTTGAAGAGGAGAGAAAAAGAGACTATTCATTTATTATTGGTGTTCAGATCTCTAGGATGATTTCAAATGAGAGATTTTTGGCCTCACAGGGTGGACCCCAAAACTAAAGGAGAGGAGGAGTAACTTTGGGCATGGTAGTGGTTATAATAATATGGAAGGCCCTCAAAAGAATAAGAAATATGGGAGGAACAGTAGGAACTGAAGTTAGGGCTTCCTGGGATGCCTGCAAAGCTCTGGGTATGGAAAGATTTTTCCAGCCTCCTTGAGATTTAGGTAAGGGACGTATTTGGGAGTGCCACCTTCCCAAGTGTTCAGTTCTTTACAAATTGTAGGATCCTTACTCAACCTGTGACTACAAAGTGGTAGGAAAATGATTGGCTTAATTTGGGTCAAGCTCCTAATTTGCTCCTAGCCTCCAGTTTGTCTTTAAAAGGGCATTCTCTCTCTGGTGAAGGTGAAGAGGCATAATGTATGTAAAGCACCCAGCACCCTGCCAGGTACCCAATAAAGGGCCACCTCTGCAGTTCATTTGCAATGATCAGTTAGCGGCCATCCAGTGCCTCTGGTTCAGAGGCTTGCTCCTCGCCATTCATCTGCTGCCTGGCTTTGCACGCCGGTTTAGCGGTGTTAGGCTGATGATAGAGTTGGAAAGAATTTAGTGTTTCAATTTAAAAAAGGGACTTTTGAATTGTTATATTTAAGAAATATATGCCCATTCATCTATTCATTCATCAAAACATGTATTGAGCGCCTTTTGAGTACCTGGTATGCCCGCAGTGTGCCTAGGTGGTTAAACCCAGAGGATGTGGGATCTCTCAGTTGTGTTAGGCTCTTTGTTTTGGTAATTAGAGTGCTTATGGTGGAGATGGATGTCCTTTGCCTCATTTAAATAGCTTGGAGCTGGGAGATGGTGACCTATGGAGGAAAGCAGTGGGAAAAGGATTCCTCTTTGGTTGCATGCATTTCTGTGTTTTTGTTTGTACATATTTACAAGAAATTGGCTAACCGTGTAGTCAGTGCTGCTAGGGTACGTAATCTGGCAGATCGTTTAAATATTTACTCCGAAATATCTTGTTCTCTGTTGGTGTGAAGTAGAGTTTCCAGTTATTTTTAGGTCATTTTCATCTTAACAACCCTGTTGGAGATGAACCAGACACACTACTGTAAACTGTCCCCCACATTTTGATAGCATTTAATAAAGTCAAGTTTAATGGTTTGGTCCCAAGAGGCAACCCGACCATCTGGTTAGCAGAAGGTTAGGTTGAGTACAGCATGGCTGCTGAGAGGGCCACAAACCAGCCCCGATGCCCTGGTAATAACGTCCAGTTGTTGAATGCATTAGGCATTGAAATGGTGCTTTCAGGTCTGCCGAGCCAGCAGTTCTGTTACCACCGCTGTGACGCAGGAGATAATTCAGCTGGGCAAGCGGCAGCATGGGGGTGGATCTCCAGTACAGGATGTGTAATGTCAACATGAAGGATTGGGGCTGGCAGGAGGAAGGGAAGCACTCGTTTCATGCCAGTGCAGGAAGCCTAGAGAGATGCTTCCCGCCCCCCTTGCATCTTGTCCTCTTCTGGAGCTCCGACGTTATGTGTTCAGTGATTACCTTGTGCGTGGTCCGTGGCAAAACTTCAGCTGACTTTCTGCCTCTTTTGGAACCTGTCAGCATAAACGGAGTGAACCACGTTCCGCACACATGCAGGGCGGGAAAAGGCCAGAGTTAGCTGCACAGACTGGGAGGAGGAGAAAGGGCTTCGTTAGGCAGGAGCATCTTTGTGCTTGAGATGGAATCCCTTTGTACATCCCTTTGTGCTCAGATTTGAGACCGGTCATCCGTTCAAAGGCTGCAATCATCTCGGAACATTGTGCTGCAGCTGTAGTCAGTAGAAGGCTGCAGAATGGTTCCAGTGATTCCGTAGAAGCTTAGCAATTACATAATTGCTATGTAACTGGAGAGAGCCATCAAGGATTGTCTAGTTCTCCTGGAAAGAAAGCTCTTCTGCAATTCGAGGGGTCAATTGTTTTCCCTTGTTAAACCTGCAGACTGATGAGCAAGTACATCTAGCCACCAGGCTGGAACCAGGTCCTCCCGGTGTGAGAGGGGAGGAAATTCACAAGTACCCTTGGCTGGACATTCAGTGGACTTCCCAGCTGTAATACAGGGAGAACAAGAGAGAAAGAGCAAGCAAGTCACTGACTCTTGGAAAAGTGGATTCTTATACAAGTTGAACGTGATATCTGACTTGTTTCTAACATCTAAGACTACGTTCTGTATGCATTCAAGACATGGAGTATTCCAGAGCTTTCCTAGGGATGGGACCAACGGAGTGGCACTTGATCACCAAGAGCCCTCTCAATTTCTGCTGCCTGCTCAGGAGGATTTTCACTGCCTCTCTTGAATGAATACTCTCAGATGCCGATCAGTGGAAACACTGCAAAGCCTGACTAGCATCAGATGTTCCTAAATGCTGAATTCCTCGCAGCATCAACCCGTGGAGCAGACCAGACAGTTTGTGAAGACCTCACAGCGCAGGAATGAATTCCTTCTTTCAGCTACCTTACCACTTGTTTTCCATAGTTGAGAAAAATTTGAGGTGGAGTTGGTTAAATGTAGGCATTAAGCCAGGGAGAAGTCCAGGCTCCGTTTCATCAGATAGTCATCTAAAATTAGCCACATCTCCTAACCCAAGTGTGGACTTCGTGTTTGTTTATGTTAAGTAGCTCTAAATTTCAGCAATCCTGCCTTTCTGGGGTTGGTTTGGTGGAGATGCTAAGAGTAGAGTGGTTTTGGGGGTTCATTTTTATTAATGGCATAAGTTGGGCCTTTCATAACTATGATATTCATCTTTATTTCTCTGTTTAAATGTGGTTCTAGTTAGAACTTCAGTAGAAGAGAAAATAAAACGTTTTGGCTCCTTTGTGACTTTAAAATGAATGGCCAGCCAGAAATATAAGGACTTTGACTTCCAAGATGGATTGGGTCCACAGATTCCTAGACCTTTTACCTTTCGACTTCTGCTTTACTCTGTATGTACCTCCTGGGTTTAACGCTGAGATTGACAGATGCAAATGGTCTCTTTAACAAGTGTGATTCCTATGAAACAATGTTGGTGGGTTTTCAAGGAGCCAGCCTGTCTCAGTACCAAGCTTTTATTTTGTAGCAATCTGGAGGGGTATAGAATCACCCATGCTGACCAGTGTCTGCGTCATTCCAGGCAGGCCTTGGCATGCTCTAGCAGATGAGTAAGACAAGGGCAATTGGCAGGAGGACCCACTGAGTTCATCTTGCTTTGTATCTTAGGAACTGGCCTGACCTTGTTCCATCATCAGTGTTTAGGCACTCTGAGAAACATTGGACCATCTCTCAAGGGGCCTGGAGATTGTGTTGAGAGCAGTAGCATGCTCTCATACTCAGAAGGAACACTTGACTGTAGCACAGAGACCACATATAGGAGAACCCTTTGCTATCAGTGTTGGGAGGCCCGGGAAGACCTTGGCAGTAAGGGCCATGGTATGTAGTGGAAAGAACATAGACATCAGAGCCTGTAGCTGTGTGACTTTGAGTGAATAATTTAATCTCTGATCCTCAGTTTCCTTATCTGGAAAAAAAAATCCACTTTGTAAGCTTCTTGTGGGGAATAAATGAGGTCATGAATGTTACTCTCTGGTGCAGAGTCTGACAGTGGGCACATAAAAATTCCCTTTTGTCCCGTCCTTAAGTTTTTATAAAACGCTTATTATAGACAGGGCACTGTTAAACAGGGACTCTCTGATTAGGTATCAGAATACACTTGAGTCCACATGCAATCCCTGTGAGGGGGCTCCTTGAAGCTTGTGCTGGTGGGATTGATAGACACTTAACTTTATGCCGTTAGGGGCTAAACAACATCTTTTATTATGTGGTGACTTTTAAAAGGCCACATGCTCCTCCATGAAACGTGACTCCAAAATCTGGTAAAGGGGAAGAAAAGTACCTTCACTTCTGTTTGCACTATCTTGAACATTCTACAATAGATTATTTATTAAATTCCTTAGATGACATTCTGTGGGGGTTTTTTGTTGTTTGTTTGTTTTGATTATGGTTATACGATGAACTTTTTAAAAAGAGAAACCTGACAGTTCTCAAGAATGGCACAGATGGGAGGTACTTGGGTATCGACAATCCCAAAGACTGAACGATATGAATGACTCTTAGAAGCCTCTCTTCTTTGACTGCTAGCCCCGTGTGCCATTCCTTATGTCAGTGCTCAATGAAGCCTCGTTGACTGATTTCAGGGGAAAAGGTCTTAGTTAAAATTTAGCCCCATCAAACCTTTAAAGGCCAACCACTGGTGTGTCCCCTGATCAGTTACTGAATGGGACTACGCTAGAAGCTACAGAAAGTCAGGTGCAGGGCCCCTCATCCATCAGTGCCTTGCATAGCGCCTGGGGCAACTGTACACAGTCAATAAATATGTGCTGAGCCAGTAACCAAATCCAGCACTTTCTAAAAGGTCTTATTGCTCCTAAATACCTTCCCTAAATACATCTGGATTTCTGAAACCGGACATTATCTCTTAGTTTCTTCTAAACAGTGATTGCTACTCCAGATAGCACTAGTCACTCAGCATTCAACGTTAGTAAGTAGAGATTTGGCACAGACAATTTAATTTTAAAGTGAGAGTTAATGTAAGTTCTTCATCAAAGGAAACTGCCCCGTTCTACAATCCGTATTAAATATTTTTTGGAAGTACGAATGTCAGATTTGCAGTCTAGGTTAAAGAAGCCAAGGAGGGTGTGATTGTTGGTCGTTTACTAGTATGATGCTGAATGACTCTTCAGGGCATTGTAAAGTTAGGTTTCCTAGAACTGAGTCTGAAACTTTGTTTGGAGAGGAAAACTTCAAGTTCAGGAATACTCAGCAGTTCAAGGCTGGTGGTTTTGGAGGAAGCTGATTTGCAGTTTTATATGAAAAAGGAAGACATCTTTTCCCAAGACTTTATTGGACCTGTTAAGTCGAAATGGATTGTTGCATGTATGTCATGGGGTAAATTGGTGGCATGGAGGCCTCAAGGAATACAGGGGAAAAACGTTAGAGAAAGAAAAGGCAAGCATGCAGTGTTTCCTATCAATTTAACAAAATTGAAAAAATGAAGCAATGGAACCAGGACAATAGTCAGGTTCTTTGAAGATTGTCAGGCAGGTTCAGAAAACATCCTTCTTCACCTTTGACCTTAGTTCTTGAACATTTCAATGGAATGATTTAGACCTACTGAAAGTCTAGTATGTGCAGAAGCCTTCTAGGTATGAGGTGACCTTGCTGCATTAAAGAAACCCATGGATCCTGTTAGTTCCAACCTCACTGAAGGACATATTCTGAAGAGCCAGCTCATTAAGCAAGCTTTTGAAGGGTGTGCGCTGCAGAGCAGTTTCCTGTTATTTGGTTAATGGTTGACCTAGTTCTATTGCCATATGCTTCCTGGAACGCATTCTAATATAAAGTATGTGTTAAAGCAAGAGGAGGATAATAGCAGGAAAGTCGGAGCCTTTCTGAAGCAGAGACCATATTTGGTCCAATGAGGGCAGAAGAGTAAGTAGTATGTGGATGGAAAATGAAGACGTCTCTTCATGGCCCTGTTTGTTTACTGATTCTGATTTTAATCCTCACATTTCATGCCAGCCCATTCATTCTAAGGAGTTGCATTTTCCCAACGTGCCTTGTACTCTTGTACGTAAGGCCGGCATCGTTCGTTCATTTCTTGCGCATGTGAGGCCAAGTTGGATGTTGAAGTACCCTGGGTAGAATCATTACTGCGAGGAATGATTAGATTAGATTTGGCTAATGGCAGGTGATTTTGTTTTTGTATTATTAATTTTGTATTGCCAACAAGGGATTAGTAAATCTTTTTGTCTGAAGTTTGGATGGAGTCCAGGGTCTAAGACTGAGGCTCATTTGACTTATTTATCATTTTACCTGGAATCAGCAGCCTTGTTCTTTCAGATGGATCAGGGAGCCCACACAATCCTGGGGGCTGCTGAGCAAACTTTGCACCAGACACGCCGTGTTTATTTTAACCGCGTCAGAATGCGAAGAATCTGTGGGTCTAGTCTGCTAATTGCTTGATATTTGGGTGGTGGGGGAGGAAGCTGCTCTGTTCTCTTCGTTACTTATAAAGAGACTCTTTGAGGAACCACAAGTGTGTGGGGTGAGGTGGGATGGGGTGGACAGTTCCTTTCAAATTAATTAATAAAAAAAAACAACCCACCGTAATTATGGTATGGGACAGTGATTTCTAAGCCAGGCTGATCTTCAGAATCGTTTTAGAACTTAGAAACAAAAAGGAGGTTATTAAAAATAGATTTTTTAGGTTCTTCCACAGGAGAATGATTCAGTAGGTCTAGGGTGGGACCCTAGAAGCAGGATTAAGGAACCACTGTTCTTGGGAATTCAGTATCATGAGGCCGGCAGTAGAGGAAGAAGCAGCCACTGTGCTGTATGTAATGTCTCACACGCAGGAAGTAGGGAAAGGAAAAGAGATGCTGTCAGAACTTGATATTTGTAGCTGCTGATAATTTGAGCTATGGAGTAGGCTTTCGTCTTTTCTTCCCCAGGAATTCAGTACCTCCAGGGCACCTTCAGGGTACTGTATACCAAGTGATTTAGGTTTGGGAAATGTCATCTTAGTGGCAGGTTACTTACTATGCTCTACCACCACCATCCCCCACTGCCCTGTCACCTTGCTCCCACCATGGAGACAATGTTGGCAGAATATCTGTCATTCATCAATTAAATTGGATGCAGGTTTTCATACTAATACCTTTGGCAGAAACAAAGGGAAGTTATATTATGTTGATTTCTACATACAAAGGAATTGCTACTGATCCACCCAGCTAGCTTCTGGATTTGTTTGTTTGTTTTCTTTCTATTAACAATAAAGAGATGCACTTGTTGACAGAGGACTTACTCCATATGGCTGCCTGCCTGGCCTGGTTGAAGCTGTTTCCTCTGATTTTGGGCCACAGCTAGCTGACCCATTTGTGAATCAGAATGACCTTGACTACAGGATCACCCTGATCTGGGGCCTAATAGTGTGCCTGATAAGTAGTTGATCTTCAATGTGTAGTAATTGGATGAATGAGCGACTGAACCAGCTAAGTAAACTTTGCCTGAAGAGATAAGAAGTAACTTCGAGAGAAGACGCTGCTCAAAGAACTGTGTGTGTTCAACATCACCTTTTTAGGATGTTTTTTGCATTAATCACATCAGAAAGGAAAATGGTCCCCTTGTAAAACTTGGCAGATCACACGCTGGCTTCCTAAGAAAATGCAGGGAAATTTTTTCTTTATGTGCTGTCTATCCCCAAAACACCTATCACCACTACGACCACAAGAAACCCTGCATGCATTTAACGAAAGTGGCTGCAGAACAAATATTGTTAAAGATATTTGATGTTCTTTCTCAATCTTCCTTTGAACTTTAAAAGTTTCATAGGGAATGAGAAGAATGTTATTTTAGAGGTAGAAGAAACAATTGAGTAGAAAGTTAAAGACATTCCTCTTCTTGCCAGTAATTTATTAGTAACAGAAAACAGTGGTCATGGCCTAAGAACTCATGGTCATGTCCTTGGCATGCTCAGAAGCTCCAAGAATGGAAGATAGTCTCTTCAAAGTTATTTTGAGGAGTTGGACACTACCTACTAGGCTTCGAATGCTTACCCAAGTTAAGAGGTTGAAGTGCCTCCAAGGCTTTAAGTAGCAGCCCCAACATGTGACCTTATTAACCCTGAGATGTTGGTCAGAAGTGACTCAGATCACTGTGCAAAGGATCTGTCCTGTTCCAACGGCCCCAGCAGCAATGGCATTAGGTCAGCCTTGAGGCCTACGGTGCAGAGCTCATGCTACCATCCAGACTGTAGATCAAGAACAACTTGAATTGGCTGTCCTGCACATGGGACTCATTTTGAAGGCCGCTTGGTGTTTTGGGACCTGTCTGATGCATAAGCCTTTTCTGTTCCTACCTCCACCCCTACCCTTACATAAACCACTTGAAGACCAGAGAGAGTCATGAGTTGTGATGATTTGCTCTTTGGATGTTTTCTCATCTAGATAGACGGAGGCTTTTGTTTTCCTCAGGAAAAGGTAAAGTATGCTCCAACTAGCCTGAAAGATGTGTCATGCCTATTTTAAAGAAAGCAACAGACTTGACTAGTTTGTATTTTACTGAATAATAATCAAGAGGTAACTCATACCCAAGATGCTGGTTTGTTGGCCTGCCTTAGCATGAGAGGAGGCAGTTGCATAAGGCTCATTGACCATTACTGATTTAGTACAAAAGAAAAATGGGTGTAGGGTGGTAAGAAGGTGGTTGAGGTTGTTCTCTCACCAGACCACTCTGGAAACTTTCTCTGTCTTTTCATGACTATCGTATGTGTATGTAAATCCAAAATTATTATAAATCTTGAAGTGTCTTTCTGTTCAGCTGAGCGAATGTTCTGCCTATTTTGAAAGTTGATAATGACTCCAGGGTATCCAGCTCTCAGAATTCAAGCCACTGCATGTTGGCAATGATACTGGATCCCAGTTTTATAAATAAAATGCCGGGGTGCCGCCTTGAGGATCCAGACGTAGCCTGGGAGCACATTCTAAAGTTTGATACATGGGTACGCAGCAGTGTCAACTACAAAGAACAGGAGAAGATGGGATCCAAAGGGGAAGGACTGTCCTGTGCCATGATGTCAAGTCACTAGCTATATTCAAAGAAATGAAATCCCAGGCTAGAATAGCCCTATGAAGTCATTGTGTCCAAACCCTTCATTTTGCAGCTCTGGAGAGGCTAAAGTGAAACGTCCAAAGTCCACAATGTAAGAAGTTCGTTAGTGAGGCCTGGAATGGAATTTCAGTTTCCTGCCTTGGCCGTCTATGCTTATTCCACTACAACAGTGTTGGCAAATCACTTCAATTTCTTGGGCCAATTTTGATTGATTGGTGAAGACTGCCTGGAGTTCCGCTTTGAGGAGTCTGCCTGTGCCTTGTTTGGGCTTGTTGGAGAAGAGCGTGGAGATCAAGTGGAGAAGGCTGCAGTAGGCGGGAGAGGGTGAATGATAGTTGGTGGCACTTCCCCACGGTTGCTGTCCCTTACAATTATGTGTTTTATAATCACAGCCTTACTCCCTACCAAAACACTTGCTCCCTCGGTGTTGACGGAGACTTCCGATTTCCAAATGTTTTAAACCAATGAGGGAAGATCTTTAGTCAGCAGAAGACTCTCATTCAGAACAGTTTATCTAAGTGACTTAGCCAAGGTAACTAAGTTGCTAAGTAGCCGTGTGAACCAACAACCAGCTTTTCACCAGCTAAACTAAAGAGCTCGCTTCCTGTGTTATTCTTGTCGTCCAACCTTGATATTGGTGAGGGTCACTCGGCTCTCTGTTTTCACTGTCACCTTGTCACTTGTTCTACATCTTGTCCACAGTTTGCCTTCCATTGCCTGCATACTTTGTGGGACCTCATGGAGAATTTACCTAATCCCTTCCCTCTGTAGATGGTTCAGAAAGGTCCCAGACTTTCCCACGGTCATGGAGCTAAGATGTGGAAGAGAGCCGTGCTAGACCCCTGGTTATTGTCCCAAGATATTGACCGTTATTGTCCCAAGATATTTCCTTGGAGGTTTCCTGCCTGTGACAACACATGTGACTTTGAGACTAAATAAATACCCTTGGAGGTTATTTATTTGATCTTATTTTATGGCTGGAGAAGTGGATTCAGTCCAAGAACATTTAAAGGACTTGCCCAAGGTAACTACATTGTTCAGTTGCACAAAAACCCTCTGGATCGGGAGGAACAACCCACACTGTACACTTTTTTCCCTGCACCTTCTCTCTTTTCTTTATTTTAATGAGGAAAATGAATTGTTTATCACAAAATCTACAGGGGGCATGACTGCCTTGTAATGTGTTAGGATCTGTCGATGCCATATAGTTAGAATGATGCAACTGTGATTAAACAGGACTTTTTGGAATATTCTTCTGTAGTTTATGTAGTAATTGTAGAAAGAAATACTTTGGCATAAATTTTCTTATAATATGACCCTCATAAGGTTAAGTAAAATTTTGGAACCCTTTCTGCATCCAGAGAGAAGTTGTTGTGGAGACCCATGTGGGGTATAAATGTGCCTGGCCGTCTAAAGAGTGCTGTGAATTTAATTGTCTAGCGCAGTGCTAGGCACGTGACAGTTGTTCTAGAAATGTGACTTTGCTTATCTGTAGGATATGGGGTACCTACCATCTGAGCTCTGCCATGGTGATCCTATGTCCGAACGAAGTATATGTATGTATGGTGATACTTTGCCCTGAATAGGGTCAGTGTTTGGAAGGGAAGGAGCTGTGTTTCACAGACAGAGCAATCTGTTTAATATCCAATTGGAGATGAATGTCATTGGTATCAACCTAGAAAAGGCCCTGTCATTTCCCCATGCAGGTGCATTCATTTGCCTCTCTTGGCTGGTCTGGAAAACAGAATGGAGGCTTTCCTCTTTTTCAGCATCTTCAGCAGCAGACAGCTCCTCTTAAGCAATGTCACGACCATCTGTTCCCATTGGCCACTCCACATCTATTCCTCTCCCCACCATATTAGCCAGAGAGGAGGGAAAGGTATCTAGATGTGTAAGAGATCTTTGTGTTCAAGAGTGTTGACTCATGGACCTCTTAGCAAGTAGGCGAGGCAGCCCACCTTGGAGCTTTGGCCCTCGGCTGGAACATTTTCCTTTGAAGTGCCACCACATACAGAAGCATCAATAAAAATGTTTCCCTTGCTCCTTCTGGAACTTCAATCTAACCTTGAGCCTTTGTTTTGGAAGAGAATGGTATAATTTCTACACAAAACTGGGAACAAACCACTCTTAATTCCTTTTCCTCCCAGTCAGTTGTTTCAGCAAAATGATCCTCTTTCACTTTAACAAAAAGATTCTCTTTCTCGCTTAAAATATTCTGGATATGCTTTAACTTGCCTTGGGGTCATAGCACATGTCTTCCAGGACTGATGAGTCTTGTCAGTTGCCCCAGGGTGAGAACTTTAATAAGCAAATTGCACACACCTGGTTTTGCAAAATATTGGCCTAATGGGGCACCTAGGTGGAAGTCGGTACTTCCACTCCCTCTGAACACACCCTAACTCCCCACCCCTTTTCAAAGAGAGGCCTCAGAAATTGCTGCCTCTCCATTTATCTTGTAAAACTTTCCTGTCTCTTTGCTCCCCTGTTGTGATCGTTAACGAGCTCAGGTTGTTGCTGTCGCTGCTGCTGTCTTTTGGATTTGAAAGTAATGCCAGTGATGGGATGTGGTATTTGTAGGGGGGGAGTGTGGTTAAAAGGGAACGGGGCTGGTGAACTCTCTTTGGCAGACTGTGCATCCCCTGCCCTTTTCTTTGATTCGTGGCTGCCGTTGGTGTCGCACAGCCTTTCCCCGCTCAGACTCTTCTTGGTTCGTTGGAACAAGACAGCCAGTTTCCCTGTTTCTGAATGCTGAACACCGGGCTTATTTGTCTTTCCCTCCTATTCATTCATTGATCATTCAATTCAAACATTTATTGAGCGTTTGACTGTTTGCTAGGCTTTGTGCTGAATGCTGGAGATTACCGAAATGAAAGACCCAGACCCTGCCTTCCAGAAGCTCATAATCTAATGCTTACATCGCTAGTCGTCAGCAGCTGTAACACATTGCCACAATGAAATGGTACACTATAATGAATTTTCTTTGGTTTCCTCGCTCTCTGTAATTGCTGAAGATCAGCGCCTCCCAATAAAACTATTTGGACGTCTTTCTTGTCATCCATTCTTTCAGACATATTGGGGTTCCCAGGTGGTCAGGATGCAGGATCGCCCCTTAAGCTGTGAGGAGCATTGATGTGCCTGTGTCTCCAGACCAACTAACGAGCATGACTATCTTTGCGTGCTTTGTGCTCTAGACCAGATTCCACATTGATCTCATATTCCAGCTACCATCCTTCCAAAATGCCTACAGGAGTCTTCGATTAGGTTTTTTTCTGCACTGGTCAACCTGTATGTCATCGGATGACATTCTGCTAAAAGTTTATGAAATGTATCAATGGCATTTAGTGTTCTAGTCAATAAAACTATACACTGGATGGCTTTCCTGGCTTTGACTAGGCTGTGGATGGCCTTACTCTTCAAATCTGTTGTCAGCCTACGGGCCACCATCGTTTGCATGTATGTATTTTAAAAATTCCAGTCATCAACCCAACAACAGCTAAAGTTCCTCTTCCAGGAACACTGGTGATCTTCTAGCCTCTTGGTTTAGAAGAATTCCCCAAAAAAATCTTTGGGAAAATTTTTTTCATCCATTTTTCGAGTCCCTTTTCAGGCATGTAAAAAGCGAGCACACTACATGGCACATGAAACCACTCAACAGAACATCAAAATATCATAACTACCTGCTGCATTTCTTTCTCTATGTCAATAATAACCACGGTTGTACATTTGTTTTATTATGCAGTTAGGCGAAATGCCATTTGTGATGAGAAACAGGTGAGGGTTGTCCTCACTCACACTGACCTTCATAGTGTGGGTGAATGTCTCAGTTAGCCAAATGTGTCCAGGTTAAAGGGTGTATGCTTTGATATGGAATTCTAGAGGTCATTCCTTGTCTTTGTCCTCTACACCGCAGCTCATGTCACTTGCATCATGCTGTGACATGAAATGATATTGCATCATAGGGAGTTCATGAAGGACTGTGTTGTCCAATTATCATGAGATTACCAAATATTTTTGCCTGGAAACTTGCCAGCAATCATGAACAAAGAGATGCCCCAAGCCACTGTCTCACCTTTATTCTTGAAGACTAACTGACATTCTTAATATCTGATGGTTTCCTCTATACCCTTCTGGTTGAGTAAAGAATAAAGGAAGCTTTTTTTTTTCTTCTTCTTCACAAAAATGTGGCTAGTACAGGAAATCAAGATTTTGAGCTAATTTGACGAGAATTAGTAAAAAGCCAAAGGTGGAACAGAGAAGACACTGGCTGGAAAAGGAGATGATCAATTTCTAGGAAATTGGAGACTTTGATATTTTTACAGTAATGAAGAAAAGGTCTTCCTGGAACAAAAGTACTGAAGAAATAACAAAAAGAGGCAAAAAAAAAAAAATTCCCTAGGACACAAACTATGCAGCCGAGGCTTTTTGTTACTGGAAATTCTGACATTTCTTGAATCTCCCAACTTTCTTGATTTTTAAAATCTAGCATTTATTTCCCAAGTAATCTTTATTCATCTCTGTGTTTTCATTCTCCCTGAGTTATCTGTGTCCTCTGAAAGTTTAAAAACAAGTGATATTTTTTTCTCATCTCTGTTGGCAGAGACACACAATGGGCTGCCTTTCCCCTTCTCTGTGGAAAGAATGGAAACATAGTAAGCGGCCAGCGCAGCTCCATACGGATTGACATTCCTTGCTTTCTGCTTCTGAAGTTAAGATGGTCACGAGAGAGAAAAATATTTTCGGTTCCAAGCCTAAGAAAAGGACATTCCTTTTCGTCTTGGCACTCTTGGTTTCATGGGTTTGATTTCTCTCAGAATCATCTTCAGTCCCATTAATAAATCACATCTGAAAACAAAATCACTTTTATAAGTTCTTTTCCTTTCCACGCCCTTCATTATAGACAAAGTGATGTTTTCCTAGATTTATCTGAAGTAGCTTAGGGTATATTTTCCTGGCATTTTTTTGCTCTGGATGCGTTCCCATTGTTTATCAAGCACATTCAAGACAGTTTTCCAGAGCCCTGAGAGACCCATCCATGCAGCCTGTTCTGTTCAACAAGGGTGGGGGTTTGGGGGTGGTGGAGTGTAGTTTGCACCTTGCTTTAGAGAATGAAATCTCAATGGGATCATTTTCCTTTCAGGAAGATAGGGGTTTGTAGGTTAAATTCCACATTACACAAATTCCCTAACAGCAAAGAAGTGATCAACCACCTTTCTTCAAAATGCATTTCCCTATTGAAAGAGGAGGGAATTCCATTTGAGGCTGTTGATTAAGACATGAAGATGAGGTCTGAAATTAGGTGGTGGCCCAAGGTCATTGGTAGAACTAATTGGACCATTTGAAAATTATTAGCAGCTGGTTTAATAGAGTTGTATAACTACAGCTGTGTGAGAAAATCCAAGCACAAGGTATTTGGAATGTCCCCTTTGAGGTCCTTTCCTACTGTTTTAGAATAATCCTGGCATCCGTTTAACAAATATGCATCTTGGACATAAGATTAGGTAGCTCTATACATGAGCATGTAATACATGTTTTATTTGCTTTCGGGTTTTTTGACCATCTTTAAAAATTCTTCTTAATTTTTTAATCCTGGAATCCTTAAGCTCCTCCTAGAACCTCTATGTCTATATGTCCCACACAATAACACCACAATTTCAGAGTCTTATAATATTTGAGAATTTTAATGGCTTATCTAAGGAGTTCTCTTTCTTTTCACTTAAATATTTTATTAAAAATTTTAATCATATCAAAGGATTTATGCGGTTTAATTTGCCAAACTCTGAGGCAGTGAAGAAGACAATTGGAAGAGATGCCATACTTTCTAAAACATATCTTTTCTCAAAACACAGCTGGTTTCTGGTTTTATACAACCTAATAGAAGAATGATTTGCTTAGATCTTTGTATCCATTTCTGGAGGCATACACAGACACACATAGCCATGTATGTAGGCATATAGAAATAATATCTGGTCTGCAAAGAAATATGCTTATTTCTTCCATCTGTTGTGTACCTTGCTAACCCAGAGACTTGACAAGGAAGAGAAATGCAGAGGGCATTCCACCCATTAATGAATGCCACAGCCATGAGTCACACTGGCCCCAGGCTCCTTGCCTTTATAGCATCCTATTCCTGCTTTCAGAGTCAGAGGTCTGGATCTCCAGTTCTGACTTTGGAGCTAGGGAAGAAGGTAGGCGATGTCAGAGGTCATATTAAGTGAGAGTCCTTTCTATATCTCAGAGCAAATTCCCAAAATAGACTACCAACACACCAAAGTGTGGAAGTCAGCATTAGATAACTAACCCCTGCCTTACACTGATGTGCAAAGCTTTTTATAAATTAGACCGAGTACTCTTAGTATACATTAGGTAAATTTGTTCTCCACAACAACTTCATGAAGCAGATTTGCTCTCTGGGACCCACAGAGGTCAAGTGACTTCCCCAAAGTCACAGTTGGTTGAAAGCCAGGACGAAGTCCCAGATCTTGCCTTCTGACCAGCCCTTTCCAGTACTCTCCATGGATGACTCACCCACGAATGACAAATGCTTTGTAGCCTTTTAAAGGAAGTTGGGGATATTCAGGAGACATCCTCTAACCTTGTGAGGATGTATCATCCTGGAAGGAAATCGCCACGCTCTTCAGAGAATAGTCCTCTTGAGAACCAGTAGCCGAGCTGGCCTGCTATGGTTTATGTAGGATGGATTTTACTTTTAGTGATGATGAAGGATATGGTCAAGTTTTGGTGAGGTAACAGGTGTCCACTGAAATAGTAAACAGTCCTGTCATAGTAGTTTCCCTTTGCCTTTACTTCACTCAGAAGATAAGTATCCCAGCTCATTCCCAAAGGAATGTGTTCAAAGCAACAGGCTCCGATGGAGAAGGGAAAAAAAAGGACGACGCTAATGGTACTCGAGAGAAGGCAGGCACTATATTTTCTAAGGCCAGATTATCTACTGTGTTTGTTGTCTGATTTAATCTTCATTGTATTATTGTGAGTGGATGCAATTTTATTGTTATTCCTATTTAGCATATGAGAAAACAGGCTCAGGCAGGTTAAATAATTTGCATGTGTTCGCATCAGTGTTAGATGTCAGTGAGATGATGTGAAGGCAGGTCAGCTGTGCTCTTTTCATTGTGCAATATTGCCTGCATACCTTTCCGAGGTCATTGAGAAACATGATTTTAGCATTTCTGGAAGACTAGAGAAGTCCATGAAAATAATGGCTAAGAATTATTGGCGACAGATGGTGCCCAAATAATTTTTTATGGATTACCTCATTTAATCCTTACTATAATCCTATGAAATGAGTACTACCTATTTTTTTTTACACCATTTTTTACAGGTGAAGAAATAGAGGCATAGAGAGATTATACAATTTACCAAGATCAGACAGTTAGTAACTGGACTCAAACGCAGGCAGCTGGGTTCCCAAGTCCATGCTCTTACCTACCATGCTGGGTGGCTAGGCAGGCCAACTGCCAAGTTCAGAATAGCCCTTGTTGGCCGAAAGTATTTTTCAGCCCCATCAGCTCTTTGGTTGGCGTATTACGAAAACGACCAGCTTGACAATGTAGGTAGAGAAAGTGCACTTTGAGGAAGGTCTTTGTATCTTGAATCTCTATTATTTACAGAGATAAGGTATCAAGATATTATTTTAAGAATCCATAAAACTTGGGACAGACTCCCCTTTTTGAATGGGAGGGTCCCCTAACTGGTTAGTCTTTATCTTAAGGAAAATGTAAAGATACTGCAGGGCTGTAAACCAGGGAACAGATGTGATGATTAGCATTTTAAATCTTTCACTCCAGATGTTCACCTGCAATAGGTGACCACCTTAAGGTGAGTCTTGCTGAAAACGCTACCGAATAAGTACTTGGTTGAAAAGGATTTCTGAAGGTTGTCTAAGTCTGCACTGTGCGAAATTGTCACACTGAGCCACGTGTGGCTATTGAGCATTTGAAATGTGCCTGGTGAGAATGGAGAGGTTGCTGCAAGTCCAAAATACACTGAATTTTGAGACTTAATAGAAAAGAAAAAAAAAGAATGTAAAATATCTCATTAATATTTATATTGATTACATGTTAAATAATATTTTTGGATATATTTGGCTAAATATTAGACTTGCTGAAATTAATTACACCTGTTTCTGGCTGTCAGAAAAATTTCAATTACATACATGGCTTGCATTCTGTTTCTCACTGTGCTGGTCTAGGTCATTTCCTTGCTATGTGTTTAAATAAAAAATATATAAGAATGCCATTATCATAGGTGGATGCCCTATCGCTGAAGAACCACCTGGTGAAAGTATTCCAACCTAAAGACTGTTCCTGCTTAAAGTTCTTGGGCAGTATTCTACACCTCCATTGGCACTGATCTTTTACAAATATAGTTAAAAGTATAATTTTTTAGCTTTGACTGGAGAATTAACTGTTCTTGACGTATGTTTTGAAAACTCGAGCTCTGACCGCATCTCATTAAGTTACCCTTGATGGGCTAGGCAGTGGTGACCTGGGGATTAGATGGAGTTCACAGAAAGAATTAGCCTCTGATGTTTCTCCCTTCCAAATATTGTTTAGGTTCCATCACCTCCCCCGCTCCGCCCCCCTTCTCCCCACAGGCCCAGTGCATCTTCCCGGCCCAGACCTACTTTATCTCACCCCTGGACAACCTCCACAGCTGCTTTCCCAGCTTGTGTCTCACCACTTCCCCTCCCCACCTCCTGCCTCCAGAAGTTCTTCATGGTGTTGCCAAAATAATCTTGAGAGGACACAGCTTTCATCATATCACATTCCCCTGATTAAGGACGATAAGAGTTCCCTGTCCCTCTCCAGTGAAGGGAGGGAGGGAAGGAACTGACATTTGAGACTCTGTAGATGTTATCTTACTTAATCCCTGGTGAAGTGGATATTTTTAGTCCCATTATACAGGTGAGGATGCTTCTGCATCTTGCCTGAGGTCAGGTGGTAGGCAATAAAGCTAGATCCTAACCGCTAGGGTGAGTGCTGTTGTCTTTCTTTGCTAAAGCCTATGCTAGTTCTACTGATTCCGGCTTTCAAGAACATTCATTATCAAACCCATGGACCAACCATGTCCTTCGCTTTCCCAGCTGTCCTAATCGGCTCTGTACTTGGAAACTACTAGAACAGGCCACACTTCTTTATAGAGTATTTATAACTCTTCATTCTCTTAATTTTTTGTTAGTCTTGTCCCACCTATATTTTACCTTCCATGAGAAAGAGCATGCCTTATACCTACCTGCCTTTTGTCCCCGCGTGTTTCTTGATTTCCTCTCATGTCCAGAAACATACCTGCTACCTACCAAGGAGGCACTCAGATGTTCAGTAAATGGATGGTATTGGCACATGGGAGCTGATCAATACATATGTGTTTTTGGCTCAATTGAAAATGATTTTTCTTTTAAATGAGGGCAGAAGAGTGCCAGGTCAATGACTCCCTCTTCACCCCTCAGAGATGCAGATGAAATGGACCTTGGCAATGACGAGACACTTCTAAGCCAGACTTGACCTCATTGAGTCTCGGATTTCCCACCCTGTCTCAGTTGTGGGGCACAATGGTCCTGACTGGTGTCCCATATATCTCCATGGGGTTATGGATTATATTGCTTCTGATATTCCCTGGAGGGACGTTTAAGATGTTTTTAAATGTTTTGGAGTGTAAGGTAAAGCAGACAGAGTCCCTTCAGAAGAGGGCTTTGCCCTCCATAGGGCCTCATGGAACAAAACTGAGCATTAGATGAAAGGGTCAACGGACGGGTTAAACTTTCTTCAGGTATGTATATGTTCCTGCTAAACCTCACTTTCTCCAATCGTATGGGGCACACCTGCTTCTGACAGTCGGTCCATTTGCTAATAGGCCATTGGTGTTCTGCGGTCAGTCTTGGCTGTGCTGCTTTTGTTCACAGGGCCGCAGTATTGTGTGGACACATATTAAGTATTTAAACACCAAAGTGATCACACACCCACACATTCCCTAAAATGTGGGCTGACTTGTTGGACTCGGGGATTATTTTTTAAGGGAGATTGTTTAGCATGTTTACCTATTTCTCTTAAAAACACTTCAACTTTAAAAATAATTTCCAGCTTGTAAAGCCAACACACTAATAAAAAATACACAAACATTATGGAAGTAGTTAGAATTCAGAGAAAGTGAAAGTCCTTTATAACCTCACCTTCAGAGAAAACTTCACTGTTAAGGGTTTGGGGAAGATATCTTCTGATTGTTTTCATATATGTTTGAATTATTGCCAACATTATTAAAACAGCAAAAGACAATGCGTTCTGTTTTACAGCTGATTTTTTTCACTATCTGTAAATGTTAAGAAATGCTTCTAAGAATTCCTTAAAGAGAAGCACAAGTTTTGCAATGCAGGCAGAGGAACTGGATGTCTGGGGTTCATAGCTTTGGTGACAAGGGAGCTTTGCCCGTGCTATCCTGAACCTTGGCCATCAGTGACCTCATTCCACTTTAATATGTGGGTCTTTAAAGACTTGCTTTTTTGAGTAATTCCATAGAAAGAAACTGTTTGGGGACCAGTTGGTTCTTTTTAATCCTAACATTTCTCATCTCCCAAATAGACCAGCCTCCTGGAATGCAGCAGCACTGTTTTATGAGTGAAAACTGTTTTTTGTAAGGACACTCTTTGAAATTTCATTGCCAGAGGCAGGAACAGTAGAAGGAGCATAGTAATGTGCACAAGGATACGGGAAAGGGAGGATGAAGATAGAAACGTACCATTAAGTTCAAAAACTCCAAATCCGCTAGGAAGTCTTAGGCAAGGACAGTGGAGAGATGAGGGAAGGGGGCGACTTGTGCTTGAGAATACAGTGGAAAGAGGCCACAGAAGGGACCCCTGATCTCACTCATGGCCATATGGGACTGAAGCCAAAGCCTTTCTCTAATTCTGATCCTCAGCTCCTCCCCCAACACCCTTCCACCCCCACCCCCCAAACACATACAGCCCATCAATTCAGCCCAATTCCTTATTTTGGGGTACTAAGAAACACTTATTTAAAAAGGGATACATGTTACAATCAAAGTTTATATTTAGTGTGCAGGGGGTTTTGTTTTTCTCTTGAAAATCTGTAGTAAAGTATGTTTTATAATAAATTTGTTGCCAAGTAGAAGAAGAAGTCTATGTGAATTCCAGACACTGGCCAGGGACTGGGTTGAACAGCAGCACACAGTCCCTGCTTTCAAGGAACTTACAGCTGGAGGTAGGGAGACAAGTATTAGGCAGATGGTGCTGTATGAAAACGTGCTTGGGAAGTTCAGGAACACCTAGAAAGGGTCTCAGCCTAGCCCTGGGGTGACAAGCAGGGCTTTCTCGAGGAAGTGGTTCTCATCTGGGGAGGATTTTGCCCTCAGGGTCTATGGTGAGACTAGTGGGAACACTTTGGTTATCCCTGCTGGGGGCGATGGGAGTTGGGGAGAGAGATGCTCCTGGCCATCTAGTGGGTACGGGGTGGGGATACTGCTAAACATCCTCCAGTGCCCGGGACAGTTCCCCACAACCAACATCATCTGGCCTCAAATGTCAGTGGTAACCAAGTTTGGGAAACCCTGGGCTAAATTGAGACTCAAGGATGAATGCAAATTGGTGGTGCTGGAAAGAGGGTCAGGTTGAAGAGGGTGATAAGTATCCAGGGAAGAGAGTTATTTAAAGGAGAGTGTGGGCTATGTACTGTATGGTGGAGAAGGGGCGGAAGTAATAGTCCAGTTAGATAGGGTGTAAAAGTATCTTTCCATTGGTTCTAAGGAGGTTGTTCCTGGCCGTGGTGAATTTGTTGTAGCAGAATGGTAGTTACAAAAGCCAGATATAGAGGGCTGAAGGAAAAGGAAGGACCATGAAAGCAGTTTGTAAAAAGGAGGATTAATGATAATAATGACAATTATAATGAAGTCTTCCTATATGCCAGGAACTATGCCAAATGTTTTATGTTCATTATCCGGATTATTGCACACAACAACCCTATGAAATATGGATTCTTTGTATGGATGAGGTACTAGAGGTTTGGGGAATTTGAATAGTTTGTCAAGGATTCATATGGCTCATAAATCATTGGGTTGGGATTCAACCCTAGGTGGCTTTGATGGTACCTCTGTTGTTTCCCCAGGGAAGAAGATAGGACATAGGGACATAGGGAGAGAGAGAGACAGAGAGAGAGAGAGAGACAGAGAGAGAGAGAGAGAGAGAGAGAGAGAGAGAGAGAGAGAGAGAGAAAGAAAGAGCGAGAGAGAGAGAGAGATTTCCTTCCTGGATAGGAGAGTTTAAGATGGGAATGACTTAGCTAGTAGTCAGAGAGAAATTGGGATGCAGATCAGATGAGCTCCCAAATGAGAAGGGAGAGGATTGGATCAAGAGCCCAAGTTGAGAAAAATGCCTTAGGTCGTGGGGAGTGGGAGCATGCCTTCTATTGTGGCAAGAGAAGAGGGAAAGGATAGATGCCCGGGAGGATGAGAAAGGGAAAGGCAGACAACATAGAAACCTCTTTCTCTTCTCAACTAGACACAGGGAAGAATGGAAGACAGGAAACATCAGACTGTTGGGTGGAACTGAAAGCATGAATTTGCAGGGACACCAATCTGAGGGTAGGCGAAGAGAGGCTTGGAGGAAACACTGATTTAGACAGATGGAAGGTGGAGATTTTCCAAATGGTTGTAAGGGAAAGACTGGGTTAGACTTCATAATTTGGTTGCAGGAGTTCATTCTCACAAGTTTCCCTCCACCTGCTTAGATTCCTTTAAGAGGAGATAAAGTGTAGCATTTCTTTTCATAGAACTAAAAGACTTTTAAACATGTGGTGGAGCAACTTGTTTGAGAATTGATTATATGCAGATGTAATCAATTACAAATGGTCTTCATGACCTTAAGGTTGGAGTTCCTAAAATCACTGGATATGAATCATCTGAGATTATTGACTTGAGGAGTCATTAAAGAGTTTCAAACAGGGTGGAATAAGAAATGCCCGGGTTGGCAGGATTCGTGGACATTTGGTCCTGTCCAGAATGTCCACAGAGACATTTGGTCCATGCCAAAGGTCTTTGATATTTGGTCCTGTCCAAAAAGTTCATAAATAGTTTTGGACCATGCCGACCCACCTACCTAACCCCATGTGCTATGCGCAACCAGACTATTACCTTTTTGGTAACCAAGAAGGGTTATTATTGCCAGTACAACCACAACACCATTATTGGACCACTAAAACTTGATAGTATTTTTATGTATAAATCCTGTAAAGTAAAAGTATACATAAACATTATGGTTTATTTGAACCCTGGGATATTTTCTAATCATGAACGTTTTTGAGAGGAACAAATATCAAGGACCATTTGGCATGGACCACATATGCTCATGGACTTTTGACAGGACCAAATATCATGGACCTTTTGGCTTGGACCAAATGTCTCTGTGAACATTTTGAACAGGACCAAATGTCCTGCAAGGATTGGCAGAAGACTCAACATTCTTAGTAACCTGAGGTAATAAAACCATTGATAACCAATGCTGTGCCAGATTACTCCAGTGCATTACATTTAATGATTGTTTGAAAAGTTAAAGCAGTAATGTCCTATTGAAAAAAAAACAATTGAATCATTAAGTAGAAAGTGAAAACATTGTTCACCTGGGCCCACACCCAGGTAATTTACCTTACTTGTAAATTTTGGTAATCTTCTCTTTCCAATTGTTATTTCTCTTAATTTTTTTGTATAGATGCATTGGCCAGGATTTCCACAACAATGTTAATAGTGACAATCCTTGTTTGATTTTTGGCTTAAATTTTTATAATGTTTTATCACTAAATATGATGCTGAGTATACAAGTGTGTGTGTATGTTTTATAGATATATAAATTATACATATATAAAATTATATATTTATAAATTACTGCAACATTTTTATTAGAAATGGCGCTTGAATTTCATCAAATGCTGTCTAGCCTCTTATGTATTGTCAAACTTTTTTCTCCTTTGATTTTCTAATATAGTGGAATATAGATTTTCAATATAAGAAAGTCTATGCTATTGAGTATTTATTGAAAATCCTGCAGTGAATTTCACTTGATTACAGAATGATACTCCTTGGATGGGCACCTGGGTTGTATTTTGAATTTTTGCTTCGGTATTTATAAGTTCATTGGCCTGCTTTTGTTGTTGTTGTTGTTGTTGTTGTTATTGTTTCAGAGTAAGCCTTGGTATCTATGTTATGCTACAGTGTACTTGGAAATACATTGGTGAAACTCTTATGTTTTAGGCTTTGGGCCAATTTAAAAAGTACCTGATTTACTGATTTCTTTGGAAGACTCTCTTATGGTTGAGTTGGCTCTTTGCTTTCTACTCTTTCATTGTTATGGTTTCTTCTTGAATTGATTTAGGTAATATGTATGTTTCTAGACAATCATGTATTACCTTTAAGTTTACAAATATTACTATGTTGTACATAGTCATTTTGAAATGATAACTTATTTTCCTTTACATTTATGGGTATTTTCTGCTCTTGTCCTTAATTTTCTATATTTGTGTCCGCCCCCCCCCACCCCCCCGCTTCTTAAAGTTAGGCTAGATAGTGGTTTTTATTTAATTTAGAATGTATTATATTTTTTTAAAAAATAAGTGGTTGCTTGGTTAGTTTTATTGCTTTTTGATTCCTGATTTTCTATATCTTAGTTAAACCCTTTCTTCCACTTTTCTTCCTTTTTCTTTTTCTTCTTACTTGAGTAAGATGTTTAATTCATTTAGTATTATTTCTTCATTTGTAAGAATTATTCGTTTTCATTTATAATTTTCATAGAGCTATGAAATTTCCTCTAAGTATAGGTTTTAGGAAATTTCACATTTTATATACATAACATTTTTAAAGTCACATTCTGCAATTGCGTTGTTATTTCTGGTTATCCCAGAAATTGTTTAGGAGAATGTTAAAAAAATTTTTTTTCCAAGTGTTTGGAATGTTTTGTTTCCTTTTTTTCCCCTAAATTTTGTTGCGTTGTAAGTAGAAATGATAGACATTTTGTATTTATAATTTATTGTCTCTTAATTCTGGCATTATAGACTCTTATAAACCTCCATGGGTATTTGAAAACCTTTGTAAGTGTCCCACAGTTGCTTGAAATGAAATGTGTTTTTGTTTCCAGGGTTTGGAATTTGAAGTGTGTCTCTTAACTCAATTCTATTAATTCTATTAATTCTATCCTTAGTTGTCTTTCTCCGTTTAATCTATTAAGTGCTATGTCTGTTTCTTCTTTTATCTGTTGCCATTTTTTCCCCTTTATTTTGTGGATTGTACATTTTTACATTTATTAAGTATTCATCTTTAAACTTTTAAAATTATAATTTCTTTTCCTTTACATCTGTGGATATTTTCTGCTTCTTATCAAGCTTTTTTTGATAAACTTACAAGCTTTTATATCTTGAATTTAACCATGAATAATATTTATTATGATCCTTACTTTTCTTGAAGACCTTTGATGATATTATGACTTTCAAATGTCTTGTGTCATTTTGTATAGATATGTGGGTCTCTTGTAGACAAAATGCAATTAGACTTTGTTTTTGAATCTACTCTGGGGATATTTTCCACAGGAGTTGTCCAATTCACATTTATTGATATAACATATATACTTGATTCTAATTAATTTTTTGCGCTCGCATATTTTCATGCAATTTCCTCTGTCTTTTAATACATGGTCTGTGTTTTGTTTGATTAAAAAAAATTAAAAGCTATATAGTCTTTTTCTTTTTATTACTAATTAAATTTTAAACTTTAATTAATGTGCTTTATACCTCTATTGGGGGATTTTTCAACTTCAGAAAGAACGACTATCAAGTATTTATGTCTTGCTATGAAAGTTGAGGATAGTCTCCCACTTACATTTATTCTCTAATGCCTCTTCACCCTCACCTCTTTATTTTTGTTATTATGCTTGGGGATTTTCCCCAATTTTATTGTTGTTATTATATGGAATATTTTATTGTTAATGTATTTATAACATTTAAGGGATTACAATTTTGTTTTGCAATTGTTATAAATTATATTCAATCTTAGTTCTAAATGTAAGGGGATTCAGTGCTCACTCACATCCTTTGCTTACATCTAAATTCCCTATTCTTAAAATCTTGATTTTGAATCTTCTGTTGGCTGGATGTATTATATCACTGAGTAGATTTTGAAGAAGTTAGCAAGTGCTGCATTCCCTGATGCTTATTGGAAAATGCGTTTTTATTACTTGTATACATGGTTACGACCTTAGTTGGGAACTGAGGACTCAGATCATGCTCTTTCTCAAGTCTCTGTAGACATCCCTTCACTGCTTTCTATCATGGAATGCTACTGTGAAAAACTCAGAGGCTGCCTGATCTTTTCCCCAGTAATTGACTAATTTTTAAACATCTTGATTTTATAGAACCCAGTGTTTATCCTTGAAATTCTGTTACTTTACCAAGATGTCTCAATTTTGATAATTCTGTTACTTTTTCCTGGAATATTAGCTATTCCTTTATTTCAACGGTTATTTTTTATCACGGATTTGAGCATATTTTGTTGTGCTCTGTTTTGTTTTGCTGTCTACTTCTAGAATACCTTTTATCTGTATGTTGGATCTCTGTTTTCAGACCTTCTTATCTGTCATCTTCTCTACTTGCTTTCATCTGCTTGTCCTTCTCCTCTGCATTTTGTCAGTTTTTTGAAGACTGTTGTTCACATTATCAACTTTGCTTTTGGTTTGTGGATTTTTACCTCTTATTATTTTAATATATTTATTGATTCTGCAATGATATTATTTTTGTCGTCAGTTTCTTTCTTCAACTGCCAGCTCCCCTTTCATCTCATTGTGATGTCTTTGATCTTTTCTGGTATCTCTGTTAATTGTTGCATAGAAATTTCTTCTGTGCCCTGCTCTTTCAAAATAGATTATTCATTGGTCTTTTCCATGCCCTGTTTCTTTCTGTCACCCTTTCCCCACCTCAGTTGATTTTTTTTTTTTTCTAACTTACTTGTCTTTGATTGGGATATAACTATCAGAACTTTCCTTTGGCCCTCAAGGATGGGAATATCTCTTTAAATTTCTTCCTTGAGTCCTGGTTAATTCTGCTTTAAGAACCTGAGTTTGGGTCTTTGTGGTTTGTCTGTCTTCTGTAGCCCTGCAGCAGTGTAAGAAGTCATGATTAGGTTTCTAGGCAGGACACAGTTAATGAATTTTATCTCTGTGATTCTAAGTTTTAAGTCCTGCTTTTGATTTGAGGGCCCCATTTGGTCTGTTGGTTTGGTGTGGCCAAACTTGATTTTTTGTTGCTTATGTTTTTCTCTTTCTTATCCTGCAGCCAAGTCTTTGTTTGCATTTGAGACAATTAGCCACCATTTTTTCCCAGAAGTCCCTTGGTAAGCTTAAAGCACATATCCTTCTTTTGAGGGATTTCCAAATGTGAAAACACATCTCTGTTTTCAGATGTTTATTCTTGTTGCAGATTTAGCCCTGTTCTGTACCTTTAGAGTGATAATAAAATAACCACTCCAAGTTCAGAGGTGTTTTCTAATGACTTTCTCACAAAAACCTCCTGTCATGGAAGAGTCTAGAGTCCTGAGGATTTTCCGAAACTTAGTATTTTCTTGATAAAATACTTCAGTTCTTTCCTTTGTGGATTGCCACATCCCACTTTAGAAATATCAAGGACACTATGTCATGAACTGTTCTGAGGCTTTTCAGGGAGATGAATATCAGCAGTATTGCATTGTACAGTTTTCGTTCTTTCAAAGATAATAACTTTGTCTTTTGTGAGTGTGCCCTTACTCACTTCTGAGGCTGGATTCTGCAACTTAGTGTTTTCCCATTAATGGTTAAAAAGTGAAATATTTGTAAACATTAGTCCTCCTAGACTCTTTAAAGACTTCAAAGCTATTATCATAGTCACTCCATCAATAGTGTTTGTAAGTGGGGTGCCCAGTGCAATAGAGAAGGGAACTTACGGATCTCGCTGGTGGTCTCAGGGACACTTTCCTACAAGAAGGAAGTTTTGAGCCTGATCTTAAAATTAAAATTTAAGTGGACATCAGAATCACCCTGCGGGCTTGTTAAAATGTAAATTGCTGGGCCCTACCCCCAGAGTTTCTG
The DNA here is from genome assembly GCF_001890085.2 of Hipposideros armiger. Taxonomy (NCBI): domain Eukaryota; kingdom Metazoa; phylum Chordata; class Mammalia; order Chiroptera; family Hipposideridae; genus Hipposideros; species Hipposideros armiger. The sequence goes on from NW_017731374.1 coordinate 1,000,881, forward strand.
ATTCATTAAGTCTGGAGTGGAAGGTGAGAATTTACGTTGCTAATGGGTTCTTGGGTGATGCTGATGTTGCTCGTCTAGGGACCCCTCTTTGAGAGGTGGTCTCAGAGGATGAAATTGTCTCAGAGGATGGAAATTGCTTAGACCTTTAAAATGTAGGTAAACATATTCTACATGGAGTCAAAACATGAACAAACATTCAGATCTCAGCATCTTCTTAATTTCTAAGCCATTCTCTTCATTATAATAAGAGACTCTTTTATAAGAGAACTTTATGGAGAGTATTTCAGGTACATTGTGTTTGTTTATATCTAACAAATGGATATAGATATCTACTAGGAATATAGATAAATAAAGGATAAATAAACATATAAATAAACACATGTATTGGTAAATGTGGTAAAATATTCCAACTTGTGGTTGGTTTCAGAACCTGGTCTGTAATTTGATGTGAAATTTGGTATCAATAGTATCCTGAAATTATTGGTCTGAGCTGCCCACTAGCTATGCCCGGAGAAGACTGGCTGGCTTCCTCGCCAGGCGTTTGTGGGACTGACTGCTCCTCTCCTCTCCGCTTTAAATGAACTGACCCTGATATTTCCAGATACCCCTAAGGCTCATTCAGCCAGCCCCTTCTGCGACTTTGTTGGCAGTGCACATTTTCCATAAGAAACAAGACGATGTTTCTCCTGGGGTAGATTTGGCAGGCATAAAGCTACTATATAACCTTGTTCTGATTCCATGAGGTTGGATTCTGAAGAAAGATAATTCAGTGTTATAGCTCTTGTTCTTCTGTGTATACCTTTGTCAGCAACTTTCAGTCTTCCAAATGCCTTTCCAAAGTATGAGCACACTGCTTGCATGCCTAAGGAGATCTTTGAACAGTCAAACTGCAGACAATGGATTTTGCACCTTTGCAGTTGCTCTCCTGTGTAGAATTCAGAGCAGAGGAGACACCTGGTGTTTTTCTGGAATCTGCCTCCCCCAGTGAATGAAGACGAGTGTTAGAATATATGGGGCATGGGCTTTAAGTGTGAATAGCTATTAATGAACCCGATAACATTGCTAGAGTGTCTTTACTCCTGCTTTCCATTCTCAAATTATGGAATTCAAAACATTTTCTTTTTTTTTCTGGCTTCAGAGTGTTTGTGTTCCAGAAGCATTGGGCTGCTTCCTTTTCCTGAGACCTCAGGTTCATTATCTGAAAAATGAAGATATGGGACCAGGTTGGACTACATGGCCTTTAACATCTCCTCTCTAGTGGATGTTATGAGCCTATAGATAATTAACCTTTAGGCTTAATTCTTCTATTTGATTTGAGGAAGTCACGAGTAGTATATTGTTTCAGTACTTTTCAAGGAAGCAAAGTAGAGAAAAAGCTGCTCCTGCCTAATTTCATCACCCTTCCCTCCACTGAAAATGTTTATACTACGGTGAGCTGTAACTGAGGATGGTTCCTCAGACTTTCCAGAATCTTTGCAAACAGGAATTAGAAGGATTTTGTGGAGGGAAGGCAACCAAAGAGTCTCAAGCGCAGCCTCAGGTGATGATTCCAAGTGTCATATCTGTGCAGGGTAGCTTAGCAGAGTTATAAATATATGAGTGGGATGGTGCAGCCAGAGCACCTTCCTGGTGGATGATGACAAGGAAAAGGAAGATGGCCACTTAGTCAAATAGCAAGGACAAGTGGGGACTTAGAATTCTTAGTATTCCGGAAGTCAACTCATCACTGTGATGTGGCTTCCTGAGCTTTATTAGTTGGAGTGGGGGAGTGTAACACAGCATTAAGTTTTGTTTTGTTTTATTTTTCTGGCCATGGAGGCTCTCTGGAATTGCTTAGGTTCCTTGAGTTGGTGCCACTGGTTAATACTGTCCTGGAAAGCAGGCATGCATACACTCATTCATAAAGCAGATCTCATCAAGGGCAGACCTGTGCTGGCCCCTGGGGGTATAAGAACCAAAAGGAATGCATTACTCGTCTTCTGAAGAGTGATTTTGAGTAGCCTGGGGCACCATCAGTTTGAGAGAAGATAATTTTACATGTTGAACAGGAGAAAATGTGGGTCATGTTTTTCACAGAAATTTTGGTTGGAGGCCACCTGCTAAGTGTAGAACTTGACCATTTTTAATGACATTGACTCCTTACCTACAAAGCCTACAGGGTCATTAACAGTGCAAGGGCCTTATCACTAAAAAAAAAAGATGGACTGGTCACATGCTTTTATCTTGGGAGTTTTCTTGAAGTTTTTAATAAAACACCCAAATCAGAAAAATAAAACGAAAAACTTGTGACATCATATGACATGAAGGTTGCTAAGATCACTTAGAAACATAGAATCGTAAAATCTTTGAGCTGGGAGAGAACTTGCTGATCATCTAGTACAGAGATTCACCAGCCAGGGCTCCATGAAAGGCTTATAAAGACACGTGGGTTATATGCAGAGACTGAAAATACCTGGACACCATTTATGACAGGATTTCCAGCCTCTGCACTGTTGGACCACATCACTCTTAGTTGTTGGGGCTGTCCTGTGCATTGTAGAATGTTTGAAAGAATCCCTGGCCTTCAGCCACTAGAAGCCAGTAGCACCCTCCTACAGTTGTGAGAACCCAAAATGTCTCTGGATACTGCCAGATACCACTGGGCTGGGGAAGGAGAGGGTGTAAAACTGCTCTATGATAACAGAGTTAGTAGAAGAATCTAATTCTCATGACCAATCTTTTAATGTTTGATTAGAATCCTGTCATTCAGAAGCCCTGATTCATTCATTTGTTCATTCATTCAAGACATTTGCTGAGTACGTGTTGTGTGAAGTGCCCCCAGTGCTAAAGATACCAACGTGAATAGACAGCCATGGACCTGATCTCAGCGTGCTTATGTTCTAGCGGAGGAAGACAGACCATAAACAAACAGGTATCATGTCAACAGTGAAGGAACTAAAGCAGTGTAACATGATAAAGAGAAAGTGAGTGTGGTCAGGGTTGTGGATAGGGGACTGGATTTCATGGAGGTGGGGAGTGTGGGCTAATGTTAGATGGAGTTGTCAGGGAAAACACCTTGGAGGGTGGAACCTTTGAGCCCAGACTTGAATGATGAGGAGTCAGCCATATAAAATTGGCCATTTGTCTCTGAATAATAATAAAAAGTAAGGGAGTGAATTAAGTCAGAAAAAAAATCTTTCAAAATATGAGAAGGAAATCTTGTAAAACATGCCCTTTGTACCAAAAGGTTGAACATCATAATTTAATCTCTTCATTTAGCAAAATGATCCAAGTACAGACTTCAAAAGGCTTGCTCACGGTGAAGATGGCAGGCAGAGTCATCACACCTGCTGGGAACCAATTCTTTTGTTTGCTAGATAGGTATTTCTGTATCCTGTCTCCTTCTCCTCCTCCTCCTCTTCCTCTTCCCCCTTCTTGTTTTTTTTGAACAGCCCAATAGTGAATAAGCGGAGAAACCTAAGTTGGTTGGGCAAAAGTGAGATTTATCGTTAAGGATTCGTGGAATGTGGGATTGGCCAAGTACCTGAGCACTCTAGTGTTTTCATATGGTGATAAATTCTACTGTTATGTTGATAGACAGATGTCTTAACTTTCTGCTTAGAAGTTCTTGGGGTGCAGTGATTTTCAGGAGTAAATTTATTTGCTGAAAATAGATTGGAGATTATGAAGGGGAAAGAAATTCCTTAGCTATCTTAAAAAAATATCAATTCCTAATTTTGGGGTCTCTACCAGTTCCATACATAAAACACATACTGTGTTTTTCCTATTATATGATTCTATTAATTTTTGGAACAAGGGTGGGAAAACTAATGGATCTAAATGGGCCATTTGGTTAGTTTAACAAGGAGGAAGGGACAGCCTTCTAATGGCTTCTGCTATAGGTATAAAGAAAAAAATCATGATCTCCTTGGGTAGGGAGACTTGAAAGTGTGTATGATCCACACAAGTCCAGAAAGCATTCTGCTTAGGGCTTTATCCTGACAGGGTAGTTAGATCAGGAACCATGGTTTGGAGAGGGACAGAGAGACAGGCAGAGGTGACAGGCTTGTGTAATCAGTTTTGTCAAATATAAAAAATTAAATTGGAAAGGTCATTGCGTTGCTTGGTTCAGGGCCTTGTATGCCACTGATATAGGCAGACTTGGGACAATTCTTGTCTAAAGGAAGTAACTTGTCTGAATTTTCTGAGCAAACCAAGAGCACAGGGTGATGAGCAAGTCTCAGGAGAATTAGATTGGGATTTTTATGGGCTTTTTCCCCAAATACAAGTTCTTCTAGCACAACTTTTCTATACTCTCCACAAGTCAACCATACATCATTTTTGGGTCTTTTTTTTTTTTTTTTCTCTTCTCTCTGCATGGTGATTAAGAGCAAGGTAAGTTGTTAAAATGATTTCTGGATTCATTCACTGAAACTAGAATTTAGACCTTGTGCGGTTGGCGGGACTCTCTGTGTCAGGAGCAGTTAGGGCCATGAAGACACACACCCAAGGCCTGAGGTCAGTTAAGCTTTCAAACCCACAGAGGAGGTACTCAATGTACAGTTTGGTCTGTCTTGATGTGGAAGATGACTTTTACTGCAGCTTCTGCTTACTTTGCGTCTTAATCAGTTCCATAATGAAGACCCAGCAGCATATCTGCAGCTTGCCTTTAATTTTACAATTTTTGTAATGAGAGTTCTTGTAATGTGAAAAGTGTCTGTAGCAACCCAGCCAGCATTCTGAGGAATCTATCAAGGAACGCAGTGATTTTCTGTCTCCGCCTTTTGGGTGAGGTTTGGCCCTGGAGGAGAGAAATCAGTTATCTCTTGTTCTAAATGCTAGGGCAAGAATGGCTTCAAAGTTTCTAAGGAACTTCTGAATGGGACCATGACATTTCAGAGAATTCATTCAACACCAAGAATGGTTTTCCATCATTTGAAATAACCAGATGAGCTGAGATCTCATTTGTCATGGTTGCCTTTGAGAATTTTAGTGTGAGGAGGCGTTTTGTTTTGTTTCATTTCTCAAGGAGAATATCTGTGAGGACACTTCTCAGAATTAGAGTTATCTAGTGAACTGCTGGTTCCCCCTTGCAGACAATGAAGCCTGAAGCTACTGAGATACCACCCTGCTTCCTCCCTTTCTTTTCTAGTCCCTTCTTTCCTCTTGTATCTCTTTGTTCAAATCACACGCTTCCTTTTCTAAGGACAGGGGAGCTGGCAGACTGCCTATTGGCCTCAATTAGCCTTATATCATTGCAAAGGAATGCATGAATTCTCCAGAAGGTATGTACTATCTCTTTCTGCATTAGATACTCACTACCTGCTTTCATAACAGGTCACTCAGCCAGAATCGCTTCTTATTTACATACCTGACATTGTGTTTAGTCATTTGGATTACATCCCTATATGCTCATCTTATTTTAGTGATGATCCCAGAGGTATCTGTTATAAAATATTACCCCAACCTGCTCTGTAATACTTGAAGACTATGCAGGAGAACAAAGCTAAAACAAGATAACCTGAAGACTTACATTCTTGGCCAGAAGGTGGCTGGGTTATTCATCTGCAGATTGCCTGCCTCCGACTTGACGCTTCTGTACAAGGTTCCACAGATGGACTAGGCCGACCACATAGAACAGAGGCCACATGCATTGGCAGGATTCAAGGTCTCATGGTAGTTCTCTGCTGCTATTTAAACTCAGTCTCATATTGGGGGTTACATATGTGATGGCAAATTAATTCTTTCTCTTCTGAAAATTTGGTTTTGAAGAACAGCTGTGTCTCCCTTCTGAATTCCTTAATTATTTATCCTCCCTGATATGTTAAACCTTTCATTAGTGTGGTGAGTTGCCAAGAGTACACAGAACTGCTTAGATCATGTAGCAAACAGTATAAACATTTGATAGGACATTTGAAGACACCACATGGTGAGCCAGGATCTATAGTAGTACCAAATGCTGTGAGATTGACGGAGGTAGCTTGTTGTCAGAAGTTCTTTTTTGGCTCATTTTGCTGGTTTATTATTTTAAGTCTATAGTATAGGAATAGTACTTAACGTCATTTGTACTTGAATTCAGAAGGGGACTGACTCTTAACAGACAGGTCTCTCCTATTAATTTGGAGTGTATATGCTCATATCTGAGTTCAAATTAAATAAAAAATTAATTATTTATATATATGTATATATGTGTGTGTGAATACACACACACACACACACACACACGTAGAAAACGAGAGAGAGATACTAGGTTTGCTTTTGTAAACCTGATTCCTTAACTATTTACTGTTCCTGTTACTGAAAGGAGATTGATTTTGCTTTAGTTTTTCAGTCCAGCCCTCTTTGGAAAGATAGCTTAAATGATTTTTAAATTATTAGGACACCCGCTCTGACCATGATGAATAAAGGATAAGTAGTGATAGAGAACAACCCTTGATGCTAAGAGTAGCAACCCAACATTCAGAAGTGGATTAGTGATCCACCTCCCCACCCATTTTTCATCCGAAGCAAGAAAATTCCTCCCCAACCATGGTCCTGGGGCTTGCAAATAGAAACCCTAACCTCCCCACACACCCCACAACTCTTTGACCTCATCATATCAACAATTTCCGATCTGCAAATATGTTTGTAGAATGCTCTTTAGGTTCCTGATTTTTCTGTTTTTCTAGCTGAACTATTTATTCCAAAGTTTATGCATTCCACTACCTGTCCTTGGATAACTGGGTGTTGTTGTTTTTTTTGTTGTTTTTTTTACTTGTAGGAAGGAAAAGTAAGAAAAGCACAAACAACAGGTGCTCACTAAAGCCTTTTATTAGAATTGTGATTCAGGAGAACTGGGGAGTTCAGTGTCTTATAAATGAAACTAGGTTTCTGGAGTGGTCAGAGGAAAAGCACCTGATGGTGTTTCTGGTTCTGTTTCTCAAAGGCTTTGAAGGTTATAATTAGTTGCTACTGAGTCCCTGTGGCTGGGGTGCCTCACAGCTTTATTTCTGGTCTGCAGTCCTTCAGTCAGAGAACAGGTTAGATCCAGGCAAGGCTTGCATGTTTAATTTGGACTCTTCCTGGAGACAGTTGGGATTTTGATGACTTGAAGACCATGTTTATACTTCTGGGCCATGCACACTTGAAGAGCCATGCTTGCCAAGTTGAACTGAGCGAGGGTGGATGGTGGCAGGATTGGGAGAACCCTGTGAAATGTCAAAGGCACCTCCCCCATCTCTAGTTACTTCTGGGCAGTGAGTTGGAAGGACTCACCATGAAGCTGTGGATTGTCTCTTTTCACCTTCACGAGAGGAAAACGGAGGCCTAATGGCTTCCTGGAATTCTGAGCACAGAAAGTGTGTGGGCAGACAGTATAAATTAAAACTGGTGTTCTTAAGATGGAGAAAGAGCAGCCTGTGTCTATAACTGCCCTTTCCCCATTCTCATGTATATAGTCCAGATCACTGACAAAAATCTTTTGATTTTTTAAAAATATGACTTAAAAGTGTTTGTCAAATATGGAAAATCGCATTTAGGGTTTCCATTAAAACCCCACAGTTTGAAATTCCTGAACTATAAATGTAAATTGAATAAGCCAACAACCGATCATAACTAGTACTGAAGAGTACGTAATGGATAATTAGGATGGTGTAGAGGTTTCATGTAAGGAGGATGAGTCACCTTGGGTGCTAGGTTATTTGAGAATGAATCCATATTTGCCTAGCAGATGTCATCATGGGTAGTGTTTAGAGCCTTGTCACCTGATGGAAATATTGCATTGGGGGTAGGAGATGGGGGTGCTTGTTTGAGCTGTAAATTCATCTCATGACCTTTTGAAATAGCATTCAGAAGCTTCCTCTTCTGCTTTTGATTTTGCTGATTTGGTCAGTGAGGGGGAAAAATTGCTAATCTCATTATCACAGAATTTTTAAATGAAGTAGATAGGAGATTAAGGCTTTTGACTTTAAATCATCATTTTGTAGCAGATCAGTCTAGTTTAGCCTTTTAGGGTTGCTGCTCTTTCTGGGTTGATGAAGCAGTCAATTATGCAGAGCTTATTTCTCATCTTTTTCCTCGTTGTTGTTGGTTTCTCAGAGGATTACCATCCGCTGCAAAAAATGTACTCTGGTTGATGGACGGGTCATCCTCAGGTCCAGCTTTCATTGTCTCTCCCCTCCCCTATTCCCTTCTTCTCCTATCTCACTTCTCACACATGGGTACATACATCTTCAGCCTCATAACACATCAAGTTTCTGTTTCTTTGATTGTTTAGGCCATGCTGCAATTTCTGTTTTCTCCTCCTGTCAGTGTCTTCGGGAGAAATGTGTACACAAAGACAAAATGGCTTTCCAAGGAGGCGACATCCTTATTTCAGTACTTGGTGCAGACGTCAAATTGAAGGCCATTCAGCTGTACCTGATGCTGGTTCTCTCAGCAGCCTGGAGATTAACCTCTTCTAAGGCTCTGAGCTATTTTTGAGGTAGAGGATGCAACAACATTAAAGCTAGAACCCATTAGGAAATCACTTTCATCATCTCTTCTTTTTCCAAATCAGTGCCTTTTTTTTTTTTTTTTTGATCTCATAACCTTTAATCTCCTTTGTAGCAGAACAAGGAGACTATTGGTTTGTGTTTGCATCCAGCAAAGTTAGAATCCTTGATAACAGCATCAGAAGACACCAAGGTATTAGAGAGCTGTATAGAGAGATGAATTTCATCTCAGGGTAGATGACTTAATGCTAAAGGTGCCCTGCTTTCCTTGTGCAGAACCGTAATTTTTGTGGATGCTGTGCAAACCAGGCTCAAACTTTCCAAAAGACACAGCAGAAAGGCTTTTGTTGCGTTATTTCTAAAGGCTTGAAGTTTCGAAGGGAAGAGATTTTGTTTTCCTCTCAGCTACACAATGGAGCTTTCAGAGAACCTCTTTTAAAAGGAATAGCTACAGCCTTTGTGTTGAAGGGTGTGTCTGTTGGCAGGGTCTGCTGATGCAGACAGACTGGCTGGTGATTAACAAAGGTCATTAGACTTTGGAATCTGGCAAGCAGAGTCGGATGGTATGTCTTCTGTGTATGGAAGGACGACTCCCAAGAAGCCAAGGCATTCTGGAGGTCCCCCCACCCCACCCCCAAGCCCTGCTGTAGAACAGGGTCTGGTCCAGGATCGTCCTGCAGTAACCAGTGCTCTGCTGGGACTAAGGGACAAGCATATCAATCATGGGATAAAAGAACCTTCGGAGATCTTGGTGAATGCCATTTGAGGAGGAGAAAGGTGCAGCTTTTCGGAAAGAAATGAAAACAGTTCATTCTTTGTTGGGAGAAGAAGAGCATAGGAGGAGCCCAGCGTGCTCTTCCACTGTTCATTTCTGATTGTCAGCCTAGCAGAATCCCAGAGAAGCCATGTTGTGCACGGAGGAGAAGCTCTGAGCTAAAATGGCTGCTCCTAAGCTCAGAGGACTAGGGCAGCTTAGTGAGTCTTAGAGCTTCAGTGACGCAGGAGCTCATATCTCTTGAAAGTGTGATAAACACATTCAGCAGAGCTGTGGCTTGTTTGGCTGAGATGAAAGGACTAAGCTTGGGGGATGGGGAGTGCACACTGGATGATCTGCTTTTTTCTGTGAAGTGTTCTAAATGCAGGAATCGTCTGCACCATGGAAAAATTTGTTTTCAGGTCTAATGGACTGTGCGAAAGGAGAAGTGGGGTGGGGCCTCAGTGACTGCTGTAATTTGATCCAGAGCTGATAGCAACCTCTTCCACACAATTTGGGTTGGTGCTTAGACATAAAAGCTTGTGTATCTGGAATATTGAGACTTAGCTGAAAAGACTCTGGTGCACAGTTCAATGTTTATTGAAAAAGAATAAATTGCTGGGTGAAAGAAGAGGAGGTAAATATCTGCGTCTCACTCTGCAAGCTCAGTCTGTCCAGAGCTGGACTTGCCAGAAGTTATTTTAGCAGGCTATCAGCAGGAGCATTCTTTCATGGAAAATCCTCCTGCAATGGCTTCTTTTACTCCATTGACATATTACTAGACTTTGTTCTCTTGCAGCAATAATTTATCTTTTACAGTGAAAGTAGAGAAAGTTGCTATACAATAAAAGTATAGATTTGGCTACAGCTTTAGTTCTTGGCCACCTGGTTCTAGATTACAATGACTCAGTAGAGTTTGCGGTGAGCTCAATGAAGTAACTCACTCATTAAGATAATAACTGGGTATCTCAACTCAGGATATATAGTAAAATAGGAAGGACTACACCTTCTAATACATTTTTAAGTTAATGGTAGGACTCTCCATTGAGTTAATGTGAAGCTATCTATATATTTCTAAGCTATCTATATATTTCTGTCCCATGGTAAACAGCAGAATGAAGGGTAGTCGGGCAAGTTTTTCTTTATTCTACATCAGGTTCACAGATTTTTATGTCCAAGTATACACTTCATATTTGTAAAAGAGAGAAGTGAGAAAAGATCAAGTCATGACTTAGAAGCCCCTCTTCAAAACTGTGAGTTTCTGTTGCCTTAATGTAAATTGAGGTACCAGGGTGCAACTTTAAACTAGAAACTGGATTGTCATTTAAAGTTGGTTGTTTGAGAATCTCATGAGAAATATTTTATGACCTAATTAGATTGGAGAAGCTAAGCTGTTAGGTTATAATTGGTAGGTAGTAAAAAGCAAATAACCATTTAGCTCATGGAAAGAAAAAAACAAAACAAAACCCAACTAAAGTGTTTGGGGAAGGGAGTAAAAAGGTGTATCTTAATATTAGTTAAGATATTAAATTAAAATAAAATTATTTTAAAATTTTTATTTCTTAAAATTACTAAGATTAAAATAATAAAACTCTATCACCACTCTGAGATTCAGTACTATTTCATCATTTGGTGATAAAACATCAATGTTATATTAAAACAGCAAATCAATATTAAAATTTGTCCTTCTGTATGAATATCCCTTTTGCTTCTGAGAAGGTTCTAGTTCAAAAAGAAAATGGGTCCAAGTCAGAACTAAAGTCAGCATTAATTTACCAAGACATTTGAATTCAGTGAAGAAATTCAGAAACTACTGAAACTTTGGAAGGTTTCAGGGTTTTTCTTGACAAATAGCATTAGAAGATATATTTATATGAAGCCAGAAAAAGTTTATCTGCTTTTCTTTATTCCTTCTTTGAAGTTATGAAGTCAAGGACATCATCCCTATTATGTTTGATTGCCTTCCTTTGGCTAGTGTTCCAACTGGTAGAGTTCAATAAGAGAAACCAGCTGACATTAGAATTTCTCCATTAATAGACGGCCAGCCCTATCAGCTTGGGGAATACATTTGGTGCTTTCCTTAAGATGTTTTGTTCTGACTTCTACCACAGGTTCCTAATGTGAGAGGGTAGACCCAGATCATGGAGGTGCTTCAGTGTGATGGCTGTGACTTCAGAGCCCCGTCTTATGAAGATCTCAAGGCACACATTCAGGATGTCCACACGGCATTTCTGCAGCCAACTGATGTTGCCGAAGACAATGCTAATGAACCACGATCCGGGTCCATGAATGCCAGTAATCAGACGGAGGTGGAATTTTCTCCTATAAAGGATGAATTTGTAATTGCAGAGGATTTATCAGGTAAATCTACACTAAACTTGGTATATCTGATGTATTTCATTGCTCTCTATCTTGAGCCTGTTGTGGCCATGGTTCTTGATATGCATGGTTTCTACAGAGTTTCTTGATCTTTTGAGCCATTTTTGTGGTTTGGGCATCATGTTTTTCTTCTTGAGTATCTTAGGTTATTCTTTTCTCAGCTTCCTTACCGTATTTGCCGGCGTATAAGACGATTTTTTGGCCCTGAAAAATATGCCTCCAAGTGGGGGGTCGTCTTATACGCCAGGTACACTTCAGATAGACTTCCCATAGTGCTTGCCCCGTGCCATAGTGGCCTCCCGATGCCCGCCCACTTCATTCCACATACCGTTCAGGCATCAGCAGCGCTGCTGGGTGTATGCTCGGCTGTTATGCGATTTTGCTGTTATGCGATTTTACCACACTCGCAAAATCGCACACAGCCGACCATACACCCAGTATGATAGCGCAAAATCGCGAATCGCGATTTATGTATATGTTTGATTACATACAGCCTTGTGACAGTTTTCCTGCATGTCATAAGCATTTGAATATAAATATAAATGTTGAAATCAAATCTGATATTGTTTTACCTTTTATTTGGTGTGTGGAAGGTGTGCGGAAGAGGGGGTAGTCTTATACGGCGAGTATATAACAAACTCTGTATTTTGAGTGGAAATGTTAGGGGGTCGTCTTATACGCCCAGTCGTCTCATACGCCGGCAAATACGGTATGTCTCTTAGTTTCTTTTCAGTTTGGAGAACAAGGTAGTATCTCAAAAAGTTCTAGAATGAATATTACAGTTTGTGAAACTTGTACATTTATAGCTGTGTGGCATATTAATGGAGATGAGTGTTGTACCTAAAGTTGAACACCGCATCTTCGTCCGTGAGAAGCAATATGTGTATGTTCATTAATGCTTCGTTAATATTCTTCAGGGCCTCATTGTGAGCTGTTAGGCCTTTTGAGTGTGATGTTTATTAATGAAGAATAATTGAAAGGAAAAATTGATTTGCATGATTGAATTTCTTAATTCTCTTTTGCTTTGCTTTTCTCCTCCCACTTACTTTATGCTTTCTCTTTAGGTCAAAATGCAACTGCATTGGGGACTGGAAGTTACTATGGCCACAGTCCAGGATATTACGGTCAGCATATTGCCCCTAACCCCAAACCAACAAACAAGTTTTTTCAATGCAAGTTCTGCGTACGCTACTTCAGGTCAAAAAACCTCCTCATAGAACACACTAGGAAGGTCCATGGGGCTCAAGCTGAGGGGAGTTCGGCGGGACCCCCTGTTCCAGGATCCTTAAATTATAATATCATGATGCACGAGGGATTTGGAAAGGTCTTCTCTTGCCAGTTTTGCACATACAAGTCACCAAGGAGGGCAAGAATAATGAAGCATCAGAAGATGTATCACAAAAACAATTTGAAGGAGGCCACTGCTCCCCCGCCTGCCCCTGCTCCAGTGCCAGACCCTGTGGTCCCGCCCATGTCCCTGCAAGACCCCTGCAAGGAACTGCCAGCGGAGGTGGTGGAGCGCAGCATCTTAGAATCCATGGTCAAGCCTTTGACCAAGTCCCGAGGCAACTTTTGCTGTGAGTGGTGCAGCTACCAGACCCCCCGCCGAGAACGCTGGTGTGACCACATGATGAAGAAACACCGCAGTATGGTCAAGATCCTTTCCAGTCTCAGACAGCAACAAGAAGGGACGAATCTACCTGATGTGCAGAACAAGAGCTCCTCCAGCCCCACGCCCAACTCCACCTACCTGTCCATGAATGCTGCAAGCCGGGAGATACCCAACACGAATGTCTCCAACTTCAGGGGCTCCATCAGCAACTCCATCATGAGACCTAATTCTTCTTCAGCTTCCAAGTTTTCACCCATGTCTTACCCTCAGATGAAGCCGAAGTCACCTCACAATTCTGGCCTTGTTAACTTGGCAGAGAGATCCCGTTATGGAATGGCTGACATGACCAATTCTTCTGCTGACCTGGAAACTAACAGCATGCTGAATGACTCTAGCTCTGATGAAGAGTTAAATGAAATAGACAGCGAGAATGGTTTAAATGTTATGGATCACCAGACATCAGGCATGTCTGCAGAGCAGCTGATGGGCTCGGATGGCAACAAATTATTGGAGACCAAGGGCATTCCCTTTAGAAGATTCATGAACAGGTTCCAGTGCCCCTTTTGTCCTTTTCTCACCATGCACCGACGTAGCATCTCCCGACACATAGAAAACATCCACTTATCTGGAAAGACCGCTGTCTACAAATGTGACGAATGTCCGTTCACTTGCAAGAGCTCGTTAAAACTGGGGGCTCACAAACAGTGTCACACGGGTCCAACGTCAGATTGGGATGCTGTGACTTCCCAGAGTGAAAGCCTTTCCTCCTCACTGAATGAAGGTGTAGTGTCCTATGAGGGCCCAAGCATCAATGGTAGAAAGTCAGCAATCCTGGTGGATCCCTTGCAGCCACCCCCACCGCCCCCGCCGCCG
>NW_017731374.1:1015106-1075803 GCF_001890085.2 Hipposideros armiger
AGCCCCCACCACCGCCACCACCACCCGTGCAGGCCCCACCTCTGCACCCTTACAAATGCACCATGTGTAACTACTCCACCACGACTCTGAAAGGGCTAAGAGTCCATCAGCAGCACAAACACTCGTTCTGTGACAACTTGCCAAAATTCGAGGGGCAGCCCTCCAGCCTGCCACTGGAAAGTGAGACCGACAGCCACCCCTCCTCCAGCAACACTGTGAAGAAAAGTCAGACCTCAATTCTTGGGTTGTCCTCCAAGAACAATTTTGTCGCTAAGGCCTCTAGGAAGCTCGCTAATGACTTCCCTCTCGATTTATCGCCCGTGAAGAAGAGAACCAGGATTGACGAGATCGCAAGCAACCTGCAGAGCAAAATTAACCAAACCAAACAGCAGGAAGATGCGGTGATCAATGTGGAGGATGATGAGGAGGAAGAGGAAGACAACGAAGTGGAGATAGAGGTTGAGTTGGACCGGGAAGAGGAGCCAACAGAGCCGGTCCTGGAGGTACCCACCTCTTTTTCAGCCCAGCAGATTTGGGCGAGAGATGCCAGTGAGCCCCAGAAGGAGTCCAACTTCAGAAACGTCACCCACGATTACAATGCCACCAATGGGGCCGAGATTGAGCTCACCCTTTCTGAAGACGAGGAGGATTATTACGGCTCCTCGACAAACTTGAAAGATCACCAGGTTCCCAGCACTGCTCTGCTGAACACCCAGACTCCTATCTATGGAACGGAGCACAATAGTGAAAATACAGACTTTAGTGACTCTGGAAGGCTTTACTATTGCAAACACTGTGACTTTAACAACAAATCTGCCCGGAGTGTCAGCACCCATTACCAGCGAATGCACCCGTACATTAAATTCAGCTTTAGGTACATCTTGGACCCCAACGATCACAGTGCGGTGTACAGATGCCTAGAATGCTACATCGATTACACCAACTTTGAAGACCTGCAGCAGCATTATGGCGAACACCACCCAGAAGCTATGAATGTACTTAACTTTGACCATTCGGACCTGATCTACCGGTGTCGGTTTTGTTCCTACACGAGCCCAAATGTGAGAAGCCTGATGCCGCACTACCAAAGAATGCATCCCACGGTGAAGATTAACAACGCGATGATATTTTCCAGCTATGTCGTGGAGCAGCAGGAAGGGCTGAATGCGGAATCCCAGACACTGAGGGAGATTCTGAATTCGGCGCCCAAGAACATGGCGACGGCCACTCCCATGGCTCGTGGTGGTGGCATGCCAGCTACATTTAACAAAAACACTCCTTCAAAGACCTTTACTCCAGAATGTGAAAATCAGAAGGACCCCTCGGTTAACACCGTTGTTGTTTACGACTGTGACGTTTGCTCATTTGCAAGCCCCAACATGCACTCGGTCTTGGTTCATTATCAGAAGAAACACCCTGAAGAAAAGGCTTCCTACTTTAGGATCCAGAAAACCATGCGAATGGTGTCTGTGGACAGGGGCTCTGCCCTTTCTCAATTATCATTTGAGGTGGGTGCTCCAATGTCTCCCAAAATGTCCAACATGGGTTCCCCACCCCCCCCACAACCCCCGCCACCAGACCTCAGCACTGAGCTTTACTACTGCAAACACTGTTCCTACAGCAATCGGTCAGTTGTGGGAGTGCTTGTCCACTACCAGAAAAGACACCCAGAAATAAAGGTTACTGCCAAATATATCAGACAGGCTCCTCCCACAGCTGCAATGATGAGAGGGATTGAGGGGCCCCAAGGCTCCCCTCGGCCACCTGCCCCCATGCAACATCTGAACCGAAGCAGCTCTGAGAGAGATGGCCCCCCTGTGGAGAATGAGATGTTCTTTTGCCAGCACTGTGATTATGGGAACCGGACGGTCAAAGGGGTACTCATTCATTATCAGAAGAAGCACAGAGACTTCAAGGCCAATGCAGACGTGATCCGGCAGCACACGGCCACCATCCGAAGCCTCTGTGACCGTAGCCAGAAGAAGCCTGCCAGTTGCGTGCTTGTCCCCTCCTCTAATGTGGAGCGGGACAAAACAAAACTTCGAGCGCTCAAATGTAGGCAGTGCTCGTATACCTCCCCCTATTTCTATGCACTGAGGAAGCATATCAAGAAAGACCACCCTGCCCTGAAAGCCACAGTGACGTCCATCATGCGGTGGGCATTTCTAGATGGTTTGATAGAAGCTGGCTACCACTGTGAGTGGTGCATCTATTCCCACATGGAGCCGAATGGTTTGCTCCTACACTACCAAAGGAGGCACCCAGAGCATTACGTTGACTATACTTACATGGCTACCAAACTCTGGGCTGGGCCAGACCCATCCCCTCCCTCTCTCACAATGCCAGCTGAAGCCAAAATATACAGATGCAGAGACTGTGTTTTTGAAGCTCTCTCCATCTGGGACATCACCAATCATTACCAAGCATTCCACCCCTGGGCCATGAATGGTGACGAGTCGGTGCTGCTGGATATCATCAAGGAAAAAGATGTGGTTGAGAATCCCATCCCTCCATCTGAAGAGTTGGTGGGCCATGTGAATTGTGAAAACAGTATGCCTACCCCGCTCCCCGAGCAGGAACCCGAATGCCCCGAGGATGCGAGACTTTCCCCAGAGAAAAGCATCCAGCTCTCTTCAGCGAACCCTGCCATCTCCTCCACCCCGTACCAGTGCACGGTGTGCCAGTCTGAGTACAACAACCTGCATGGCCTTCTTACCCATTACGGGAAGAAGCACCCCGGCATGAAAGTGAAGGCTGCTGATTTTGCCCAGGATATTGACATCAACCCGGGCGCCGTCTACAAGTGCAGGCACTGCCCGTATATCAACACCCGCATCCACGGCGTCCTGACCCACTACCAGAAGCGACACCCGTCCATCAAGGTGACCGCCGAGGACTTTGTGCATGACGTGGAGCAGTCTGCCGACATAGCCCAAAACGACATGGAGGAGACCAGCAGGATCTTCAAGCAAGGGTACGGCGCCTACCGCTGCAAACTGTGTCCATACACCCACGGCACTTTGGAGAAGCTCAAAATCCACTATGAGAAGTACCACAATCAGCCTGAATTCGATGTCTTCTCCCAGTCACCCCCGAAGCTGCCAGTCTCCCTTGAGCCTGAGATAACCACTGAAGTGAGCCCCTCCCAGATCTCCGTCACCGAGGAGGAGGTGGGAGAGGAGCCCGTGTCCACTTCTCACTTCTCTACCTCGCACCTGGTCTCGCACACTGTGTTCCGGTGCCAGCTCTGCAAGTACTTCTGCTCCACGAGGAAGGGGATCGCCAGGCATTACCGCATTAAGCACAACAATGTCCGAGCCCAGCCGGAGGGCAAGAACAACCTCTTCAAGTGTGCCCTGTGTGCCTACACCAACCCCATCCGCAAAGGGCTGGCGGCCCACTACCAGAAGCGCCATGATATTGATGCATACTACACCCACTGCCTGGCAGCCTCCAGGACCATCAGTGACAAACCCAACAAGGTCATCATCCCGTCCCCACCCAAGGATGACTCCCCGCAGCTGAGCGAGGAACTCCGGCGGGCCGTGGAGAAGAAAAAGTGCTCCCTGTGCTCCTTCCAGTCCTTCAGCAAGAAGGGCATCGTGTCCCATTACATGAAGCGCCACCCAGGGGTGTTCCCCAAGAAGCAGCACGCCAGCAAGCTGGGGGGCTACTTCACCGCCGTCTACGCCGATGAGCACGAGAAGCCGATGGTGCTGGAAGAGGAGGAGAGAGGCAGCTTTGAGAAAGCCGAGGTGGAGGGAGGCGAAGCTCAGGAAATCGAGTGGCTTCCGTTCCGCTGCATCAAATGCTTCAAGCTCTCCTTCAGCACGGCCGAGCTGCTGTGCATGCATTACACCGACCACCACAGTCGGGACCTGAAAAGGGACTTCGTCATCCTGGGCAGCGGCCCTCGCTTGCAGAGCTCCGCCTACCAGTGTAAGCACTGTGATAGCAAACTGCAAAGCATAGCGGAGCTGACCTCACACTTGAACGTTCACAATGAGGAATTCCAGAAGCGTGCCAAACGTCAGGAGAGGAGGAAACAGCTTTTGAGCAAGCAGAAATATGCAGATGGTGCTTTTGCAGATTTCAAACAAGAGAGGGTAAGGATATGTTTTGATTTCCCTTCCCCCAGGAGGCCTCTCATCACTGGTGCCCACATGCACTTCTTCGTTGCCAGCCAAACTGCTACAGGCTTCCTAGTGACTTAGCTTGCCAGAGAGCTCAATAAGTCAATTAAACATTTCGAGCTTGATTATCCCCAGTCTATGTTCACCCTTCTCCACGGTCCTGTGCCCCTCCCTCTCACTCCTCCCAAGGCTCCCAAGGGGAGGGCTGGGGTGGTTTCTCTGTATTTCTCTCTGCCAAGTACCCTTATTTGAGGCCTAGTTCCACGACGACGCTCGCTGTCTTTCCTAAGGCAGCTGTGGGCCGTCTCTTGGTCTCATTAGCGCTTCTCAGCCATGTCTCGGTCTGCAGTGTTGCTACATGAACCTAACATCTCAAGGAGTAGAATTTTTTTTTTTCTTTTTCTGTTTTTTCTTTTTTCTTTTTTTTGGTCAAGAAGCTCACTAATGGCGTAGCTATGCAACGGTTCACCTACGTAGTTGAAATTGGTTTGAAAAGCAGATAACTCGGTGGCAGTGACGATGAGGCTTCTGCACAGAACTCTTCTCTCCTCACAAGTCAGAACGTACTTGGGTTCCAGAGACTTTGCATAGCAAGGCAGTGTGCCACGACTCTGACGAATTCGTTATGTAAAACTACTCACATATATATGTATATATATATATAAAATCTCCCTTGATTTTTAACCTGCTAATCTGCTTTAGAATAAAATCTACTAGTAAGCTACAAGAATAAATGCCGGCCATTGAGGGAGGGCTCGGAGTACTGATGGCTACCACTGTATTTTACCAGCCTTTTGGTCACTTAGAAGAGGTGCCAAAGATCAAGGAGAGGAAGGTGGTGGGCTACAAGTGTAAATTCTGTGTGGAAGTGCACCCGACGCTCCGAGCCATCTGCAATCACCTCCGAAAGCACGTCCAGTACGGCAGCGTCCCCGCCGTGTCTGCCGCCGTGAAGGTGAGAACTGGGAAGGTCTGGATGAGCGTTCTTGTGTGCGAGCGATTCGAGTTACTCATTAACCCCGCTGCTCAAAGCAGCTCAGGAGAGGGCGTCCCAGAATGTGGGCATTCCTGAGTTATGCTTGGATTGGTCTGGCTTGTTTTGATTTCTTTGCAGGTTGGACCTTCCTCATCTTTCGTGTTTCGACCTGGTCACGTTTCGGTCTGGTTCCCTTCCACGTGGATAGTTTGGTGGAAACCGAAGACCCGGGTCTCTCGGTACAGGAGGCTTTGGGTCACCCTGCTATTCTGCATTTAGTGCCGTTAGGTGTTTACTCTTCCAAGTGGCCTGAGCTCTTGAGAGGAATCAAGTGGGTTCTGTTCCCATCATCTGTTCCCACTGCCTGACTCCTTACTGTTCTCATCTGGCTGACAGTTCAGAGAGCCCAGGAGAATCCGTCTTTTACTTCTAATCCTGGGTCCTCTGAGGAGCGGAAGAGACAGTCAATCTAAAACTAAAAGCCTTCAAGTCACAGCTGGCCCTGAGAGCCTGTTGACCTGATTTGTCTTCCACCCCCTCGCCTGGTATGTTACTGACAGGTGCCTTCCCTCTTCCCCCGACCACCTTTATTAGGCCAGCTGTTTTGAATATCATAATCCTAATAGCTACTGTTTCAGTAACCACACCGCCATTTCTGCCTTCCAGGAGATGCCTAAGCACTTGTAATTTTTGAGCAGAGAAGTTAGTTCAGGGCTCTGCTCTTGCTGGATGTGTGAATATATTTTTGTCAGCTGCCCTTCCTGATCTTGTGTCCTGTTTTGCCAGTGTGGCATGGAGGTAAAGCTTCTGTTTTTCTTCTTCGAAGACTGAAGCCTTCTGGCTGTCGGCAGAACAGGGGCAGCGGCGGTCAGCTTCTTCCATGCCACCGCGGTGTGTCCCAGCCTTGTTTCCTGGACTCACTCAAGGGAGACAGCGGCTCTTCCTGTGTAATCAGTAATCCAAGGAGCCACCTCGAAACACGAATAACTTAAAAACCAGGCTGTTTCCTAATTTTTTGACTTGGTTATACAGCAACCTTTAGTCAAGGGGTGAAGTCACAGGCTGCTGGGCGGGGATGAAGGTGGGGTCAGAGGGCGGGATCTTTCATTTTCCTTTTATTTCCTAAGGAAGGCCCAAGGCTCCTAGATGCCCAAACTACCTGGCTTTTCGCCCTTCTTCCCTGTTTCCCTCTCACCTTCCCTCCCTTCTTTCCTTCCTTCCTTTCCTTTAACCCTAACCCTGCTTTATGTTAGTTCAGGTGGGCTCGCAATTTGAAATTTCTCTTTAAGATGGGAGATAAGGGAGTGAACTGTCTTCACATTGGGAGAGCCCTTCTCTCACATTTCCCAGGCAGTAGCACCCTACGTCTGTTGCCTTAAAATGCCACCACTGCATGAAGAATGGCGGTCAGGTTTGCCCTCCCTCTTGGGGGAGCCGGCGAGGCAGGGAAGGAGGCCCCGACAGGAAGCGCGGATGAATGTGGGAGAATGAAGGGAGAGGAAGAAAGCCTGGACAGATGATGATGGATATTTATTTTGTTGGTGGGGCATGTGTGTGTGTGTGGTTCTCTTAGCAGGAGGCTGAAGACCCTTCCCACTTGTTTCTCGATGGATTGGAAGCAGCCAAAGATGCCAGTGGCGCCCTAGTGGACCGGGTGGATGGTGAACACTGCTTGCTTGATGGAGTGTTGGCGGATGAAACCCGGCCGGGGGGATACCATTGTAGTCAATGTGACAGAGTCCTGATGTCCATGCAGGGGCTGCGTTCTCATGAGAGGAGCCACCTGGCCCTGGCCATGTTCACCCGCGAGGACAAGTACAGCTGCCAGTATTGCTCCTTTGTTTCTGCTTTCAGGCACAAGTAAGTGCTATCAAGTGGTTGCAAGTGGTCACTGGGAGGAGGTGTCAGAGTGGAAGGCAGTTCAGCTGGAGCAGGAGAAGCTTGGAGGCGTCAGAAGGCCCCCCACACGGTTCACTCCTGCTGTTAGTTGGCTGTTACCTTGAACCTCAGTCACCTCATCTGTCAGATGGGGCTAAGAACAGGAGATTGTTTGGTTGACATTAGATTTGATGAATGCAGGCATTTTTAAAAGTAGTTTTAGAGGTATTGCTATGATTTACACAAAGAAAAAACATAGTAGATACGTTTACTGGAGCGTCTGTCAAACATTTATCCAGAACCTAATCATTATTTGAGGAGTAAAGTTCCATTTGGGAAATTTGAGTGGCTAGGAGGTAAAATTAGGACTCTTAGCCCAGTATGGGACCCAAGAATCATTGCTTGATTTATTTTAAAAAGACCTTGAAAGGGAGTTAAGTGGATGATGCCAGAGAGGTACTTGTCGTGCAGTAGAGGAGAGGGCGCCTCCTGTTGCCCGCCAGAGCTTGGAGATGGTAAATTTTGGGGTGTTGTGTAAGGCTTTTCGGGGTGATGGGAAGAGGGGTGGTTCTGAGAAGAAACAACCTTTTGTTGCCTTTCTCTTTATTAGAGAGATAAATGTTCGATAATGTGGTCTACAGTCTTGGATGAAGGTGACTGAGTGTAAGACTGACACGCTGTTTATTTTTATGATAATTGAAAATAAATGATGGGCTGTTTTCTTCTTTAGAAAGATAAAGTGCTGGTTAGTGGATGTTGAGAGGCCGGGGGAGGCAATGCTTCTGCAGAGGTCAGAATGGGTTATTACACACTCTTTATTATTATTCAGGGCCCAATATCTAATCTTTGTCATCAGATCCAGGCACTGGCAGAAAACTCGAGTAGCTCTCATCAGTTCAATGAGGGTTTTTGGTACAGCGTCTGTTACGTTTTCTGACACACAGTAGAACCTCAGTAATTAATTGTGAATAAATGAATATGCCCTGCGCCACACACAGTGCTAGAGCCTTCAGGTGGATATAAAGATGAGTAGGACATGGTCAGTGATGTAAGGGAATTTGGAGTCTAGTTAGTTGGTTTATCAATAAAGCAAGCACACAAATGACTCAGCGAAATAATGCACATGTCTTAAAAAAAATTATATATATATATATATATATATATATATATATATATATATATATATATATATATATCAATAAAATGCTGTGAGGTTTCAAAGAAGGGAAATGTCCCATCGACTTTGGAAGAATCAGGAAGGTTTTATGGAGTAGGGAGCATTTGAGTCAAGTCTTAAAGGAAGAGGCTAGGACTCGACTTGTTTGAAAAGGACGCAGGATGTGGAGGAAAACAGGCGAGAGCACAAGCCCAGGCAGAGAGTGAGAGGCTCAGGGGTTGGGGGTGGGGCAGCTGGTGGTCCAGTTTGACTAACCTGTACATTACACCTAAAGGTAAAGTGGAAGATAAAGCCTGAATACTTGAGTAGAGACCATATTTGGAGTGTTTGAGTCAGGAATTCGTACTTTTATCATTTACATTGCTGGTAGAGGAAGACTCAGATGAAATTCACCACGATTGCTAACTTTTGTTGAGGATCACTGTATACCATGCACTGGGCTAAACGCTTTGATGTTGATCTCATTTTATTCTCAAAACAGCCCTAGGAGGTATGGTCCCATTATTATCTCTATTTTATGGAAGAACAGTTGAGGCCTTTTAGTATAGAGAGCTTCTATAACTTGCCCAAGGCCACACAACTTATAAGTAATAGCTGGGATTTGACCCCAGGCAGTCCTCACTGCATAGCTAACATTCTTGAGTTGAACAAAAAGAAAGATAGGGCAGACCAATTAGGAGGCAGTGATAGTAGCTAGCCCAAGAAATTAGGATGGAACTTTGGGAATGGTTGAGGGAACAAGGATAATCCTGACTTGGAGAAAATGACTTAATGTAGAGAATGAAGGACAAAGTAGAGTACACATGGCACCTAGGTTTCCAGTCTGGTTGGCTGCGAAAATGGTCATGCCCTTTATAGAAACAAGGGGATGAAAAAGAGAATTTGTTTTGAAGGAAAAGGGGGGAAAAAAACCCCAAGACTGATGGGTTTGTTTAGGGCAGGTTGAGTTTAAGATAGCTAAAGGGCATCCAGAGGAAGATGTCCAGAGGCAGTTCAGATGTCACCTTGGAGCTCAGGAGAACATTGCATGTTTAGATGATAAGCAGTGCCATGCCTAAATGAGTCACTTAGAATGGGATCTAGTTCTCTGGGGCAGCAGTACAAATTAGAACTTCTTCCCACACCTTGTTTGGTAGATTTATTCGTTTTTTAGACTAGTAATTATGATGAAGTACTGGGAATGCATTATAATCAAGTACCTGTCTTATAAGTTGCTTCTGGAAGGCAGATGTACAGCAAACATGGTTGTGTTTATCAGAGGTATGACCAACCTTTAAACACACCCACATATTTACAAAGATGGAAACAGACAGCCCATTTCAAGTAGTTCAATGACTTTGAAACCTCCCTTCCCCACTGAAATGTTCACCTCTTCTTTGCTTTAGCTTCCTCTCCTTTTAGAGTAGGTACAACGCTTGCCTTTTTTTTTTTTTTTTGGTGAGCACCTCATTGGAAAATAACAAAACAACTTTGAACAGCTTAGAAATGGGATTGAAACAGGGCAATGAGAAAACGTTGGGTGCAATTTTTAATCCTGTCATTGTCCTCTTTTTCCTTGCCTTCTACGTCAAGTTTGGATCGTCACATGCAAACGCACCACGGACACCATAAACCATTCCGATGCAAACTCTGCTCCTTCAAGTCCTCCTACAACAGCCGGCTGAAAACACACATACTCAAAGCTCATGCTGGTGAGTTGGTATTTGTGATGCATCAGTTCTCTGCATTTGAAATCCAGTGGTCTTCACTGAGTGAAATTTGACAAGTGTCTTGCCCCACACATGAAAATACGTTATTATTTAGATGGTTGCATGTTTAGTTTTATTTTAATCTAATAAATAAAAATTAAAGAATCACCCAAAGCCAAAATAATACCAAGCCCACGTCACCCATGTCATAGTTGAATAACAGGTACACCTACTAACAGATTCATGCTAACAACTTTTGTTAGAGATGTTTCTAAACTCCCCAGCCTTTCTAATGGAAATACAAGAATTGTTTCATCCACTAAAGATAATTCCCAACTAAAATAACATTATTATCTTGAGGAAGTTCAAAGGGGCAAAGCAAACTCAAGACATGTTAAGATTTCGCATGAGATGCTTTAGGTACATTTCCATACACAAGAGGTGACGTTGGGTTGTGAATGTCCAGGAACTGGACTGGTCCCTGTCACTCTATTGTTCTATCTCATGTGCTTGCCTCATGAACATCTCTTACTAACCAGGCTCTGCACTAAGCATGTTACGTTCATCGTTTTGTTTAATCCTCATGACAATCCCAAAGGGGAGGTGGTGTTGTCACCCTCAGTTTCAGATGAAGATACAGAGACTCAGAATGAAGTGACCTGCTGAAAGCCATACAGTTCATTCACTAAGAATTTGACTGCAGAACAAACACATCCTTGTTACTGACAAGATGCTGCCCCTCTCTTGTTTCTGTTCTTCTCTACTTTGCATATGGTAGAGGATGCCCACAGGTAGCTAATCAGAACTCAGCCAAGAGAGAAAAGAGGCATGATGTAGGAAAGGCAGTGGGGTGGGTTCCAGGCGCTTCTGTGATGTTCTCAGTCACTCTCCGAAGCCCAACTCAACAGCAGCCTGTGGCCCTCTCAGGTTTTGACAGCCTTAGAAGAACTTGCATCAAACGCAAAGGAAAATGGGGGAAACGAAGGCCTCAGCTGAGGTATTTAGAATTCTAGTTGAAATCTAGTTTTAAATTTGCAGTCAACTCAAGTTCTTCTGTCTCATTTATTAGCTTCCCTTGTGTGGTTATAAAATGCACCCAGAACCTGAGTCATTCACTTCTGCCATCTTCTCATTCCCTGTGGAAATACGATCTTGTCTCTGCTATCTCCGGAGTGTTGAGTCCTGTAGAACTGGCTTAATGAATTAAAACTGCTGTAGTCTTCCCGATACCCGAAGCCCCACTGGGGGTGGAGGGTGGGACGGAGATTAGCCAAATGTGCTTTCCTCTAACTGTTAGCATTTTTATATCTCCAGGAAAATTCTACTCGAGTCCATGGAGTTAAGAGGCTTCAGGGTTGGAGCCACTCTTTTCTAACTCTATATTGTAAATTATTCAGCTGGGAAACCATCCTAGTGAGTTTTTCCTATAGGCCTCAGCCCTGTCAAAGCACTTTGACCAGTGGGAGTTGGGTAAATGATTTGACCCGTAGGAAGGGCTTTAAAAGAGTGCCAGAGGCTGGCTGCACACTGGCTCCAGGGCACTGAGCTGAAGTGTATGTTCTTGGAGCTGACCAAGCAGAGTGGCCTTCTGTGCTCACTGATTGAAGAGAAGGAAATATCTAGATAGAGAGTGGGAACAATGTAATTCAGCTCTCTACACACCTTGGAACCTTGGTCTCTATGACATGGCTCTTAGCCACTGACAGTGGCTTGGCTTGGAGAAAGCCAATACATTTTCCAAAAGACTCTTGACTCATCTTGTCTGTTCTAGATGGATTAATTATTTTATTTTATTTTATTTTAAAGGATAAAAAGTTGTATAAATTAACCAAATAACTTGGATGTGAATTTTCTCTCAAGCTAGTCTACTTACAACCACTAAACAAAGTTCATATAGCAGACTTGCATTAAAAAAAAAAATTGAAAAATGGAATCAGGAGAGCAGCAGTGTTATATATAATAATAATTATTATTATTATAATAAATATATATTTAGTAAACCCCATTATTCATGGCCCAGCATTATTCTGTAACTCCTATAATGGGGGATACAACAGACAGGTAGTCTGTTTGAATCCTCTGACTTCTTTGAACTTCTGTTCTGCCTTGGGTTGTAGCATGTTGCATAAATCAAAGTTAGTTTTGAGACTTTCTCTGGGAGTCATCAGTGATGAAAAGGAGGCTTAACGCAGAACTTGGGATGCTGGGCTCACTTCACATGTGAAAACACTTAGCGGCAGGACAGTAACCATCTCCTCTGGGAGAAGCAAGGGTGGGGGCTTCCCTTCCAATTCCTGCTTCTCTTAGTTAACTGGGACCGTCAGCTCTGTCCTCAGTTCCTTCTCACTGGTCCACAGAACTTTCATTACTAAAGATCTTTTCTCCTCTCATTCCTCTACTGCCTTCTCTTCTCCTCTGGTTTTTAAATTTCGCTTTAAAAGTAAATTTTAAAAATACATGTTTATTAGAGAAAATTTGAAAATGGAAGAAATGTAGTCATATATAATCTTATTATCTAAAGACCACTGTTTTTAACATTTGATATTTCCTTTCAACCTCTTCCACTATAACTATTTTAACAGTTCCATGTGGTTATAATTTAAACTAAAATATATTATGCCTTCCTATGTATTTTTCTGAGTGTCAGTATTTTTCTGTTATTACAAACTCTTTAAGAATTTATTTTGATGAATAATAATTCATCGAGAAGATAAGGCCCACATTTACTTAATCATTTCTCTATGGTTGGAAATTTAGGTTGTTTCATACTTTTTCAAGCAGAAATAAATGTTTATTTCTAAATAAAGTTTTCTATGTATTAATGGATATTTCCTTAATATAAACTCTCAGAAGTGGAATTACTGCATTGCAGGTATGACCATCCAAAGCCTATTGTTATAAAAAGCAAAATGGCTTTGTGAGTTTATCTGTCCAACAGCATAAGCATGCTCATTTCACACTCTGGCTTCTTAAAATGCAATTAATTGAAAAGCTGACTTAGGGCAAAGGTAAATCAGACTCTAATTTAATTTAGTTATAGTGATTTGTGCTGTATTTCAGTGCTATAAAAATAATGAAAAGAAAAGTGCTTATTTTTACTTCAATGTCCTGTTTATTGAAGAAAGTAGAGATACACACACATACACACACATACAATTATATGTATACAACGCTCTCTGTTAATAAAAAATGACCTATTTTTTACCCATTTCTGCCCTATTGATTACATAGGAAAATAGAGTTTTATGCTGAGGTTTGTGAATTGGTCCCCCAAAAATCCCATTATAGGATTTGTGGAACTGAGGGGGTATAGGTATATATAGTCAGCAAGGAAGTAAAGAATGAGAACAGCACAATAAGAGTTTGCGCTGTATGACTTTGTGCTGGAAAGACACTGATAGACTGCTGGGCTAAGAATTAAGTGTGTTATTTTCTACAGATGATATAAAGGCCACCTTGAATGAAAACGGACATGGCCGTTTCTAGTATAGAGAGGGAGCAAGAGAGATTGGGAAGCCTTTCTGATGGAGGTATCGTAGACATTTGGTATCAAGCCCTATGGAGGAACAACCCATGGGCTCTTGCGTGTAAGTAGAGCATGAAATGAAAAGGAACCAGGTCACTTGATTATGGAGCCTCTTCGAAGAGTTTCAGTCCCAAAGGAGTGCTGTGGTTGTGGAATGGGCAGGTGGTTGGTCTGTGAGGGTCTGTGGTTGGTCGCGAGAAACACTTCTCTAGAGTGAATTAACCATGTTATTTTGTTTTCCACCCCACCTTATGTCGTCCTTCCCTCTTTTTTTTTTCTGTCCCTTGCCCCCGTCTTCTTCCAGGGGAACATGCCTACAAGTGTTCTTGGTGCTCATTTTCCACCATGACAATCAGCCAGTTGAAGGAACACTCCCTCAAGGTCCACGGAAAAGCCCTGACCCTCCCCAGGCCACGAATTGTCAGCCTTCTCTCCTCACATACCCACCACTCCTCCCCAAAAGCTACCCCGGCCGAAGAAGTGGAAGACTCCAATGGTAAAAATGGGCTTCCAAGCCAGAATGAACCACTTAGGGTTGAGCTGGGCTGGGATTAATTGCCAATCATTCTTTCTAGAGGAAAATCTGACACAAAAAAACATGGCGGTTCAAGTGAAGGAAGAAATGTGAAAAGGCTGAAACAGTGTAGAATTGGAAGTTGGAAGGTGTTGTGAAATCTGCATGTCTGGTGTTGACTCTTGTGAGCACTGCTCGTGGAAAGAGCATGATGTGTGCAATGGGTTAGTGTTTGATTCTTCCACTGTGCTTGCAGGCAAGGAAGCAGAAGGAATACCAGACAGATTTATGTCCTTGTTTACTTATTATTTATATCCTGTCTTGTTCTAAAAAAATGTATGTTTTGTGAAGTGTTGGGGTGGCAGATATGTAAGTTCGCTACACAGAATTCAGAGTAGGAATGGAAAGGGTGAATGAGTGGGACAAATATGTCTGATTGGATCACAAGATAATTTAGGGGTAATGCATTGATTTCTTACGGATGAAGGATGTTAAAGCCTCAGGGAGGAGGGCTGAACTGCCCGGTTTTGGAGCCTCAGGAGAAATACAGGAAGTCATGGAGGGGTCTTCTACTGGTAGTGTAACCAAAGCTGTAGTAGAGGTGGGGGAGGGAGGGGAGGAAAGAAGAAGGAGGGAGAGAGAGAGAGAGGGTAAGGGGGAGAGAGAGAGAGAAAGAGAGAGAGAGAGAGAGAGCGCATTACAGCTGTGGCATAGTGAGCAAAGGGATCATTTATTGTTTTGATCACAAGAAACAGAAGTGTTCTGATTACTCAGCTCACCCCAAGTGAATGCAGACTCAGGTGCTTAGGAGAGGAGGAAATCTAGATTCTGAGAGATGTAGAAGACCCTAGAGCCGCTATCTCCCATGTCCCTCTATTGGCCCGAATCCCTTCTGCAGCATCTGTAGTAACCAGTTATCTACCACCAGCTTGTCCGGTCAGGGAACAGGCTGTTTCCCAAGGTCTACTATTACGTTCTTGGGAGGAGCTTAGTGGACTGGAAAGAAAGTTCATGGGCTCATGGGAACAAAGGCTTGGCTTTGAATCTTAGTTCTGTCAATGCCAGTTGTGTTTTCCTGGGCAATCTTAGTTTCCTAAGCGCTCATAATTGGATAAAGATAACTACTTCAACCAGTTACCTTGAGAGATTCATGAGAATGCCTCATAAAACATCTGACACATATTAGGTATTTAACAAATGGTCATTTTGTTCCTGTGATATTCATCCTTTGATTGAAGTTCTGGCCTTTGGGACCATTTATAACAAGCATGAATTTTGGGTTATTTTTAATGTAAGGGTTTAAAAATATAGACTTTTCAGATAATCTGAAGATCTGACAGCCCAACATGTCAACATGGTCTAATTATCAGATTATCAAGAGAGTAAATGAGTGATCTTTATTCATGAGGTCTATAAGAAGACATCTGTAGGAGGGAAAGGCAAGGTAAGTCCTGAGGCTAAAAGCTGCGTTTATTGAGTTGTAAAACTTGGTGGCCTTTTCTTTGCAAATCATTAAACACTACGTTAAACACCATAGCTCCTTACTGGTATTCCCATCTTAAAGGACTTCTATTTAACAGAGAAGGCTTGTGATTGTGATTATGGCTTGTGATGAAGTGAGCACGCTATCTCCTCAACTGTTGTGTGGTAGTTTACAATGAAGGAGGAAGTCTGTTTTGTTGTTGTTTTCCAGGAAGACTTAGAGCCTCAGAGCTAGGGGCAGAGGAGAGTACATGTGAAAGGGTACAGAAAACGTCCCCTTTGCACCTTGAGATTCTGTGCATTGGAAAAGATTGGTATATTGCAACAAAGGGCAAAATATAATTTGATGTAAATTGTAAGATCTTCATTAACATGATGTTTAATTAATTGTTTTCATCTGAAATGGAGGCTACACCTGTGGAGCTATTTGGGTGAAATTGATCCATCGAAACACCATTTCCAGCAAAGACTTTACCTGGGACATTTATCTCCATGTCATACCTTCTTTTTTCCTTTGTCCTTCTTACTTGAAAGGTGGGTCTCAGTCACAGGAAAGGAGACTCCCACAGACCACCCACCACATGGGTTATCTTACTCAGCATAGGCTAAGAAGAGTTAATTAAGTTTAATCAGTTTCCCGGGTCTATATTCTCTGCTGAGAGCTCTACTATGCATAGAAGAAAATGAATACAGTATCAGTACAGTACCTCCAACAGCTTAAAATATTCAGATGATATTATCAGTACCTACATCTGAACTAACCACACCCCTAAGCCTGAGGCCCAACCTTTTTTGGGGGTGATTTCAGATTCTTGGAAGCTAGACTGGGTTAGGACCATGGGGAGGGAGGGTGGACCCAGAAACATGATGATATGATATTGAGTCACTCTCTGCACAACACAAATTGTCTTGATTCAGCCACAGGAAGATAATTTGCAGTATATAAAAGTGGAGTGTTTATTCCTTCTAAAGAAAGAACATAGTGACTGTGAAAGTCCTGGGTAGCAACTACGTAGTGAGGCCTACACAAAAGTCATTGGACCTGTGCTATTTTTAACATAAATAAATAACCAGCATCAATGGGTCAAAAGCGATTCATTTAATTTGATGAAAGAAACTTGATTAGAGGGTGGAGTAAACAGAAAGGAGGCGTGCGATGGGCTATTCTCATGAATGAATCATTCTGTGGAAAAACTAATGAATAGTTTATTCGATACATATTTCCTTGAATCCTTACTATAGGTCTTGCATAGTTTTGGATGCCCAGGAATGACAGAGGAGGTCGAAAATGTACTAGGAGCTGAGTGGTGGATTCCTAGAAACGCTAAGCCTGGGGGATGAAGAGACAGCTGTGGGGCTAGACAGTAGCCTGTAAATCATGCTTTGAATTGTGTTCGAAACACACAGGTGAAGTCCAATTGCACATTTTAATAGAGAGAAGCTGTGGGCTGTTGGCTCTTGGTTAAGGTTTCCCACCCAGTGGGTGCCAGGACACTGTGAACATCAGAACCAAAAATGTGTTGCAGGTCTGGGGGGAGTAGAGATCCGTAAAACCAGGGAAATCGCTGGTGTGTCCTTGGCTTTCTGATTCCCTAATGAGGGATGTGACTACAATGAGTTGACACGCTCACTGCTCTTGCAGTGGTCAGATGCTTGCAGCCTTGAGAGTGGGCCAGTGTTCTCTAGCAGAAGGAAACAGCCTGCGAAAGAAGGTTCTTCCAAAGCTGCTCTCCCTCCCAACCCACAGGGAAGCACTGCAAGGACAGGAAGCTGAGGAGGCCGAAATGGGAAGGTAGAGGGGAGATGTCACCCCAGCTGCCTGGCCGCACACCTGTGCATAAACAGAGCTCTTAGGCTCTGGGCTGTCAGCCTTGACAGGTTTCACTAGCACGTGAATCCTCTATATATTCATGGTTGGTTGGTAGGAAAAAAAAAACAAAAGACACAGCTATGTGGTATTGGTTCTGTGTATAGGATAATGGGAAATGACACGTGATTGCTATTCCAAACACTGCATTAAGGGGAAATCATAAGGCTTTCAGCAAAAGGAAGAAGGTCTCTGCTGTGTTTGTATTGACTGGGGTCCTTCTGCTGCCATATAAAATACATGACTGGGTTTTATCAGGCTTTTTCCAGGTCTCCTTTCAGCAAGGAAAACTACATACGCACACATCTATAAAATAACAAAGAAACTCAAACACAGTAGTTTAGCTATGAGATTTGTTTAGGTCTGAGAAGCTACACAAGGCGTGGGCAGTGGGTAAGTAATTTAAAATTCAGCTACATCACTTACAAGGAGTCAGGCCAATGGTAGCATTCCATCTTTTTACTTCCTCAAATTTTCCCCAAAGAATAGATTACTTCTTCTATCCAGTTATGCTGTGTGGAATTGTCTGTCTTAGGAGATAGCTACTGTGATGTGTTTAAATAAAAAATAAGACACTAAGATCGAGTACAAAATAAATAAGATGAATGAGAGCAACTTAGTTTTTTCATCCACGCTCTGGTTAGCAACCCAGGGAAAACACAAGAACTCTTAGTCGCAATGCCCTTCCCTTTGTAATACAGCCCACCCAGCGGAAAAGTCTTTGCTATTATGAGTTAATAAAAAAATGTTGTAAGGAGCTTTGTGATTTCTTTTTTTCTAGTGAAAGATTTTCTGTTATAACTTCTCAGTTGACTTTTGTATTCTAAACTCTAGAATAATATTTGATACAAACACTGTTGTTATCAAGACGCCTCTCATCAAAGAACCACAGGCACTTCTTATTGTCATATCAAAATCGAAGGCCTGTGTGTTGCATTCAGAGTTTACCATTGAGTCACCCTTCCCCCACTCCAGAGTGGCCTTGCTAACAAATACTAATGTTTTTCGCCATCTATGAACTGGCCACTCCGAGCATCTAACTTCTTCATTTCTATTCCCGTGCCTTTGAATGGTCTCTGCTGGGAGCTTGGAAGGATTTCCTCCACGTCTGCTTCTCTCTACGAGTCTCTGACTTCCACATTCTCTAAAGACTGACTTTTACTGGTTCCCGTGCTCCTCTGACTACCCCTCTATCGCTGATCTCAATGCTCTTTGCACTTATAGATGCGCTATTGGTTCTGTCCCCTAATTTTCCATTATCGGCAGTTAGGGTAGGTCCTTATTAAATACTGACTTCTTTTGACTGACTAGTGATTTCTGGAGGCATCACGATTTTTAATTCCGTTAATTGTACCGAGCCTCCTAACAAGTCTAAATCCACACAACCAAATTGTACGAGGGTTAGTTTATTTCCTTTCCGTTTAAGAGGCCAGTTCAAAGAGAACCAATGCAAAGATGAAACCTTAGGGACTACCCTTCCAGAAATTTTCTGACTCATCATTGTGCCAAGAGGAACAGATCTTCCTCAACAAAGCATTTTAGATATTGTCATTGTTCCTTGCATGAAACCTTCTGGAGTGGTGCGAAACTGAAGGTGAGACAGGGTGTAAGTCCTTCAAACTCTCAGAAGGAGACACAAAGCATAGTGGAGCTGGAAAGATGGCATTACTGGTGTGGTCACCTGGTAGCAGAGCCCCTTTTTGGAGCAAATGCAAACAATGCACCCTGGAGTGGGTTATCTTGTTCTCTGCATCTTTGTCAAAAAACATACAGTGTTTGGCTGTAGTTAAATCTGCATTCAGAGCAGCTATAGTGTGAAACTGAACAAAACTCATAGGTTAATGAAATCTTCTACCTGAAAATTTTATCCACTGGGATTTTCACATAATATATTGGTTAGAAGACACCTGTTTTATGAGATTTATACTGGTCAGTTTCTATGTACCATAAATCAAGGGTTAGAAACGTTTTCTGTCAAGTGGTAGATAGAAAATACTTTCAGTTTTGTGGACCATACCGTCTGTTACAACTACTCACCTGTGCCATTGGAATGTGAAAGCAGCCATAAACAAATGAGCATGGCTGTGTTCCAATAAAATTTGATGTACAGAATCAAAGGGGAGACCAGATTTAGCCCGTGGGCGTTATGTCAGACCTTTGCCATAGATGATTAGAGGAAAAAATTACAGTAATACCCATGAAATTAATCCGGTCTTTAATAAATGTCATTATAGACCTTTATATAAATAACATATGGCCTACTCCTAGGTGTCACTTAAAATGTAACTGGACCTAAATATATCCTTTATTTTATATGTGAAATGTAGGGTATTACATATAGAGCTTTAAAAACATGAGCATGTGAATTACATTTAAACTTAAAATATTCTCTAAGGATTATGTTGCGTCTAGCGCCAAACTATCAACTCATTTAACCTTGACGGCAGCAATACTTGACACTTAAAAATGAAGATCTGAGATGCCTGCTTTCTCAGAGAGACGCTTTTCAAATT
Source organism: Hipposideros armiger (assembly GCF_001890085.2). Taxonomy (NCBI): domain Eukaryota; kingdom Metazoa; phylum Chordata; class Mammalia; order Chiroptera; family Hipposideridae; genus Hipposideros; species Hipposideros armiger. The sequence goes on from NW_017731374.1 coordinate 1,034,861, forward strand.
TCTAAATAGGTCAGACATAAAATTCAACCTTTAAGAGGATCCAATTAGTTGCTAGGGAATTAGACCTTCCGCACAGGTTCCAGTTGCAATCAGATTTCTCTTGGGGTGAAAGAAAGAAGTGGTGATTTCTTTAAAAATGACAATAATGAAATGGAGACTTTCGAGTGAACAGTTGTGAAGTACAAAGATTTACATCATTTATAGCACATGGGATGCAAGGCATAATTTTAATGGCTGGACCATAATGTTTAATAGGTTCTGCTGGTCTCAAAATTATCTGACCAGAGAATACTAACCTTCCCTTTTCGACATCAGAATTTCTACATTAAAATGTGATCTGGAGTTTATTTTAAAGCTTATTATGAAGAATGGCATTTCTACTGTAAAGACTTAGAGGTTTATAATTCCAGTGGCACAGAAGTCTTCAGAGGTTACATTATTAAAGCTTGGCCTCCACGGCAAATAGGAAGCCTCCCAAATTATCACCACCCTGAAGTGGAATATCACATTATATAGCCTTCCCAGGAAACCCACCTGCCTGAGATTTCTGAGACTTTTTAAATTAGCCGCAGTTTCATGTGCCAAGGATTAAAAAACATTTCAAGTATAAGCTTTCCATGTCCCGGAAACTTAGTCAATGAACCATCTCCCTTTCCCATGCCAAGAAAAATATTTGTTCATCAGACATGTAAGCATATAGTACCAAAGTCATTCAGAACTAGTTCCTAGTAACACCAGAGCTTGCTTCATAATTCCGCATGTGACTTTTGCATTTTAGGGCTGGAGATGACCTTAAGTCCTCCAGAGCCTCAGTTATGAGAGGTAGCTAACAGAAAGAAGAAATCTACTTTATTCTTTAGCAGAAGATATATTCAGTTGTCAGATCATCGAAAATGACTCATCTTGGTCCTTTTTGGAAAGAAAGAATTTTCCCTTGTCTTCTCATTGTCCCCTCCCCCTGAATTTTCTTTCCCTGGAACTGGATCTAGATATTTTAGCCCAATTATATTTGATATAAAATTCTTCAGACTCTCTTGAGACTTCTTATGACTCATAGGGCCTCTCTTCTCTTTCAAATACTCTTCTGCATTAGAGGGTTTTACACAGGCAGAAAGAGGGGTGTTGGATTGGGAGAATGAGCATGGGTGAGCTGTGATTGAGAGGTGCAGATCCTGGGACAGCCTGGCTGGAGAAGAGAGTATGTCCTTGGCAAGAGGAGTATGTGGAAAAAAAAAAAAATTTTTTTTTTAAGTGCAGGGATGAGAAGAAGATGCCAGACATAACTTTTTAGAAACAACTGTTATTTATGTATTCTTAAAAATAAATCATGAGTTTTGATGGTATGGCCCAGGAAAACCGGTCCAAACGATGTACACATCTTCTTGTTAACTCATTCATAACCCTAAATAATATCCCATGGAAAAACCCAGCAGTGGTGGTTACATAAAAATGGGGAGATCAATAAAGAATGGCCAGAGTTGAGATGAGAAGTTCAGGTAGGATGGTCTGCTTGCTTTTTTGCTGGATTCAGTCCCTTGCTGTTCATGACCAGAAAGGGAGGTGTTCCGACCATAGGGCCCTGCTACTTTGCAAGCAGTTTCAGAGCTGTGGAGCTCAACCCAAAGGAGATGTTTGTTTGGCTGAGAGTGCAGGGCACAGCTAAGGTTTTATTTACCAGGACACGGCTCTTCGAGAAGTCATTCCAGGGCTAGGTTCTTCAGTTTCCTCAGGGACACAAAATATTCTTAGATGACTCGTGCAAGCCACTTTCCTTATGTCACCTTTTATTTTCATGCACTGGGAGCCCTCCACCGGAGCTACAGGGATGGATAGCCACATCAAGCAACTCAGGACCATCTAAACCCTGAATCTAGGCCTTGGGTTTTTGGTTTTTTTTAGTTTTGTTTTTTTTTTAGCATCGCTAGCTATTTTTCCCCCTTGACCAGTTTGCAAGTCATTCAGTCTGGTTTATTATAAGGATGCTGCATGTCTCTTGAATGCCTAAGTAATAAAATTAGTCATTATTTTTCTTTTTTAAAATTCTGCTGATGCCTTAAATTTGTCATCTGAATTAGTATGTCTAATGAATTGGAGATACAAATTATTAGTCTCATTTAATAGAGACGGAAGCTGAGACCCTGAGGAATGAAATGATGAGTCCAAAAGTCACAAAACGTGTATGTGGTGGAGCTGGTCTAAATGCAAAGCCCATGTTGTTAACTTTTGTGTCATCCCACTGAAGACTCTCAACAGAAATACATATCCATAAATGATGCAGAGTGGCTAGGGCACAACCTCGTCTTATATGTCTAGGGGTGCTGAAATCTTCCAGAGGAAATGGATGGATATTTAGAGCTTAAATTAATTAATATACAGATAGTGTTAAATTGGAAGAACAGAATGGAATGAAGTAAGAAATTGTGCATTTGGATTTTAATACCTGTAGCCATGGGAAAAAGAAGGCATTAGCAGTCCCAGAGGGCTTCTTGGAAGAGGTGGAGCCCAGGCTAGGCCTTGACAGGTGAGTAGGATTTTTACAGGCAGAAAGAAGTCCATTCCAGGTGGAAGGAGTATCATCAGAAGTGAGCAGATATATAGAGGAAGGGATCCTGGGACAGCAAGGAGACCAGTCTGGCTAGAGTGGTGGTTAGTGGGAAGATAGCTGGTGAGGTGAGGAGAGAGCCAGACTACAGGGCTACTCAGTACCAGGAAGAAGTCTTTAGATTTGTGAAGAAGCCGTTCTGAACAAGGAAGACCAGCAGCAAGGTCCCTGTCCCCTTTGGAAGTGGAAGGGTACTTTTCAACTCGTGGAGCATTAAACCAGCACCTCTAGGTCTTCAGGAATGAATGTGCATTAAAAATAGTTATGGGAGGGGCGGCCAAGTGGCTCAGTTGGTTAAGAGCTCGCTCAAGAGCTTGAGCTCTGAGCAACAGTGGTTCAATTCCTGGCCTGAGCTGAGCAGCCACTGAGCTGCCAACCGGTGGCAGGATGGCTTAGCTTAAAAAATAATAATAATAATAATAATTATGGGTGGTAGTTATCCCCTTTGAAGATGCCTGAATAGATTTTCCTTCTGATTACAAAAGTAATACCTACTCATGATTAAAGAACAACTTGATGGCGGTTTATAACAAAATGGAAAGGTCACACAATGCCAGCCTCTCTCTGTTAGCACCCAAAATAACCTCTTATTAACAATTTGCTGTAGAGTCACTTGGATGTTTTTTATGCATATACAAACAGGTTCTGTTTTTGGTTTTGTTTTCCAAAACTGGGGCCATGAATACAAACTATTTTTTTCATGTTTTCGCTCTCATTGGAAAGGTTCTCGCACTATTTCACTCACTCTAGTTTTAAAACATGAGGGTCCATATCTCAAAACAAACAAAAATGGTTGCCCTTCAAATAATAAGTATTGAATATTTAAAGTCTTCATGTATTTGTGTGTGTGTGTGTGTGTGTGTGTGTGTGAGATACATGTATTTAAGATGGCATTCTCAGAATTATATAAGGCCTTAAAGGTGTCACCAATCAAAAACTCACTAATTTGTTTCATTTTAAGGCTCACTCATCTCCTAAGAAATAACTTAAATCTTTTTTGCTACTGCTTCAGATTTAATACATTTGACATATTGGCAAATGGTCCATAAGCTAAATGACAAAATCAAGATTACAGACTGTCTAGACTGTTCAGAGTAATGAGCTAAAAATGAGATTTGCAAGGGGATAAATATGAAATAGGTTGGGTGGCTTCTGACCCTTGGATTCACTTCTATTACTAGACTTGCCAAATAGTCTTATAATTGTCAGTTATCATATCTGTCTCCCCAGCTAAACTGTGTGCTCTCTGAGGTCAAGGACTGTTTCAGGACCCTAGCACGTGGCAGGCCATTCAGTAAATACATCTTGATTTGAATTAGGGCAGCAGAATCAACCACACACCAGGGGAACTGACACAACAATTGTTTATGTGTAGAAAAGCCTGGGAAGTTCACTGCCTGCCAGCTCACTTGTGTCACACGATGTTTGGAAATAGCCAGTGGAATTGGGCTGTGTGGATGCCGTGATGTGCCGTCCTCCTCTGTTGCACGTTTGTTAGATCACACCTCCCTCCCCCGGTTACCTGACGTTGACCTCCCCCGCCCCCAGTGGCATCACCATATCCCTTTCAACACTCTGTAACCAAAGTGACTGACTAATCCCTTCCAAGAAGGGGAGTGTGCACATTCCTTACTTTCTGCTTTCTTCATTGATCAGTCCCTTTTCAAATACTTGCTGTCTGCTTATTTCCTTCTCTCTCTCTTCCAGAATGTTCTTTTAGCTTTTTCAGTGAACTCGGTGCCAGGCTCGCAGTCGACCATTTTTCTCCAACCATTACCATCATGCTCTGGAATGCTAATATACTAACTAGAGTCAGTGATAATGACCCAACCAATAACTTGGCCTCTTCAGCTAGAGATTTACCTCCTTCCTGACTGTACTCCAACTGCCGTTCATCTGTGGCTGAATTCGCCATAACTGCTCCACCATCGGCATCTCAAACTCTTAAATCCTCTTTGCCACTACCCAACCCTCCTCTACCCAACCCAGACCCAAGCAGTAGCTCTTGAGAGGGGCTTTCTCCAGTATCCTTGTGTCTCTGACTCCCTTGTCCGTCTGCTCTCCAGCTTGCCAGATCACAGTCCTGAATAACTTTCGCTCTGCACTTCCTCTGATTTTTAGCCAGCCTTCCTGGCTCTATTCTCCAGCTTTTCTAGTCTGTTTTCAAGGTTATCTTTGTTAATCGCAAATCTGATTTACTTTAAAAAATAAATTTGGGCTTATTCAGATTTACCCTTCTATAACGTCAGTTTACTTGTAAGTATTTCAAAGTACCTTCTTGAATGAAAGCGACAGAAATGGAGTCACAACTGATGGCTAGAAGTTGGAAATCACTTCCGTCTCTTGCCCGCCCCAAAGCTAATAGTGAAGAAACGGAATGAGGAGCTAGCTAGATAGTTAATAGCTGTGGCAATCACAAATTATTATAGTTGTGAGTTACGATTTCACCATCACTCCAATTTTACAGTATTTTAAAATTTTGCCCGTGGGTAAGTTTTTAATTAGGAATACAGAGAAGGAAAGATGAAGATAGCCACGTCTACCTTGCACTCAAGCAAGAATAATGCCACCAACACGGGTGTTGGAAGAAACAATCATTGTGATAACTAAACCAAAGGCAGACAGGAAAATGTAAGTAAAATTCCCAACTAATAATGCATTAAAGTTGGTAAATTCTGTGTGTTGTTACGTTAACAATAAAATAAGATCATTTCTGCTAATACCTCCACAGTATACTTTGGCACCTTGGTTATGTTACCTACATAATGGAAGACGGGAAGAAAATAACGCTTAGGAAAACAAAATTTGATGTTTAAATAAAAGATAGAAAGATTTATTTTTTTATCTTGAAGTTAGTTTTTTCCAATGGCTTCATTATTATGTGCCTCTACCCCAGAAACTTCTAACAGAAAGGTTTCCAGTACTTTTCGCTATATTTCTCCCTCTTCTGATTTCTCTGAGGTATTATCTAAATCCCTCAGTCTGCTGAGGGAAGAAAGTTGACTACAGAGAGGTCTTTGACTACAGAGATGTCCTCCCATTATGAATTGCCAGAGCAGGAAAGAGTTTGAGAACTATAGGATGGAGGGATGGTTGTTCTGTGCAAGTCAAGTGCAGGTTTAAGGTTTTATTTCTTTATTCATTTATATTTATTTATTTACTTATGTACTTGCTGTTTACTTATTTACCATTTTCAAAATTGAGAGGTGGCAAAAACAAAACAATATATGGGGAATTTTAAAACTATAACGTACTGAGCAAACTGGCGGTTGTTTTATGTTCATCATCATCATGCTCGTAAACGAAGGGACTCTACATGAGCTGGCCATCTAAAACCACATGAAGTTAAGAAGTGCTGAAGCCAGCCCCCCCACCCAGCACCAGACTCCTTGCAAACCTGATGGTGCAGCTTCTTGTGGCCTGGGCTTCCTGTATGCTGAAGGAGAGTGAGGGTTACTGACGGCAACAGGTCTGCAACATCTGATGACTCAGCGAGCCCTTCCGAGCTCTGCCACAGGGATTCTGGTGGCGGTGGCTTCCCTCGGGCACTGCCACTCAGGGCATGCATCCAAATGTTCCGTGGAACCTCTTCCTTAACTTGTAACCTTTTGGGGTTTTTTTCCAGTGGAATATTGGAGTCCCGCTGTAGTACTGGCATTGAGCGTGACTTCCTGTGTGCCATTGGGTTCATTCTGATTAAGCAAATGCTAGGAGGAACCTTTTCACAGAACTGGAGCTAGTGAAAATTAGGGGCAAATGATCTTTACAAAACTGGATCTCTGGAAATCATCTTTTCTTAACAGTCTGCACGGGGATGTCGAACCCCTGAGTTTGAGGTTTGGCTGGAGAACGGCATTAGGCCCAAATCCAGGAAATACCACTCACATTGCAGGCCATGAAACACCCAGCCTGTTCAGCTGTAGGCAGAGGTCCTGACAATGTCCGTATCACACATGAGTGTGCTAAGATAAATCATTTACCTGCTCTGAGCCTTGGTTTCTAATATATAAAGTAATAATGATGCCTAGTTTATGGGGTTATTACAAGGATCAAATGAGATAACATACAGAAATGCTTTCATATTCTAAATTGCTGTACAAATATTAGATATTATTAAAGCAGCATAGTAGAAGCAAATTTCATGTCACTTTATGATAATCTGTCATCAACCAGAGGTAGATGAGAATTTTTTTTTTAATGGAAAAGGAAGAAAATTTCACATCTTGCCTTGGAAGCTGAATGAAATCTTTTTACATCATGAACTGTTTCTTGGGAGTCTAAATAATTCACTGTTTGGAAAGTGATACTTAATCTGGAGCCCTGTGCATCTAAATTTGTTTGAACTTTGGGGCTTAATTGAAACCACGCTCACAAGAAATTCCTTAGCACTTGATGTCCTAATGGGCTGGTAGAAGGCAGTGATATGTCCTGGTGTCAGGCATCATTAGTGTTGTTATTATTGGCATTAATCAATATGCATTTTAAATTAATAACTGTTATTATCGTTGCATATCTACTGAGTGAGTACTTTACAAACATCGTCTCATTTCATTTAACCCACACAACAATCCCATGAGACAGTAACTTCATGACTAGCTCCCTACCGTTTCGGAAGTTGGGAAATGATTCGTGGACATTTGGTCCTGCCCAAAATGTCCACTGATACATTTGGTGATGCCACAAGGTCTTTGAAATTCAGTCCTGTCCAAATTGTCCATGCTTAGAAAATGTCCCTGGGTTCAAATAGCCCATAATGTTTATACTTTTGGTTTATAGGGTTAATACATAAAAAATACTATCATCATTTATGATGTTAGGTAGATGGGACATGGTTCAAATCTTGCAGAAGAACAGGATTGAAATATCAAGGACCTTTTGGAGTGGACCAAATGTCTCAGTGGACGTTTTGGACAGGACCAAATATCCTGCCAAGAGGAAGAGGCAAACAGGCCTAAGAAGGGTCACAGTTACCACCTGGCAGAGTTGAGATTAAGGCACAGCAGCCTGACTCCAAAGCTCTGCCTACTATGTCACATCGTTTTCCTAAACCTCAGTTCTTAGAAGTGTTCTTTTTCCCTTGGAAAGTCTAAAAGGGGGCGTTACATGAGCCCCAGGAAAGTGGTGTGTGTATTAAATATTAGAACCACTCTTGGATAGGACCTTGTGCAATTGCAGTCTTAGCCTTCAAATCTCTTGAAAGAACCAGTATCCCAACTTGAATTTCCTCACCATTCATTCTCTTCTTAAACTGCTAGAGTCTGTATTCTGCCTTCAGCATTTGATTGAAACCACTCTGATGATGTGGCCTCCTATTGGCGAACTCCAGTGACATTTTCTCTGGGAAGGAGTCGTTCCTTGCTTGTTTACACCTGCTGCTGGTTCCTTTTTCTCCCTCTTCTCTCTCCCTCTCTGGAATCCCTTGTAGTGTGACTCGCCCCCCACCACTTTAATGAAATGACTTTCACAAGGGTTGACAGCGACTCCAGACAAACAAGTCCATGGCCTCTGCTCCTGTGTCACCCTTTTTTATTTTTTTTTTCATGGCATTTAAAACTGCTGACCTTCCTCCCAGGAAAACTCTCCCTTGGTTTAGGGCCTGCTGCGTGTCCTCTGGCCTCTCTGATAATACCTTCTCTTTATCTTGTTTCCACCTTTTTCCTCCAGCTGCCATCATATAGAACGCGGTCTGGGCCTCAGTCCTCTCCTCTGCGCTCTCCCCCTTCCCAAACACATGGAATCAACACTCACTCTTATACATGATGCTGCCAAAATCCCGACTGCTAGCCCCAACATGTCAGGTTAAGCCCAGACCCTCTTTTCCATCTCCTCACTTTCTGTACCTGGAAGTCTCACTCGGCCTTTACCTCATAGGTTCTACAATGGAACTCATTAGCTTTCTCGCGAACTTGCCCCTCTGCCAGGGCTCACCATACCCAGCTGGGATCCTCTGCATCTTCCGGTCTCCTTGGACCCACATTTCATCAGCCAGGCAGTTGCCCACTCAGTCCTATTGTGTCCATCTCCTTACTTCCTCTCACATCCAGCCCTCTCCTTCCCATCCCCATCTCTCACCTGAGCCACTACCATATCCACCCTACCCGCACACTCCTCCCTTCAGTCTCTAAGCAAGGTTAAGAGTCATGTCATTCTCCTATTCAAGAACCTTTAACAGCTCTACATGGCCTGTTAATTCCCACTCAGTGTTCTCCATGCCCATCCCCCAGCTGTCCCTCCTTTCCTCTGTTTCCACATGTCCAGAACCTCCTTATCCTTCAAAGCCATGTGCAAACTCTTGCACGTCCATGATGTTTCTCATGATGTCCCCAGATGTGGGTCAGCTCTCCCTCTGAAATCCCATGGTGCTATGCCCTATCCCTCTTGGGGACATGTTGTCCCTTCTGCCAACTCCACAGTACCAGAAAGGAAGCTCATTAGGGACAAGGTTTTTGTCCTGCTCATCTTTATGTTCTAAACGACTGGCACAGGGCCACTCCCTTCCTAGAGTAGATATCCTATGAATATAAAATGAAAATTGTGTCCTATAAATAGTCATAATAGTTTAAAGCCATAAATCAATAATTGAATTTTTTTCTGACTCCAGAGTCTGCTGGTCCCTCTGCTGACAACAGGTAGAGGAGCCTGTGGGCATTTGCTCTTTTCTTTGAGCACTCACTCATTTTAGTGTGTGTTGTAGTCATCTCCCCTGAAAACCTGAGAGCTCTTGAAATATGAGATCAGGTGATCTTTGTATCTGTCCAATACCTAACGTACAGTAGAGAAAACATTTGTTATGATTAAACAAACAATTTATAAAGAGCTAATGAATCCAGAAGAAGATTGAATCACTTCCCAAAATAGTATTTTGACCATTGAGCCTAAAGGAGCCCAAGAAATACATGTTAAGTGTTCTTGGATTGACACATGAATGTGAAAGCTAAGGAGTAGAATACAGATCTAGAAGCCTTTTGGATGTTCCTGAGATCCTGTATTTGGAAAACAGACCACAGGATCTTGGCTGACACCTGTACATTTTTGGTGTTAGTCAGCACATGGATGTACCACTTGGCTTCCTGTGCTGCCTTGTGATATTTTTGCACAAGAAAGGTTGGTAGGGAGCAGACAAGGCAGGCTTCTGAGTTTCCATCTTGCCTTTCCCTAGGTGGGGCCGTAATCTATTCCAGATGTAAGTATAATACTTTCAGTAGAAACAGTAGGAACTGAATTTCAAGTGAACAATGCCAGCCTGCTAGTAAAATCCAGAAGAGAAACGATACTACATTGGTGTTTTCTACTTAACAAAATGAAGTATGGAATCATAGGCTGCTGATATTCCATTATCAATGGGGAGTGTGCTCATAGTTGATTTTTCTCATGGTGGGAATACATTTATACCAACCTGCCTTCCGCATTGAGAGTTGGTCAAGGCTATGGTTGCGATTTATAGACACAGAGAAAGTAAAACTATGAGGACTCTATCTCACCTGGTTCCTGCTTAAAACCCTCCAGTGGCTATCGACCTTGCCTTAAGGATAAATTCTAAGCTCAGCATGGTAAGCTGGTCTTTGTGCCCCCCGTATCTCCTGGGAATCATTCCTCACCCTTCTTCCCTCCTTCCTGTGCTGCATCCATGCTGCCTGCCCGGTCTTTCCAGAGTCCTGCTTTCTCACCCTTCAGGCCTTGCTGGTCCTTCTTCCTGGAATGCCCTCTCCACTTATTTTCACCCTTCCTCCTTATTTTTCCATTCAGCTGGCTAATTCCTATTTATTCTGGAAAATGTGAACCTTGCCTCCTCCAGAAGCCTTCCTGACTCTTCTTGTCTGGCCGAGGAGCTGCTTTGTGCTCCTGCAAGCCTTTGAGCTCTCTTTAACATCACAGCACTGATTATCACTGTTGTAACTGTCTTTCCATCTCCACCAAGACACTCAGCATCTTGAAGGCAACGGCCATCATTTTATTTTTGGTTCCCCAGAGCATGGCAAATGAACTGGCATGCCATAGGCTCTCACATGAGTTATTTCAGTGAGTGATTCTGGTCTTAAGTGTTGGTGTGTATGGTGCCACACACTGGCCATGACACTCAAAAGATTGAGACATGTAGATGTATGATGACGGGTCTAAAGCACAGACCCTTAGGTTTCTCGTATTGAGGATTGAGAAAACGTTTCAGGCTCAACTGAGCTGTCCCAAGAAACTTTAAATGCCCTCGTCAGTCATGAAATAAAATCCCAAAAATCCGTGCAAGCTGAGAAGTTTGAGACAAAATCCCTCATAAATAGTAGGGAGAATCAGACAGTCGACCAGTTTGTTTCTACCATCGGTCAGGTGGCAATAAGTTGCCATCAAGCAGAAGAGAACAAGGTAAAGGGGAGGAAAGGACGTGACAGGTAAGGTGGTTTGGGAGAGGACCATTGATGATGGGGCTGATCGCCGCATCTATCAATTAGATTCCTAAGAACTTTGCTCAAAGCTGGAAGTGAGCTTGAAAACAATTTAAAAGGAAGTAGACCCCAGAATGTTTGCCAGGAAAGCCTGTGAAGTTTGGGAATTAAATTTGCTCTGACAAACCTTTTTATATAGCAAGTTGGTTTGTTACCATTCTGTGTGCATTGGTATCCAACAAAACGGGGGCGAATCATTGAATTGAGCCTGTGGTATTATGCAGGTCAAGCCCTGCCTTCAGGCTGCATCCACTCCTCATTGCAGCCGTCTCCACCTACACAATAAGCTGGTGGGTTGATGCCAGCAGCTGTGGTGCAGTTGGCTTTGCCCAGAATCATTCAGTCAAAAACTAGCTGCTCATCACCTCCCGTATACCTGGAGCTGGGAAGAATGTCCGTTACATCTGTTTCGAGCAGTGCAAGAGATGCCCATCCCACTCTGTCCTGCAGCCCAGCTAAGTAAACCAAATTCTTCCATCAGTAGAAAACGCAAACACTAAAAGGCAATTTATAATTCAGTGCAAAATTGTGTGATATAGGCTTTAATAGCTGTGGCAGTGAGGCCCTGAAAGCATCCCCTGTGTGCCAAGCACTGAACTTCATATCCTGGCCTCCTGCGCTCTCTGCAGCATCCTGTGAAGTTGCCAGTGTTATCGTCTCCATTTTACCAACAAGGAACCAGAGGTCTGCTAAACTGACAGTCTTCCCAGGGTTAGGAGGAGGCTCATGGGCACGCTCTGGATAGCTGAGAAATTGCGTGTTTTCCAGTTGCTCCCTTAGTTTCCCCATCTGTATAATGGGAAGTCATACTTCCCATTTCATAAGGTCATGGTGAACATCAGCAAGTGACCTTGTAAAGAGCACCTGACACAGTTCCTAGACATGGACCTGGCTAAGTCCGCGAAAGGTGAACCTGGATCTCACTATCAGATCCCTCTGGCTTCATGGACGCATGCACCCTACACCTGAACCCAGCATTACTGAACGGTATTTTTGTGTGTGAGTTTGGAGTGGGTGGAAGAGCTAGCCTAAAGGAACAACCTACTGCTTTAATGGCGATCCAAAATACAGCTTGACCCAGAGCCAGCATTTTCTTATACTACCTGGGAATAGGTGAAAAGAAAAGGAAAAAATGGAAAGAAACACAGTGGGTTTGCTGGTACAGGGACTCCCGCTCTCGGGGACAATTTTAGAACAACTCAGCTTTTGAAGTGTAGCTGTTCTTTCCCATTCTTAATCAACCGTCGCCTTTCTCACCTGATTTCCACGTTATCATGGAGAGCGCTATGTGTAGCCAAATATATACGCTTACACTCAGATGTGGTCTTTCCTCCTGATGATTTCATCTTTGAAGAAATCTCTACAGTAGTTCCCTATCTGGGCTCTCACTGCCCTGCTCATAGTGAGCCATACATTGTGACCAACTCCTTGAAGGCCGTAGGCATCTCCCCTGCAGTCAGGGGAGATGGCACGGTGGCCTTGCCCATGGCCTGTGAGGTCCAAATAACCATCTGAAGTTGCTAGCAAGCTGTCTGTGGTTGAGGCAAAGTCACTGATAGAAAGAGGCTTTTGTACTCAACGTTTTTCGCTGGATTTTCAGTGTGGTAAAGACATCTATATGATCTAAACGAACAGCAGGAAACATTACTTCCTCATCACACAATTCAAAAGAGTCACAGGTGAATTATGCATTTGGTATTGTAAGAGCTTCTCAATTAACAATGGCAGATGCTACCCAGGGTTTCCTCCAACAAATATTAGAAAAAGCCTCCTTTGCCACACGTTTTTCGTTTCCCTATAAATCTCCAACCCGTTTCAAGGAGGATTTTTAAGAACACACACTTTGCGTTCCAAATACCCTTTCGTGCAAAAGGAACACCTACAATGTTGGCTATTGACTATGGCAGAAAAAGAACATATTTTCGAAACTGGGGCATGCCGGTGCCCCAGGTTATGTTCCTATTTCTCCATTGACTGACTGGGCGACCTGAAGCCATCTCTGCTTTTCTGAGCCGCCACACGTCTTTCTGCAGAATGGAGAGTCCGTGCACTACATATCTAGGCTGAGAGTGCATTACTGATGGAGGAAAATTGGTAAAACATTTTTTACAGCGAGAATGTAGTGCTAAATATCTGAAAGTAATGCATGAGTACCTTCACAAGGATTGCAGAGGGCCCTGTATTCATGGCCTTAGGGCTTGACTGTAGAAAGTCATGGTGCATTTAAATGCATGTACCTAATACACTTGTGCATTTCACAAACGTCTGTGCTGATCAATGGGTACAAAAGAGGGAGAGAGAGTTGCATGTAGAAATATCTAAAGTGGTTCCCAGATGTCCAGATAGCCTCTGTTTCAGAGTTTTAAACATATAGCAGACTTAGAATCGAACTCAGAAATTATGCCTTTGGCTTTTTTGGATGGCCATGGATTATGAAGCTCATTTCAAATTCTCAAATATGACAGAGGCCAGGTAATTAAAATGAAGACCTAAGGCTTGTTTCAGAAAATGCGGATCAGTGTTTCAGTGGGAAGTCCCTATTAACCTCAGTGTCCAAAGAGACAGGGACATGTGGTTAGTTGGATTTTCCATTTAAATCTGGGTTTTCCAAAGCACTTTTTTCAGTTTGAGCTCTTTGGGGTTTTGTAACATGTTTACTGAGCACCTGTTTTGGGCTCTGCCCTGAGCTAAGTTCTGGGAAACAGGAACTTCTAAAAAGTGATAGATGAATGGATGGATAGATGGATATCCTGCTTGTAAAGAGATCGTAGTCTGGTGGAGGAAAAATATGTGAACCTCAATGTAGCATGAGGAGTACCCATGGGAGAGCCCAAAGGGGAAAATGGAAGAAGGATATCTAAAAAGATCAAGGAAGACCTTTGTAGTGATGGGAAATTTGAACTCACTTCAGTTTTGGAAGATCATAAGAGTTTGCCAGGCTCTTATGATCAGAAAAGTAGAAGGAAGGCATTGCAAGAATGTGCAAAGATTCAGTGAAAAAGAGCAGACAGAGCGAATGTTAGGCACTTTCCATGTGGCTGGCAGTCAGCACAGCGTGGGAAGAGTGTGGGTGTGGAGTGGGGACTGGTCTGGGACAATGGAGAGCCGGAGCACCAGGGCTCAGAGTTTGGACTTTTCCTGTAATACGAGGGGGTGAGTACCATGACCGTATTTGCTTTTAGAAAAGAGGGGAGTCTTAGGGGGGAAGAAACTTGAAAGCCACTTAGGAATGTTGTGGCGTAGAAGTTCACACAAGCAACCACAAGGACCTGAACAAAGGCAGTGAGAGTGGAAGTGGACGGGTCACAGAGGTAGAGCTTTTCAGGAGGTTGAACCAACAGGGCTTTTTCACTCATCAACCATGTAGAATGAAAAAAGGAACTGAGGCAAGGATTTGTTGTGATTTCATTAACTGGGTGGTTGATGATACCACTGGGGGGAAAATACGGAGAGACAAATGGGCTTGTTCCTAAATACAGGGCCTAGTGAATTCCAAGTCCAGGAATCCTCCTTGTCGTAGGTCAGACTTGCCTGGATTCCCCCAAAATATAGAAAGAGTGAGAACACGAAGCTTCATGCAAATAGACCTTTGAGAGACCCTTTGAATGAACATAAGGAGGATGGGACACGAATCTCAAAAAGAGAAATTTTCCCCCCTTTTTTTGCTGTGTTTTTGTCATTTTGAAGACAAATTTTTTTGTTTGGTTTTGTTTTTATTCTCATCTATTCCATGATCATATTTCAAGGTTTTGTTTTTACTCATCAGAATGACAGGAAGTTTTCAGTGTGTGTTTCCTTCAAGTTTGGCCTCAGCCTTATTTTCAGGATTAGGCGTGTGTTTTCCCATTCGCTTCCATGACGACCAAGCCAAGAATTCCTATATATAGTCATTCAGCGCCCATTGTCCCCTTGGCCATTGTATCATAATCTTGTGCATCCAGGCCAGAGAACTCCACTGATGGTAGAAGACAAGGAGGTACCGGAGTCTTTGGCCTGGAGATTTTCAAGGCATAATCAAGAGAAAGAAATAAAATAACATGGTTGTCTCTAGAGATTTATGTCCCCCTTGAGACACTATCCAGAATGAGTTGAAATGACTTGTGTTCCATAGCTTAGTTTCTAACAATTTTCTTTTTGGAATGGCCCACAGATAGAGAACATTTTGAGACTCTTTGAAGGAACTACTTGGAAAGTTGCATTGGCAATTTGTAATTGGTGGTTTTCTTCTAGATGCCAAATTCTACTCTATTAGTTAATAGCACAAAGTGAACAACAGGTTTCTTGAGAAAGAAAGGGAGTTAAATAGAGTTTCAAAGGAATTTAGATAGAGCCTAAGAAATCCTTTAAAATAAGTAAACTACTTGAGTCTGTGGACCATCTTGACAGCTTTATGCTACATACTGTTTTCATAACCTAAAACAGGTTAGATAGATAGATAGATAGATAGATAGACAGACAGACAGACAGGACTGGAGGTAAGAAAGTTGTCCACAAACCTAGTTCTGCAAACATTTTTTCCAGTACCTTTCTTTGTGAAAGAACCATGAGTCTTTGGCCATCTAAGCACATAAGGCACTGTTCCTGTCCATCTAAAACGTAAGCTCCACAGGAGCAAGGGTCCTTGTAGGTTTTTTTCGCAGATGTATCCCACGTGCTGAGAGGTGCCTGGCACATAGAAGGTTCTCAGTAAATATTTTCTGAATTAATATAAAATTAATATAATATAAAAATTAATATAATATAAAATGGTAGCCACAGTAGAAACTATTCTTTGATACAGTCAAGATCTACAGTTTCTCATTTATATTGGGAAGTTTTTTAAGGCAGGGAATCCTTTTAAAAAGACCTTTAAGCATTTTATTTTTACTGAAAAAATCTAAACCCATTCATTCACCAGGATTGTGATGTAGGGTCAAGCCTGTGTATTTGGGTTTGGGTCTTTTAATTGGATTCCCCCATTTACCCTCTTGCATAAACCACAATCACCTACATTGCATCTTATGCTACTTTTTTAAGTGGAATGATAGTTCAGACATTTGTGGAACCGTCTTAGAGCAGAGTCCTTCTAGATTTTTATGTTCTCCTCAATCTCTTACTGTTGGTCTTGCCAAAACATCATTTGACAGTAATTTTTTTTAGCAACTTGACTTTATCAAGTCTTTTCAAAGCATTCACCATAGCTTTCATAGAAATGACACTTTTTTATGCCTATATTTCCTCAATGTAGATACTATTAATTAAACTGAATAAGCTCAGTAACAAATAGAACTGGCACAAAGAACTTGGGGAGCAAATAAAACTGATTCCAGTTGGCATTCACTCAACTGCTAGAAGCAGAAATGAATGGGCCTGCTTGAGAGTGACCCTCAGCATCAGTCCAGACACTGTCTTCTTTGATCGGGATGTTTTAAGGTCGAAGGCATTGATTTGGACATGGTGGTGGAGGTTGCTTAAGAAAACGTGTGCATCTAACGTGAGGTGCAGTGAGATCAGGGCGAGAATCACGATGTGTATGTGTTGCGAAGGCACGGAGGAGAGCAGAGGTCTGCCTGGATTGTTGGGGGAAAGCTTCACGGAACAGGTGACATTTCAGCTGAATTTTGAAGGGCGGGGAGGAATTTCCCAGACCAAAAGAAGAAGAAGAAGACCGGGTAGCCCTGATCCAGGACTCCCAATGATGAGATATGAAGAGTGTGCAATGAATCGAGAACTAGCTAGAAGTGTGAGGCTGGAGACATGGACAGGGACCAGACTGAAGAACTGTATATATCGAGGTAAGGAAAAGAGACTTCAATCCTTGAGCACTGAGGCATAATCATGTAAGTGGTATATGATTGTGTGTGGATACTGGCCAAATTAGAATAGATCTCAGAGGAAGGGAGACCAGATAGGAGGCTGTTAGAATTGCCCTTCTAGAATATGGGGACCTGAATGAACAATGGGAAGGGAAGGCAGGGCACTGGAAAGGAAGTGATGGGAGGGGGCCATGACATGTCTCTAAGACATGGTACCTGGCCAAGTGTGCTGCCACAGACGACGTCTGACATTTCCAAGGAAGAATCTCACAGTTTGAGCTTGAACAAAGTGGTGAGCCATTCACTAACATTTAGAACACAAAAGGAGATGTGTGGGCAAAGATTATGTCAGTTTTCAGCTTGTTGAGTTTGAGGAGTCTGTCAGACATAAAGCTTGAAAGTTTTTCAGCTTTAGATGAAGATTCAGATCGTCTCAGAGCTCACTGGGCTACTCTTTGCAGCAGGGTTCTCTATCTTGTCACTGTAGATGGCCTGGGTCACTCTCCCACATGTGTAAGTTTACTGGCAGTTGTGTGATGGAAGTTGCATGCCATTCCAAAAGTCTCCTGGCTAGTAACTGAAGTATGTCTTTAGCTGCTCTCTTGTCATTATTAGTGTGCCTTTCTCAAATTTTCTACAATTTCTCAACTAGAAATAATAGACTGTATTTCCAGCATATTTGGGTCCCATCCCCACCCCCCATACTTTGGCTATTTATAATACTTAACGGTTAAATTATCCACAGGTAATATTCTACTTCCGGTTCCTTATACCACCAACCTTTAGTTGCCAACTCACCTACTTTTCTGAAGAAAGTTACAGTCCATGCATTATTTTGAACTTCCTGTGCTATTTTAGAACTTGAAGATATTAAATAATTCTCCCTTATGCAATCTATCCCACCCTCTGATGTACGTTTTTTTTGTTTTGTTTTGTTTTTTGTTTTTTTGGTTCGGATTCATCCTCTGATCTTTATTTCTTTTCCCTATAGGAATTAAGTCACTTTGTTTTTCATCATGATAAGAATGTAGTTCTGCTTTTTCACCTTCACTCACACCCTCTAGAGTGCAGCTATTTAACATTTTATGGCTTAGGGTAGAGGTATGGTGAATTGAACATTTACACATCTTCATGTCTAGTGTTGATTTCATTAACACACTAATACTAGTTACATTTATTAATGGATACTCAAGGTTCTTTTGACGT
Source organism: Hipposideros armiger (assembly GCF_001890085.2). Classification (NCBI taxonomy): domain Eukaryota; kingdom Metazoa; phylum Chordata; class Mammalia; order Chiroptera; family Hipposideridae; genus Hipposideros; species Hipposideros armiger. The sequence goes on from NW_017731374.1 coordinate 1,052,902, forward strand.
CCTCCGTCTCCCTCACGTCCAGATTCCATCTGTCACCAAGTGCTGCTGATATTGCTTTCTTCTCCACTTAATAGATGCCTCTATTAAGACTTTTCTTTTTTGCACTGTATAACAATCAGTTATTTACATGTCTGTCTGAAACAGTGAGTTGCTTGAGGGCAGGGACCAAGTCCTACTGTCCCAGAGCAGGGGATGGGACATTGACTTCAATGTTCAGTACATATTTGCTGAGTGAATGGGTGTAATTTAATCATTTGCCCTCTGGCCACCTCTAAAATTTGCTTGCCTAAAATCCTTTGTCTCTTATTTCTCTCCTGGTGCTTGATTCATGCTGACCAAAGAGCCTCTCTCCCAAGTCTGCACAAAAGTCCAGCTCACATATAATTATGTGGTTGCTAGCACCGAGACACTTCTGCTCCTTTTTCACCTTCACTCATACCCTGCAGAAAATTGAGAATTGATCCTCCTGGATGGCTTCCTTTTGGGATCACTCAGTGTACAAGGGGACTGTCCTCTGCGGCTCCCACAATTTACTGCCCAATTGATTCTCACTCTGCCTTAATCTTGCAATAGTTAAACTCTCCCGTTACTGTTCATTTGTTCTCTTGGCTTCTTTTATTCCTTCAGTCATTGGAGTAAGTTTGCTCGACGTGGAGATGGCCTGTATTTTCATACGTAGCTCTGCTCTTCTCTCTGCCCTAGTAGATCTGAGCTCCTAGCAGGCACCTCTCCTATCTTCTGTGACTTGGAGATCGCAGAGCCAGCGCATGGCCTGGCGATCAAGAGGGTGTTGACTAAATGTTTGTAGAATCAGCATATTCAAGAAAGCTTCATTCTGTCATGCTTACTGTTCTTCCAGAGTTCACTTGTTTGTCATTTGTCTTTGTAAAGTCAAATTCCCTATGATTGTTTTTGTGCTGGCTAATTTCTGGAATAAAAAGAAAGAAAAAACAACAACCCTCAAACTGATACTTATTCTGGGGAGCTGGAATTAGAGCAAGAAATTTCCCATTTCTCCAGGGGACAGGACTAAATGAGAGGGATAGGAGACCACATTCGGAACTCAGCCCTTCCCCTGGTTTGAAATCCTGAGCTAAGAGCCACCTAAATGTACCCACCTCCCACTTGTGTACCTTTCTTTTCCCAGCCAAATCCCAACTGAGGAATTTTAGAGGGCAATTTATTTGTGAGGGCAATTTATCAAGCATCTACCTACAGCATGCCATTTGGGCAGGCGGATTTCCAGTTCTGGGTATTTCCAATGCTCGCCTGCTTGTAGAAATGTCTCCTGTGTGGTGTCCCCCCGCCGTTTTTTTTTTATATAAAGCATTTAAAAATTTTGAGTATTCTTTTTCTTTTCTCACGAACCTTACTTGATTATTTTCCCCCATGTGCTCTGAAATGCTTTTTTTAGTGTTTTCTGTCGTACTCGGTTTAATGTTATTTTCTGTCTGTTCTGTCATCTTTTCTATCTATTCTAATGTTATTTCCTCCACTGTTTCAGCCGTTCTGCCGCCTTCTCTCCTCTCTGCTGTGTGTTTATTGCCTATTGAACACTCAGATATGATTTCTCACTCTTCTGACTTGCATCACGGGACCCCAGAGGTCACCACTGAGTACAGATATCTAATAGACAAGACTCAGACTTTAGAGTCAGATAGATCTTTGTTCAACCTTTGCTTTTGCCTCTTAGTACCTGTGTGACCAACCGCTCTCGGCCTAAGCTACCTCATCGGTAAAACTGGGATGAGAACCCACACTGCACACCATAGTTGTGAAAATTAACTGCTGGCTGCTCAGTGGATTCCACACCCACGCCTGTAAACGCCTGTAAGCTCTGTGACCATCCGTGCTAAAAGTCTAGTTTGATCCTGATTTTACAAAATCTAGTTATTTTCTGATCACAGATAATTGACCCAATCTGGAACTACACATAACTACATTAAATGCGTTTTATCGCTGTGATTCTAATTTAGTTTCTTCAGTGTTGCCCATAAATAATGCCACAAGTCAGAGAGGAATGCCTCTTCTGAGACTGATGTCCTTAGGGCTGCGTTAGGAATGGATGGACCAACCTCGTCTTTGCTGTGGGTCCCCTTGTAGATATTACTGGCTGTACAGGGATAGAGGTGGAACTGTGGAACCTGCAGTTGGGTACAGAGTTTTTCGCACTGGATTCACGCTCTTGTGTTTCCACTACTGTTATTCCCCCCTGACCACTAGTCTGGCTCTTCAAGCACTGAGTGTTTTCACTTTCCCTTCCTTAAGCTCAGGGTGGAAGAAAAGAGTCTTAATGATAATGATCTGTAACTTAGGTCACATGCCCGTTATCCCTCACAGTCTGCTTGTCTTCTAACCTGGCCACCAAACAACCCTCTTCCTGCTCTTCAGACTGTGCTTGGTGAACAAACTAGAATTTTAAGCATCTTAGCAAGTGGGCTTTTTTAAGATCGGCGGGATCATATACGCTCCCATCGTTGTCACTGCAGTGCCCAAAGTGCCAAAATTGTTCACTATTCACAAACTCCAAGTGAGAGAGGAAGAAAGAGAACGTGTCTTGGCACCAGATCAGAAAGTAAAGCTCTAACAAGACCCCAAAAGTTGTAAGCTGGGCATTATTGCAAATGTATCCTTAGGTGGTGGGATTTGGTGATTTTTGTAAATAAACCTGTCCACCTGATTTTAACCAGAAAAAAGGGAATTTAGACAGTGACTACATACAGCTGTCCTGTTGCATTGCCATTGAGGAGGGTGAGGAGCCTGCCTTTCTTGGAATGCGTTCCTCACTGCTTGCACCTTGATTTCATCAGGTTTCATATAACATATAAATACTGGAGTTAAAATTTAGAATTCATTTTTTTAGATGAATGGAATAGTATGCAATCAACCTTAGAGACAAGAAAAATGTGTTAAGTTAAAGGAGGACCCTTCTTTTGGAGGGGGGGGGAATCTACCTAAGAGATGAGTGCATGTGTCAGGTTGGAGGTAGGCTGAAGGGAGGGGGAGACAAAGTTACCTGGCTTATCACCTGCTTAGGAGCCACTTTATAATTTTGCTATAAAGGGATGGAAGCTGTCAGGTGCCTTGTGTCCGAGATCACTACCAGCCAGTGCTAACCTGTGGGACTCACTGAGGTGGGTACTGTATCTTGAAAGGAGTTAGGCTGCTTAATAGAGCAGAGGACCATTCCTGGGGACATTGTTTTTTGTTCTCTGGGTAGATTTGTGGAGAGTGGACAGCTCGTGGGCAGCAGGACCTGGCTTTGGCCTTGTTGGTCACGGAATTTATATTTTGAAGAGCTAAGAAGAAACCAGGACCAGCACTGCTGAGGGACCTGTTGGGGATGCTGGTGAGGCAGTGCAACCTGTAGCTCAAGCCTGTGTTCACAAGAGAAGCTGAGTGTGTTTTGTGCTTCATTGTGCGTGCGTGTTAAGCAGAAACTAGTCTTGAGAGCTTAAATAGAAACCATCCCGGAACAATCCATGAAATGGTAAACAAACCTGCTATTGAAATAAAGCATGAGAAGTTGACAATTGCATTATTGTGATCCTGAGTGGGTTCATCAGCCAGGGTCGAGGAATAAAGGAAGAAGAAATAAAAGAATCGGGTAGAATGAATTCAGTTGTGTCCTTCCTTTCTTTCTTTGTCTTCACTTTACACCTGGTAATGAACCCAGCGAGGCTCAGAGGTATTGTTCAAGTTTCCTTTTGTTTTATATTTTTGTGTGTGGCAGGTTTGTTTACAATTTCCAGTGGGGTTTTTCTCCATCTTGAGGAATACGAATTGAGGAGGGGAAGGAGGAAAACGGAGAAAGGACAGTGTTTTAGCATTTTGAAGGCAGGAGGTGGTCCCCCCCAGTAAGAGAGGCTGCTCTGATCTTGATTTTCTTGTCGAAGAGGTCTACGGAATGGACGGTGCTAGTTTCCTCAAATAGGGGTTTTTACAGAATTCCTCTATGTTGTGCCTGGGGGATTTGTGCTTTGGAAAATTAAGTGTCCATCAAATCGGGAGGAGGCTGGTACAGTTCTATCTCCTTTCCCCCCTGCTTTTTGAAAAGCTTAAGAAAAGAGCCTTTTGTTTTCTTTTCAAGGGAAGTTACACTAAAATTCATCTGTGTGGTATTCATGGACTTTATCTGTGTTATTCACAGGCAGCTGTAGGTTACACAGGACAATGTTAAATTCCTAACCTCAACATTCAAAGCAGTGTGTTGGGGAATGGGTCAAGACCTTTCTTTTATGTTCCCTCTATCTAAAAAAATTTTTTTTCTTAATGTAAAGAAGAAACTCAGGTTTCTCCTCCTCCCATCCAGATCCTGTTTCTCCACCCCATGCCAGCGAAGCTTCTCAGGGTTGAGACTGGTGCCTGCCATTTCCGACATTTTCCTCCGAATTGTGAACTTTAAAATGCCATTCAGGGAAACTTGTTTGGAATTTCATTTTAATGGGATTTATGAATACATCTCCATCTTAATGCTGACTAAGCTTGAAACATCCATTCCAGGAGAACACTATTGGATTTTTTATATTTTAAAATGTAAATCACTTAACGGTGAAGGCATAAAACATTTTTATATTTGGGAGTGCCATGTGTTTGAGCATTTCTGTTAAAGAACTTTCTCTTTTTTTTTTTTTTTTTGGTTGGCTTGAATCATTCTGGGCTGCAAAGGAGGAGATATTGCATCATCTACTTTCTCTTCTTATGTCGACTCCTGGGTACATTATGCGGGTTTATTTATCTCACCTACAAGGGCTGGTATTCTGTAGCAGCCTGTTGCCGCGTTGCAATTTCCTTTAAAAAAAAAAAAAGCAGTTTACTTTCTTCCTCCACTTTGAAACCTTTAACCTCAGAATTTTATTTTTAAATGCTGTGAGCCCTCAAAGTCGGACTAAAAGAAGTGATACTTCCTACCTGCCTTCCCCCAGATACGTGTTGTAGAATGCAAATGAAGGTGAAAGATGGGCTCGTAGCCACCCCCCCAAAAAAAAAAAAAGTACGCGAAACGAATGTCAGGGGTTTCAAGTGTCAAAACGCCACTGTGTCCGGTGTCATTTCCCCCCATCTGTCCACAGACTCGTCCTACTCAGAGCCTCCAGATGTTCAGCAGCAGTTGAACCACTATCAGTCCGCTGCTCTGGCGAGGAACAACAGCCGTGTCAGCCCTGTGCCTCTTTCTGGAGCTGCTGGAGGCGCTGAGCAGAAAACCGAAGCTGTTCTCCACTGTGAATTCTGTGAATTCTCCTCGGGCTACATCCAGAGCATCAGGCGTCATTACAGGGACAAGCATGGCGGGAAGAAGCTCTTCAAGTGCAAAGACTGCTCCTTTTACACAGGCTTTAAGTAAGTGCTTGAAGAACAGCCTCAAAAAACAAGGTGGCTGCACCTGCTCCGCCCCTCACCACACTCTTTCCTCATGCTCTCCTACCCGGAGCTCCGGGGAGGCCTGGCCATAGGATGATGCAGGGATGGGATCCAGTCTTGACATAAAGAAGCTAGTTCCAGAAGACTGCTTTGGGGGTTGTGGAAGGGATGGAGAGCTGTGTCAGAACAAAGAAGTTTAAAAATCAGAGGAAATAGGCGTCTGAGCAATGTGAGATCAGATCACAGGAAAGGATTTCCTTGACCCAGTGCATAAAGCAATGAATATTTTCCCTTCAGAGCACTGTCTTTTGGGGAAAAAAAATATGTTCTGGAAAACAAAGTCAAGGGAGAGAGCACATCCAGAAAGAGCGACTTCCCTGCTACCCTTGTAGAACAGTCTCTTTCCTTAAGATCATATTATTGAGTGAAACCCAGAGAATCAAGACTCCAACACTGTGAAAACCAAGCGTGAGCAATCGTAGAGACATGGTTCCAATCTAGAAAAAGAGACTCCAAAGTCTCCCTTGCTCCTGTGTATGACTGAATCGATGAACTCAAAGAATGCAGTGTTTCCTGTCATTTAACCTAAACTCCTATGATTTAATCTCATCCTGTGAGGTACCATTTAGGTCAGTGGTTACGAGTGTAGAATGTGGAGCCCAACGGGGTTTGAATCCCAGTTTGGCCACTCACTGGCTGTGTGACTTTGGACAAGTCACTAAACCTCTCTGTGTCTCTAGTTTCTTATCTGTAAAATAAAGATAATAATAGCACCTACCTCACAGGGCTCATGTGAGGAGTAGCTAAAGCACTTAAAGTAGTGTTTGGCACAAGGGAACACTACTAATTGTTATAATATAGATAAAAAGGTAAAAATAATAATATCAGATGCTATGTTTCAGATAGAAAGCTATTATCATTTGCTCCTACTACAGTCAAGATCTGAGCCTTAAGGCCACTCCACACCGAGAAGCCAGCAAAAGTAGGCTTCATGCCCAAAGGAAAACATGAATTGGAAGAACAAGTGTCTTTGCCACCAACACCTTAGTTGCTGGGATGTGGTGGAAGATGTGTTAGATCTGTGACTGTTAATTTGGCTCAGTTGTTTTTCAGATAAATATGTATGTGACCTTAGAGCTGAGAGAAGGACCCAGATAACAAGGGCCCAATGGCAGGTGTACCGATTTCCCCAGAGAGAAACACTTGGGTTAATAAGAAGGAGGCCTTGCCCAGGAAGCCCTTGGTTCCATCCACTTTTATGAGCCGTTTATGGCTTTTTTACATTTTGAAGTGTGGAGCAGGATGCAGGGAAAGGCAACAGGACCTCTCTGCCTTCTAGCTGTACAGCAGCTCTGAGGTTAGATTACCTGATTGTCAACCGCCATGACTTCCTGACCAACTTGCCCTCCCCTCCTTACCTGTGAAGAGTGACCCAGGTAAATCAGCTTAAAAATAGTCCCTCCTTCCAAGCATGATGAGAAGGATGTTCTCGTGGGGATTTTGCTGTCATATTTTTAATAGGCAATGTCTAATTTTCAAGAATAAAATGTTTGGCAGACTTACAGAAACAGAGACTAAAGGGGTGATTGCCAGAAGGGAAGGGGTGGGGGGTGGGGGGTGCGGAAAACATGAAGGGAAATATAGTCAATTATAATGTGATAAGTTTGCATGGTGACAGGTGATTCCTAGAATTAGTGGCGTAATTGCAATGTAAGATATAAAAATATCGGATCACTACATTATACACCTAAAACTAGCATAACCAATATATGTATACAAACTATACTTAAAAAAAAAAAAAGAATGAAGTGTTTGGGGGAATCTACTTCTTTTAATACTACCAAGCCCTGAACCCAGCCAAGTGGCAAAATGTCCAAAAAGGGGTGACGACGGCACGACAGTGTTCAGTTACTGGATGAGTGCCCAAGGAACTCGTGGTCAGCAAACATGATTAACAACCATGGTTTGGGCCCCTGGAGCAGGGCTGTCACACCCGGAAGCTGTGTAGCAGGGTGCTGGGCAGGGGACGTAGGAGGAAATGGTCCCTTGCCACACTCATGGCCTGTCTCCCCCACCCCTCTCCTAGATCTGCTTTTACTATGCACGTGGAAGCGGGACACTCGGCGGTTCCGGAGGAGGGCCCCAAAGACCTTCGCTGTCCCCTCTGCCTCTATCACACCAAATACAAACGCAACATGATTGACCACATCGTGCTGCATCGAGGTAACTTCCTGGCGCGGTTTTGCTGGCGTGCAGGGGGCGGGTGGCACGGGTGGCGTTCTCGGGTGGCGTTCTCGGGATGCGCTCTCGAGGTGGCAGTGGCACCTTGGCCCTGGTCCCTGGTTCCTCACCTTATCTCCAGGCAAGACATCACAGTGATAACCACAGTGACAGTCAACAGGATAAAAACATCTTCCTGCCGAGAGGATTTCCTCTACCTGGAGGGAGGCAGAGGTGATGGATTCTGTGGTGAGCACTTCTGCCGGCTTCGCAGCTTCCCAGCGTGTGGGATGTTGATGTTCCCAGTCCTCTGCCCTCACAGCCTTCCTAAGAAGGAGTGAGTGAGAAAGAGAATGGGTGGCTGAAGACTCATTCTAAAATGCGGAGAGCTATGTGTTGTAAGCAGCTCTTTGGAGGAAGACCAAAAGGATGACTTCCAAAGCAGAATAGAATTTCCCTTGAAATGGATGAAGAGAGAAAATTCTTAAAAATAAAAGTCACCTGATACATATTAGAAGCACCCATAGGCTCTGGATTTAAATCCTGGCTTTTACAGCCTCCTGTGCTGAACCTCTCTCGCATCTGTAAAAAAAAGATGACGAATAATGCCTGTGAAATGACATGTAACGTGTCTGGTGTGTTTCCTAGTGGATGCGTATTGGGTATTTTATGAATGTTGCTTCCTATTGATAAACGGGGAGCCTTCTTTTAAAGTCCTCTTTGGTTTTTCTTTGAGTTGAGTTTTTTCTTGGCCAGTTAAAACACTGTTAAACAACAGGCTTCCTCTGCATTGAAAGGAACAATATGTTTATGTAAAAAACTACTTTGTCCCGAAAAGATTCAAGCCGGAGGTGGATGGAAAACGATTTCTAGAACACCCATTGCCAATCTCCTGCTATCTCCATCTACTGAGCTTTCCATCTCTCCTTCCTTCGTCCCCTTCTTCCCATCTTTTCTTCCTCTTCCTTGGCCTCTAACCTTGGAGACTTTTGCAGTGTTTGTCACATGTGCCTCAAAAGCAATGAGTGTCTTCTGCTGTCCTGCTGAGATGCCACGCGCTCAGAAATGCTGGATATTTGAGGGCATTTTCAAAGTTGCCCCAGAGTCATTGCCTTTGGCCTGTGCGTTTTGGGACATTGTAGCCATATCTGCAGCAAACTCGGCAGCAGGCTTATCATGGAGCATGGGCAGACTCCCCTCCTCCGCGTGGCCCTCTAGTGAGATGTGAGGTCGCCGCTGGCTGGAAGGTCCACCTGCAGGCTGCGAGGAGCAGGGCAGGAATGTGTAGGCAGGCGTTCTTGGCCCGGGGTGGTTCCACCTGGTGTTCTGCCTCAGTCACCTGGCTTCTGATCCCCAGGCCCATGTGTTGCGGTGGCTCCATGCCTCCTCACAGCTTGGGGAGAGGCCATGAGTAGTGTTGCTGCCGAGCACACGGAAACGTTGAGGCCTCACTTCTGTGTTGGGTCCCTCTCTTTTCCCATATTGCTGCCTGGCAGGATCAGAGCTTTGCTGCCTAATGAGCTCTATGACTTTCCTTCCCTGAGCTGGGAATCCAAGAAAGGAAACGGCAAAGAGCGATTCAACACTGATGCTGCGAACTCACCCTTAGAGCACGACACGTGACAAAGTGCTGCTTACACACACACAGTCGCTTCATCTTTGAACAACACGTGAAGGATAATTCTGTTACTTATAGTCCTGTTTTACGTACATGAAACCTGAGGCTGAGAGAAATGACTTTTTCTTTAATTTCGTGTAATTCTTTGGGGTCATTTCACAAAGGATTTAAGGTGTCTTAAAGATATTCATACAGAGCTATAGGACTGAAGAAAAGGAGGAAATTGGGGCACATGCAAAATAAGGAGAAACCAGTTGAAAGATCCCCTGGAAGTATGACAAAGCTCACCAAGAGTTGGGCCCTCAGTGTAAGCCAAGAGGTGCTGTGCATGTGTTAGCGGTGGGGTGCAAATTTGGCCCTGAGATTCCTGCTTACTATAGGAGAGAAGAAAAAAGCATCAGTTGGATGTAGAGTGCTAGTTAGATTTTTGAAATTTTGTTCAGGAAATTTTCAGGAATCCTAGACTCTGAAGCCTGAAAGGAATGTCTCCAGTGGGTTCTCCTAAAGGGGACCGTGTATGATAAAGTGCGTATTGTTCCCTCCATAAATGCAGTGGTAAGTCCCACAGGGCCCATGAGAGCTGCAGTAGTTTAACCCAAGTCACCCAACCGGTAAGCAGGGAAGCTATGAGTCAACCCCAGTCCTCTGATCCCCTGACCCGTCCATCGTATAGCCTGTCACTGGGTCCATACAGGCTCTTCCACTTATTTGTAGAGGTCATTTATATTGAAAGAGGCATCTGTGTATATAAATAGTGTCCTCATTGGGGTCAGAAGGCGCACAGTCTGGAATGAACGTTGAGCGTTTGAGGATTGGTAGTGATAATGGCAACATTAACAATAATAACAGTGCTTACTGTTACTGAATGCTTATTAGGTAGCAGGTGCTGTACTACGTGTTTTCCAGATGTCATTTTATGGGATTCTCACAAAACCCTTTGTGGTGGGTATTAAGGTGATCCCTGATAACAAGGGCAAAGCCAGGTTCAGAAAGACTGAGCACCTTACTTAAGGTAAAATGACTCCTAAGTAAGCCAGCAGGGATCTGAACCCAGGCTTGTCTGACCCACAGCCCCCTTTAACCACCAGGTATCACTGTCGCACCCTTGGGAAGGTGGTTGGTGTCATTCTGTTGAGAGATCTAGCGGCTGTTGTCGCTGGGCCTGGAGGTGGAATTATCTGTGGGGCTGGAGGTCAGAAACGAGGCCCGCTGAAGCACAGATGGCAGGGTGCTTCAGGACAGCCGTGTCTGCCATCTGTGTCCTGGCCTGGCTTTGGTGTCCATCTCAACTCAAAATGGCTGCTCAGCGGGGAGCTGGTCTTGACAAGTCAAGAGACAGGCTTGGGTGTCTGCCTTACAATTTTGCATTGGAGCTGGTCTCAAAGTAACAAGATGCAGCTCTCTCTGCACCTGTGCCCTCCTGGCTCTGAATAAACATCGTTGGTCTCTAGGGCCTGCAGGAAGAGCTCCTTCTAAGGCCTTAGTTAATTAAAATACTTGGGATGAAAGGCAAGAAAAACATCTACTGAACTGGCCCTGAGACTGAGCTACTGCTTAGAAGAATAGAGTTTCCTTTGCTTTTTGTCCAGACAAATGGATATATTTAAAGAGGAAAGGAAAGAGAATCCATTTCACTCGTGAGAAGCCTGAATGAGAAATACTCATGGATTTCTGTTGGCTGGGGCCAAAGAGAGTGTACTGTTAGTTCGTGCATTCAGCGAGCCTTCGTTATTTGCTTGTTACATGCCATGCTATGCTGGGTTCTTTCTTTAGGTAAGATGGGGTTAGATAAGACCCAGCATCTGCCCTCCTCAAGGAAATGAAGTATGTGCATAAGTATGTGTAAGATAATGACTGTTAAGTGTTTGGGAGATTCACAGTGAAAGATATATTTCTGTTTGGGATTGAGAAAGGTTGTGGGGGAAAGTTGAGCCATGATAACATTTCAACAGGCAGAGAAGACTTAAGGTGGGTTACATTAGCTTCCTGGGTGGCTTAAAACAACTCAAATGAATTGTCTCACTATGGCGGAGCCTAGATGTCTGAAATCACGGTGTCAGCAGGCTGCTCCCTCTAAGGGCTCCTCTAAGCGCTAGAAGAGAACCCTTCCTTGGCTCCTCGTAGCTTCTGGTTGACTCCGACATTCCCTGCCATTTCTTGCCTTGTAGCTGCACCGTTGCAATCTCTGCCTCGTCTGCGCAGGCCTTCTTCGCTGTGTGGGTCTCTGTGTCCCTCCTCTTATCAGATCATCAATCCTTGGATTTAGGGCCTGCCCTAATCCAGTGTGGCCTCATCTTAACTAATTACATCTGCAAAGACCTTATGTCCCAATGAGGTCACATTCTAAGGCTCTAGGTGGGGACACTTTTCTAGGAGACACTATTGGATGCACTACATGGGGTGTGGGGAATTGAACAAACCACTCAGGTGTGTAGAATAAGAAAGGCAGGTTTACAGAGTGGCTTTAGATTGTTCTGAGGTGGTCCTGCAGGGAACAGGAGGCAAGGCTGGAAGGGTATGTTCTGGCCAAACTAGGGAGGGCTTGGATACTAACGTGGAAGTTTGAACTTTACTCAGTGGACAGATGGGAAGCCACGGGACTGATGAAATACCCAACAAATACTCATTTAGCAAAGATTGGAACAAAGGAATGGGAGACCCATCTCTTTGAGGAACTTAGGTCGGACCAGCACTTGGTGAGGTTGGCCCTGAGGGAAACATTAAGCCCAAAGGCTTTTGTTTCAAGGAGAAAGTTGGTAGTAGTACTTATGATGGGTTTTCATTCACGCAACAAATATTTATTGAACACCTACTATATGCTAGCATTGTTTTAAGCTCTTGGGACACAGCCATGAAGCGTCAGGCAAGCTTTATACACTGAAGGAACCTGAACTTTAATGGGAAAGGAGACAGTGAACAAGGGAATAGTTTCGTGAATATATTTCCATTGAATTAATCGCCTTTGGAAGCAGGATGCCTCATGCATAGCTTTGCCTGTCTTGTACTTTGCGTATCTACAGTGAACCTGAAAATTTTAGCATAGATTGAATTATAGGATGAAGCATTGTTTTGCAAAATATTTACACTATAATTATGAAGCTATGTAATTACTGGTACTGGTCTCCAATTGACATATTAACTTAAAGTCTCTGTTTCCCAGCCGATAACCCCAATACTTAGACAAATGCTGAATTTAACCAAACCCTGCAGGTGGGCATCTTTTTGGACCAGAACTAATCTGTAATCAGTATCATTTTTCTTGAGGAAAAAGAATCTACAATGAGATGGCCAATCTTTTATTTTACTCAGTGAAATTACATGTTCCTTTCCATCCCCATCAAATACGTTTACCTGTTAGAATTAGAGGTGTGGTTCTCAGCTCTCTCTGGCTGAGGGTTGGTAGCCTGGCTCACATCAAAACTTAGTAACATCTTAGCAGGAGCTATTGTGTTGATGTTTATGTGTCCCTTTTTACGGTTATGTTTTTCGAATGATTGGTTTTTTTAGAATCTATTGTTATTTTCTTAATGGCTTTCTAGTACTCAGCCCTTGTCACTTGTGTGGCCTAGAGAGAGTAATGGGTGAGTCTTTGGTTTGGCCCAAGGAGGGCACTTAATATGAAGTTTGTTGGAGTGAATGACTTCCAAATCTCTCCCTGCTTCATTTGGACTTGGCACGCTGTGGGAGGAAACCCACGCGTGTTAGGGTCTGCCTTTCAGGAGGAATTTTTACTTGGTGATGCTGGACTCCACAGGGATATGGTTTTTGCCATGTTGAGCAGAAGTGACCCCACTTTGTAGTTGTAATTCTGCAGATTCTTCCCCAGAATGCCCCAGGAGCTCGACGGCACGTACTTCTCGGCCCTAGTTGGACCTTAGTACTCACGTGCTTCAGGGGGTCGTTACTCTGAGGTACAGCCTCTTGGGTTTTACGTCCAGCTGCAGCACTGAGCGCCGTAGGAGGAGATGCAAGACACGCTCTCCCGTAGAGTCAAACTGCTGAAGTCATAATATTTTTGCAGCCAGTGGTGGGAGCTGAGTCACAATGAGCATGATTCAGGCTTTGATTTCTTACCCAAGGTAATTTTGAGAGGTGTGAAGTCAAGAAAGACCCACAGTTGTCGCTGCCCTCATAGAAAAAAGAGCCCTGAGCGCTGAGCTTCTGTAGCCAACACAGGGCTCAGGCCATACCTGGAAGGATTCCAGGTTCCAACTTGACGTCCTTCACTTGCCTCAATAATGAATAACCTCATTCAGAAAACGCTGTTGGTCATTTGCCTGCCTTTCAGAGTCTGTCTTGTGTTGTATCTTGGTCATGGTAGCCATGTTTTTAGAAACGAGAAAAAGGGAACGTTTTTCTAAAATTAGTATCTTAGTAAAAGTCCATGTAGCTAAGAGTCTTGAGACACTGGTAATGTCTTAGTTTGGAAACGGGAGGTCTTACATTTCAGAGTAAGGAAGCAGGGAACTGACCTTCTCTCAAATCCAGAAGATATTCAAAAGAAATTCAGTTAGAAATTGTTGCCTATGATGCCTAGGTTTTTTTATACTTTTAAACTATTAGGGGAAAAAAGGCTTATAAATACGCTGCACGCAGATTGGATGTGCCCTGTTCTTTTCAGAGGTGAAGCAGGAAGGCCAAGGTCAGGAGACCCGTGCTCCCAGGTCATTGATCTAACAGAGGGACTTTGAGGAAGTCACTTAACAGACCAGTTCTCAGTTTCCATATCAAAAAACTGAAGGTAATAAAACTGACTTCACAGAGTGTTAGGGGAAGAAAAAGTAGCTGTGAGGGTAGAGCACCTAAGTGTGGTTGAAACGGAGTGAGCACTTAAGAAATCGCAGCGGTCGTTCACATTAATTATTATTTTTAAACTGCAAGGTATTATTCTGAGTGCTCGGGACTGTGTAAAATTCATTTAGACACACATAGTGAAATTGGAAACTGCAAAGAAAACTAAAGTGGTAGAGGAGTGGAAAAGGAGACCTATAAAAAACAAGTTCGAAAAGAACCGGTAATTTATGGGGGAGACGTGAAGCCTGGAGGGGGCTTACATGACTGTCTTGGAGGTGTTTGAGATGACATGATATGGAAAATTACACCCAGCTGTTGTCCATCTCTACTGAGGTCCACAGAACCAGGGCACCCGGCCCAGGCCTGAGCTGAAGAACGCAAGTGGAAGCAGTAGAAATGACAAAATATAAACGAGGAACAAAGAGCGACCAAGAGGAGGGGCAGTCTCAAGGAAGGTGCCAGCAAAGTTCATGTCAACCCTTTCTATGAACCCCCGAGTTGGAAAAGCGTTCCCTCGGTGTGTGAGGGCGGGTCCCCCTGGTCCAGCCTGTATCCCTGTCTCTTGCTGGGAATCAGCTTGCTCGTGGTTCGTGTCCACAGGTGTCTTCCCCAGAGCAGCAGGAGTTCATACTTGGCGCTTGGCTTAGAGCAGTGGTTCTCAGCCCAGGGTGGATCCTGCTTCTTCAGGGTACATTTGCCTGAAGGCGTTTTGGGTTGTCACAACGGGAGGAAGGAGGTGCCACTGGCGTCTGGTGCATGAAGACCAGGGACGCTGATAAACACCCAGCGATGCACAGGACAGCCCACCCACCATAAGAAATGATCTGACCCCAACATGTCAATAGGTGCTACTCCTGAGAACCCCTGGGTTAGAGGAGCAGAACATCGCAGCTTGGGCTTTCTTAGGGCTCCCTGGTTTACCCAAAGCATTTTTTCCTCCTTTGATACCAAACCATGGAACTGAATGGTTGGAAGACTGTTAAACATTTGCTATTCTAAGAAAATGTGTGGATTACATTAGAATCATGTGTTTCTTAGCTGTCTGCTATACTTTGGTTTAAAAATATTTATATTTCTAAATAAGCGACGGACTCTTTGTACAGGGAAAATAACATATGCATTAGAGCTCCAGGGGGAGTAAGTTGCAGACACCACCTTCCACGCTCCCTCTGCCCAGCTCTTTTGCTGGCCAATTAATCGCCTCATTCAAGGACTCCCAAGGCAGTGACTGCCCTGCAGTGAGATTGTGATGGCTGAGACTAAGGCATGACGTTGGGTGGGGGGGAAGATCCCCAGGGGCCCAACACAGGCCAACAACAAAGGGAGGGCTCACCAAGTGAGTGGCACCAGCGCACAAAATCCTGATGCTTGGGAAACATTGCCGCTCAGTGACTCTGAGAATAAATCAGGCTTTCTTGACTTAATAATACATTGCCGTTTCTAAATAATATAAGTATATGTTGTGTGCGTCCATTTGTAAACTTTCAGAGAGCCTCCTGGAATCCAGACACAGCGTGAAAGCACACGCTATATTTGATCCTTGCATAAATAGCTCAGATTTTAATTTTATCCCAGTTATGGATCTCTGGCGCGTGCGCCGATACTCTGGGCAGACTGGTGTGAAATTTAATTTGAGCAGCTAAACACAAGGGTGAGAGAGTGCAAAATAAACAAGCACAGGCTTCCAGCCCTACAGCACTTGGTATGTTAATGGGAAATGCACCCAAATCCACTCCCTCTTTTGTTTTTACCCCCCTGACAATCAGATTCCAGATTGAAAAGGCACAAATCCACCATTTCTCCCACACTACCGCCTTCTCCTCCTGAATGGTGCCTGCAGCCTTTTCATTTGTACAGTCTTCATAGTTTAAGAGTTGGAGTTTTCAATATAGTCAATGGAATTGTAACAGCTGTATATGATGTCAGAGGGATAGTAGACTGGGGGAGGGGTTATCACTCTGAGGGGTTTAAATGTCGAGTACATTGTTTTGTACACCTGAAACGAATTTTAAAAACATTTTTTTTAATTAAAAAAAAAAGTTGGGATTTTCATGAATGAAAGAGTATCGGTTTCTTTATTTTTAGATTTGCTATTTATTAGAGACTCCCTTGGTGTCAGGAAAACTAAAACAGTCTCCTTGAAAACATTTTGGAAGGGGGAACAGGAATGGAATTGGAAATGGTGGGAAATAATGGGTTTGCTGTTGGACAGACAGGGACACAGATCTCAGCTCGGCCACTGTCTGTGACCTTTGGAGAGTGACTTAAGAGCTCTGTTCCTCACTTTACTAATTTGTAAAAATGGAAGGAACTCCAGCCTTAATCGAGTTGCTAGCAAGGTATACAGTGGTGGCACAAAGGTGCTTGGGGAATGTCAGTTTCCTTCCCCCTTCAAGACACCTGTAAGTCTAGCCTAAGTAACACTTGATGAGAAAATAGGAAGTGCTAATGGTTGCTATTGATAATCATTAATGTTGGTCCAAGCAGCAGCCACTTCCATTCTCCCCTCCTTTAGTCACCTCCATTCAGGAATTAATTAGCAAGCACCTTTCAGCCTGCCCACCCCTATTTATAGATGAGTCTGAGTATTAAGTACACAACGAGCTTTGGCCCTAAAAACACTGACTTGTACCAGAGGAATATGTTGTTTGGGGCTTGGAAGAGGCTATCGTGTGTGTGTGTGTGTGTGTGTGTACAGTTCATGGACCCAAACACATAGGAAGTTGCAAAATTGAATGGGTGAGTTTCTTCTCATGTTCTAAAGAAAGAACGTCTGCTGATCATCAGTAAAAATTCCCATCTTGCTATTCAATTTGTCTCCACAGAAGAGCGAGTCGTCCCCATTGAAGTGTGCCGTTCCAAACTGTCAAAATACTTGCAAGGAGTAGTTTTCCGCTGTGATAAGTGTACCTTCACCTGCTCCAGTGACGAGAGCCTCCAGCAACACATAGAAAAGCACAATGAACTGAAACCTTACAAATGCCAGCTCTGCTACTATGAGACCAAGCACACAGAGGAACTGGACAGCCACCTTCGGGACGAGCATAAGGTAGTTAGTTGCCTGGGACTTCCTGCCTCCCACCCTAGGCTTACCTGTGGAAAGGGCCAGAGCAGGGCAGGAGAGCTGAATTTAGTCACGCCCACCATGCGCATGACAGAGACATGAACTAAAATAATGTTTAAAATAAGGTTCAGGGTTTTTTTCTATTATCAAAGAAACAGAAGGTCAATTTTTAAAAATTGGAACACATTGATGACAATAAGGATTATCACCCATAATGCTACCACCCAAATCCCAACCTCCTAACATTTTTTTGTCTCTTCTATACCCACTTTCCTTTGTTTTGCATAATTGTGCTAATGCTATACATGACTTGGTGTATTTTTCCATATGATTTTAAAAGGCCAGAGGGTAACTATTTTAGACTTTGTAGGCCAAATGGTCCTCGTAGCAACTACAGTAAAACCATGGATTGCAAGTAACTTGGTTTGTCATTGTTCCACAAGACGAGCAAACATTTTTATTAGGTTGGTGCAAAAGTAATAGCGGTTTTTGCCATTATGAGTAATAATACAGTTTAACTTGGTAAATGAGCAATGACTTGTAATACGAGTAGTTGGTTTCCAGAATGAATTATGCTCGCAAACTGAGGTATTACTGTACTTAACTCTGCCCTTGTAGCAAGAAAGCCACCATAGACAAGACATAAATGAATGGGCATGGTTATGTTCCAATAAAACTTGATTTATAAACACAGGCAACAGGTGTGGACCCATATTTGCCAGCTTCTGTTCTATCTGATGGCCGTGTCACCATGTCCCTCAATTGTATAGGTTGCTTCCAATACTTTGTTAACTACGAAGATTTTCCAAGGCATCGCTATTCATGTCTCAATAATATAAGGACTGTAAAAAATGTATTTTATTTGAGGAGGGGGATTGATGAAGAACAGATTAGTACAGGACATAATAAAAGGTTTGTGGGAAAAATTCTCTTCCAAAGATCTGATTGTAGGGTAAAATCATCTAGGAAGCTTCCTCATTTTTCATAGTTTCTTATTTTGGGCAATTGAGATGATTGTTTCTGGTATTGCCCAATGTGGGGGGGTAGGGAGTGGGGGGTGGTATGAGCCTATTGAAATGCTTTCTAATTAACCAACAAATCCAAAACATCTAGTAAGTGTTTACTTAAGGCAAAATGAAAAGCACTTTTGATAGTTAATTGTTGTTGTTTTCCTTGCTCTGTGTCCTCTCAGTGGAAACTACAGGCCCTCTTCTCTAGCCTTACAAACCCAAGTTATAATTACTTTAGTTTGAATCATCTGCACCCAAGGGTTGAAATTTTTCTGAGGGGTGCTGAGAGAGAAGGCTGAGCTTTACCACCCATCCTCCATTTACTGAATTTATGGTAACGTGCCTGCTTTGGAACACATTCATTTTCTAATGTGTCTGCCCAAAAATGAAAGCAGAGAAGAAAAGCCTGAATTACCTCCCTTAAAAACTTTTATATCCTTTCCTATTCAAACTCCCTGGGCATTTTTGCCCCCACATTCAAAGGAAAATCACTCATCCATTTCAAAGCAAGCTCTCTGCATTCATGTACATGTATCGTATTTATGTGACCACCTCAGATCTTTTTGTTATCTTGTTCAAGCCTTCAGGCTTGTATTTTGGGACTGAGCAAACCAGGAAGGTCAATTCCTCCCCAGTTGTTGCGCTGTGGCTTGTGAGTCACTGGGGAAATCCAGAGAAGATTAGAAACTGTGCCGAAGCAGAGCCAGAGGCTTCCTGAGCAGGCGTGGCAGGCTGGGGCTTCCGGATATGCATCAGGAAAATGGGCTGCTCAGGAAAATAGGGCCGGACTTGGAGCTTTTCGGAGCCAAACAGACCTGGGTTTGAATCTTGTCTCCACTAGTTACTGTGCAGCTTCAGCAAGTTACTTACATGTCTTTGTCTGTTTTCTGATTTCGACATGGAAATCTTTAGACCTTTCCCAGAGGTTTTGTAAGGTTACATGAACTCCTGGTATTTCCCACATTTTGAGACTCACTCTGTTCTTCGGTCTATTCGTGAATTGATTTGTCCTCAAGGATAACAACAGTTATACCTATCAAAAGGAAGTTATGTTCCTGGAGACCTAAGCTATATTATGAAATCACTTATTATACCTTGCGCTTAGACACATCTTGGGTGTTATATTTTCACTATGCCAAGATATGTTCTTTCATTTTCTCATGGTTGACCAGCTTATTAAGTCCAGCAAGCACCTAATTGAGGCTATAGAATTGCCACTTTCAGCACTCCTAATGATTTTCATCTTTGTCTCAATTGTTACATTTATGAGACTCATGCTTATTACTGATAGGAGCACTTTCTTTTTCCCGTTTTCAATTGCTTGTTTTCTAAATGCTGAGTACCAAAATGCAGTTTGAATTTTTGAAGTAATTATCCAAGCACTACTTTATCAACAAAGATGGTAGTGCTGCTGAAACTAAACTTTTGACTGATAGGCAGTGCCATTATGCACCAGTTAAAAAGGGTCATTCATCAGGGTATAAAGGATATACAAAAACTTGATTTCAGCATTCATGAGAAGGGTATAGCCAGGTCAGTGTACAAGGTACTTAAGAGAAGTTTGCTAATAATTCAAATGCAAAAGTCAAGGACCATAAAGCAAGAACAAGAAATTAAAGACATAAGAACTGGAAAGAAAGAAATGAACAGTTTTTGTTCACAGCCAATATAATCTTTGTAAGTAGAAAATCCTAAATAATCTACTAAAAAATCTACTAGAATATTAGTAAGTTTAACAAAGTTGCAAGATATAAGATCAATATATAAAAATCAATTACATTTCTATATACTAGTCATGGAAAGTACAAAAAATGAAATTTTAAAAGGATCAATTTTGTTTACAATACATTAAAGAAATAAAATATTTAAGAATAAATTTTAACACAAGAGCTGTGAAAGTTGTATACTGAAAATGACAAAATATTGCTGAGAGAAGTAAAAGAACTAAGTTAATGCAGTGTATACCATATTCATGGATTAGAAGACTCGATATTGGTAATTCTTCCCAAATTGATCTACAGATTCAATGTAATCTCCATCAAAATCTCGGTAGGCTTTTTTCTTTGGCAGAAATTGACAGACTGATATGAAAATATATATAGAAATGCAAAGGACCTAGAATAGCCTAAACAGTGTGGAAACAACGAAATCTAGGTCTCACCTTTCCTCGTTTCAAAACTTACTATAAAGCTACAGCAATCAAGGGCGTGAGGTATTGGCATAAGGACAGAGCGTGGATTATTGGTGCAGAAGAAAAAGTCCAGAATAAACCTTCAGATATGTGGTCAGTTGATTTGCATCACAGGTGCTAAGGCAATAAAGAAAGGATAGTTTTTCAATAAATAGTGATAGAACAATTGGACTTCCATACGCAAAATAATGACTATTTACCTTTATGTCACTCCCAACACAAAAATTAAATCAAAATAGATCATAAACCTCAACATATCAGCTAAAAGTATAAAACTTCTGGCTCAAGAGTGTGAGCTCTGAGCAACAGGGTCGCCGGTTTGATTCCCGGCCTGAGCTGAGATGCCAATAGGTGGCAGGATGGCTCAGCTAAAAAAAATAATAATAAAAAAATAAAACTTCTGGAAAAATATTAGAAAATTTCCCTTCGGTTAGGGAAAAATTTCTTAGATACAATACAAAAGCTATGGACATTAAAAGAAAAAAAAATCAATAAATTAGATGCCATCAAAATTAAATTTTTGCTCTTCAGAAGACACCATTAAAAGAAAAGGCAAGCAACAGATTGGAAGCAACTATTTGCAGAGTAATTATCCAACAAAGAGCTATATAAAGAACTTTTACAACTCAATAATAATAAGGTAATTCAACTTAAAATGAGAGAAAAATTTGAATAGACACTTTACTCATGAGGATATATAAATGGCAAATGATCACATGAAAAGATGCTGATTGAGACTCATCATTAAGGAAATGCAAGTTAAAACAACAGTAAACTATCACTGCCCAGCCACTAGAATGGCTAAAATTAAGAAGACTGACAGTGTTAAATAGTTGGCAAGGGTGTGGAGAAACTGGAAATCTCATACAGTGCTGGTGAGAATATAAAATGTCATGTCCACTTTGGATCATTTTGGCAGTTTGTTTAAAAGTTAAACATACACTTAGCATCTGACCCAGCAATTCTACTGCCGCAAAAAGTTGATGGCTAAACAAAGTGTGGTATATATATATATATATATATCTCCATACAGTGGAATAAATACTGCTTATCAATAAAAAGAAATGGGCTACTGATGCATGTAACAACATGGATAAACCTTTAAAAGATCATGTTGAGTGGACAGAAGCCAGACACAAAATACTTCATGTTGTATGATTCCATTTATATGAAATTTCTAGAAAAGCTAAAACCGTGAAGACAAAGCAAATCAGAGGTTGGTTGGGGCTGGAGATTGGGAGTAAGGATTGATTGAAGAGTGTATGAGGGAACTTCTTAGAGTGATAGAAGGGTTCTTAAACTGGATTGTGTTGAGGGTTGCACAAATGCATAAATTTACTAAAATTCATTGAACTGTTCATTTAAAGTAGATGAATTTAAAAAAATAGATGAATTTTGGCTGGCCGAGTGGCGCGTTGGTTGAGAGCTGGCTTGGGATGCCAGAGGGCCCCGGTTCGGATCCCACATATGAGGGTCAGTGACACTGCCCTCCACAGCTAAGATGCTGAATAACAGCTCAACCTGGAGCTGGGCTGCCGTGAGTCGCCAGCGACGGAGTAGGCTGCAGCCCCTGTAGCAGTGGGTTGCCATGGGCCACTGTATGTAGCCAGCAGCCAGCGTGAGTGGCCAGCAGCCGCAGTGAGTGGCTGTCCAGAAGCCGGCGACTGATGTGCCTCGCCCGGGAAGAGCGCAGTGATGGTGCCAACTTGGGCCATGAAGCAACGTCCTCCACAACTAAACTGAAGAACAAAAGGACAGCAACTTATCTGTTCCCCTTCCCCCAATTCCCCAATTAAAAAAAAAAAGATGAATTTTATAGTAAGGAACATACATATACCTCAGTACCTAAAAGATGCAAGTTTCCCAGGACCTGACACACAGTAGGTCCTCAGTAAATGTTAATTTCCTGCAGCCTTTTATCTATAACGTTGACCCTGGGAACAGATAAATCTACAAGATGCCCAAGGTCCAGATTAATGTGGAAACTGCCAAAAGTAAAATGTGCAATGGACTTAGCAATTGGTTCTAAGCTAAGGTTTACTTTTTTTTTTCCTCTCCAGTAAGACTAGCTGCTGAGTGCATCACTCTTTACATTCTTCCACGAGTAGCTTTAGGTGATTTTGTGTGGCGGAAAGAATCTGTAGAAGAAACTATTGTAAAAGACACTGGAGGATGTATTTGCAGTCAGGATTTTATTAAACAGAACTGGATAGTCAAAACTGGACTTCTCAATTCTGCCTGCAAAGCTTGTAAACCTCAGAAATGTCTCTAAAGATGTCAGACTGTATCGTTCATGAACTGGACAAAATACTGGTAACAGCAGGAAGGGTCCTTGAAGTCAAATATACGATTCCTTTTAAGAACCAAATTCTCAAGTGCACTGGACTTACACTGCCATCTTTATCCTCAGAAGCCAAGGGAACACACTGCATCTTGTCTTCCTAGACCTTTATCTTTGTGCTGGTGAACAAGGAAGCACTTGTTATTTCTTGGAATCTAAAGTAAACAGTGCAGACTCTTTAGATTGTTATTTTTTTCATCTTTTAACTTCCTGTCTTGTTTTGATCTCACTAGACTTTCTAAAAGACATTCTACTATTTCAATCCCTCCCTTCCTCCTCCTCCTCCTATTCTCCTCCCTCCCT
>NW_017731374.1:1076147-1159793 GCF_001890085.2 Hipposideros armiger
CACACACACACACACACACACACACACACACACACACACACAGTAAACTCACCTATCGGTACTGCCTTTATTAGCAATGCCGGTGAAAGTTAATACTTAATATTTTTAGGAAGTTTGAAGTCATGAAAAAAACCAAGCCTTGCACTTGCGTTCAAAAAAAAAAAACACCACATTTTTTTAAAAGAAAGTTTAAGTATATGCAGTACCTTGTTAGTGTTCTTTATGGTCCTGAAGTCTCTTTGCTAGTTTAAGGAACATAAAAATATATTATCTCTAACTTAGTTTGCTCATAAAATTGTCATGTTTGGTATATTAAATTTAGAAGGATAGTCTATTCAGGCAATACACATTCACTAATTTAATTTACTTTGAAATGTTTTTAATTTTTTATACAAATGGAGCCTCAGGCGGCTGAACTCTAAGGAACTCGCATCTCTTTCTTTTTGCCAGTTTGGGGAAAGCAGCAGAACATTAAGCTCAGAAGGAATCACCAATATTTTAGTCATTCCAATAAAATTGTTCAGCTTTCTGGACTAGTGAAAACCACAGTGGCATAACAGTCACATGGAGCCTTTGTCTCCAGCAGAGAAATGAGAAGAAATAAGACAAAAGAAGAACCTTCCCCACGCCAAATCATAAATACACCGTTGGCCACATTTTTTTGGATTCCATTTAGTTTCTGAACTAAGTACTAGGAGCTTTAGTTTTATCACCACCAAGGATTTCTGTAAGCTGAAGATTTCTATAGACGATTAGTGTGTCATTTCCCCTCTGTTTTCTCTTCTTGGGGTAGTCTGGCTTCTTGATTTATCCACCAGAGAGCCGTTTCTTTGTGTATTTTGGAAGACAGAGAAATCAGAAGTAGGTGAGCAAGAGGTGTGGCCATCTCACAGAGGGATGTGCCCCGCACAACCTTCCATCATATTTCTCAAGTAGATGCTTGAAGACGTTCTGTGCCTATAACCTTTGAATTTATCCACTAAACTCTCCAGTCAAAATTAAGGGTTCCTGCTTCCAAGCTTCCATAGGGTTTTCCTTCTTCCTCCAGAAAGGCATTTATTTCATGCTGCCTCAACTGGCACTTAATTCTGAACAAGTCCCTATCTGGCCATTGGGTGCAGTGTTCTTCATGTGGGAACCACATCATTGACCTCTCTTTTCTTCCAAAAATCGAGTATAGTACCCTGCAATACAATAAAGGCTCCAGTAGCTGTTACATAATCAATACATGAGATCACTTTTCAGGAAGGAGATTCTAAGGAGCCTGTTTGTTCAAATAAGCAAAATGCGGCAGCAGCACCAAGATCTCTGCCTGTGGACTTCCCGCCCCCGAGACTGGCAACAGCTCAACTGGCCAACGACAACTTCCTGGGGTTCTTAACGATGCCTTTCACCTTGGCTTTTTTGACTGGAATGATGCTGAGAGTCTCAAAATGAGCTGATTTGGTCTGCGTTGCTAAGTTAGGTCTGGCAGAAACCTGTTTTGTGAGTCAGTGATTGCAAAAGAAAGTAGATCTATTCCTTGACTTCTGTGCTCCGGACCCTCCTGGGTACTTTTCCATCGTTTATTCTTACTCTAATTAGGAAGGCTTTTCTTCTGAAGAAAAATTCTCAAAAGATTCTACTCCTCTATGCCATCAAATTTTGTAACAGAACATTATTGTCACAATACTTTTTTCTTTCTCCTTCTTGTGTTCAGCCAGTATACGACAGATAATATTTACTTATATTGTGCACAATTTTGCATTGCTACAGATGATTTGTATTGTAATGGGGAAACTGAAGCTATATCATCTGAAGATGTGAGTTCTGATCCTGGCTTTATTACTTACTTGTTTTGTGTTCTGTTTTCCTCGTCTACAAATATAGAAGATAACACGTATCTTATAGAATGGTCAGAAGGGTTAAGTTGATAACATAGAAATAACTACTGGATTCATTTTTAACACACAATAGATATTTGGTAAGAATCGAAACAAAGTCTTTTAGAAAATGTCCAATTTTTTCTCTCATTAGCAAGCAAATTTATATCATGGGATGCACATCAGATGGCAGTGTTATGAATTTTTTATACTTTATGATCTCCCATGGGTTTTTATGTTACCGATAAATTCACGTAACACTTACTGTGTGTCAACTACATGACTGACCTTATACTCCGCACTGAGCATATAAAGCTAAATGAGAAACAGTCGCTACCCTGGGTGAGTTTATAAGCAAGTAGTCAAGACAAGCTTAAGCAAAGAATCACAAACCAATATGTTAAATGCTTCATAAAGGTATCTATAAAATGGGAAAGCAGAATAGAACAGAGGAAATACGGTGCCATAGCTCTTCCGTAGAACTTTCGTACACTTAGTGATCCTCTTTAGAAGCTTGATTGAATTCTGATTGAAATCCTCTTATCTGAGAATTCAAGATTTCTACCTGCACCTTTGACCACCTTCCGATTAGAAATTATAGAGACAGTGCTTTGCTGATTTCTTTCCCTCGTTCCCATTCTGACTTTCAAAGATGGGCAAAGAAGATCTGCTGGGTAAACCACCTGATATCATAAGCCAGGGGTTAGCAAACTCTGACCCGTGGACCAAATCAGCTCACCAACTGTTTTCATATGGTCCTGCAGCTAAGAATGGTTTTGACATTTGTGAATGGTGGAAAAAAATCAAGAGTAATATTTTGTGACATGTGAAATTATATAAAATTTGAAGTTCAGTGTTCATAAATACAGTCTCATTGGAACACAGCCAAGCTCATCCATTTCAGTATTGTCTATAGCTGCCTCTGAGCTATAGCAGCAGTTGAGTAGTTGTGACAGAGGCTATAGGGTCCAGAAAGCCTAAAATGTTTGCTTACCTGACCCTTTACAGAAAAAGTTTGCCAGCCTGTGCTGTAAATCCTTTACAATTTTCGCCGCACTATACACTCTCAGTTTGTGGCTGAAATAGGCATTTCTGATGTAAGAGGCAGTTTTTCCATGTTTCCTGGTGTCGCTTTTTCTAGAAATAAAATGTTCACTTTGGCCTTTCTTTATAACATGGACATGCACTATGAGGTGATGGGAACATTCTGATTGGGTGTTCCTTTTTGAAGGTACAAGTGTTAAGTAAGTGGAAGGGGGAACTCTGGACATGTTAAGTGGATTTTTCTTCATCATAGCCTTCTCCACTTAATGTCTCCTAAGTAACCTGAAGACAAGGGTATCCAATTGCATTTTTTCATTAACAAGCAAGTTTATATTGGTCTCTCCTGTATGACTGGGTTTGCCAACCAAGGACAATATGAAAGGCGTGTTCAACTTGGTAATACTTGTAAGTCATATAATTCTTCTTCCCTTCGAATAAGCCTCAAGTATGGAAATTCTTGCATATGCTAGGGACAGATCTAAACCATTTTGCTGAATGGTTAAAAACCAACAAACAGTAAGACAAATGTAGTTATGAAGCTTTAACCTTCAGCATGAGGTTTTGCAGTATTGTCCCTTTAAGGGTAAAGCATTTGCTGGTCGATGGTACTTCATCCACATTCTTATTGGACAGCAGACTTCACCAGGACTCTGGGTTAGTGGCTTCACGGGGACTTTGGGTTTGGGGCATCCCCAAATAACTTTCACAGAATATAAGGATCTGCATATAGTTTTAGAGCCTGAGTGATTATATATTTGGAAATATATAATCACAGAAAAAGTATGCCAGCCTGTACTGTAAATCCTTTATCTATTTGATTATATATTTGAAAATCAGAACCACGGGTAGCTTCTTTTGCCTTCAAAAGGCTGCAAGGATCCAGGTTCTAAACCTTAAATTCCTAGCCTTACGTTTTCTGTCTCTCTGTTTGTGGGCCTTTGGGGAAACAAGGTAATAAATTACTTCTTATATCCAGAGAAAAAGGTGAATTTCCCTCAGTGTTTCCTCAGCACCATTAAACAGTTAATCAGATGCCCACCAATCTCCAGGACCAGAAAGTAACCCATATGTCATTTTAGAAGCCAACTTAGAAATATAGTGGAATTTTAATAAAGTCCATACTCTTCTCTTTGCCTTGGACCCTGTAATTTCATGATTGGAAATTTAGCCTATAAAATTAAATCTAAACATGAAAGAAAGGTTTATGTAAAATAAGGTTTATTGCTGCATTTTTAATAAGCCAGAAATAGCCAAAGGTAAACTCATAGGAATAGTCAAGGAAACTAAAATATATCCACTTAATGAAACATTATATAATGATTAAAAATAACACTTATATACAGAGAATGTATTTATGCCATGCCAGGCTTAAAAAACAGGATATACTTGCATATGTGTACATGTGATTACATCAATGTAAATAATCTACGCATAGAAAACCGGCAGACAGAAGTAGACTAACTTGTTAACAATTATTGTGTATCAGTAGTTGGATTGTAAATGAGGTGTTTCTTCTATTTCCCAAATTTTCTTTGTGAAAGTTTATAGGAAAGAAAAGTAAATTAGAATGAAGACGTCCAGTAGCCAGGAGGTGAGAGCAGCACCCACCCTGATCTAGACACTGTACTGTCCAGTGGAGATCCAGCTGTGAGTCAGTCAATTGCAGTGTCCTCATGGAGTTTCAGTTCAGTTGGGGGTGGGGGGAGATGCCAACCACAAACAATGAATTACTCAGTGGGATGAATTATAAAGGGGGTGTGTAGGGTGCTGTCAGAGCACAGAGCCAAGGATATTTAACCAAGGAGGAGTTTAGAGAGGGTCCCCCTGTGACACTGAAGCGAGGCTCAAAGATGAAGGAGTCCCCGCATGAAGGAGGCGGGCTTGAGAGAATTTCAGACAGGACATTTTATGTGCACAGAGAGAGGCAGAAAGTCAAGAGCGTGGCATATTCCAGGAAGCTGAGTCCATCCAGGCCGGTAGGAGCAAAGGGGAGTCAGTCTGGAGAAGGTGGGCCAGGGTGAGGGGATAGCCGGCCATGTCAACCACAGTGATAAATGAGGATTTTTATCCTCAGGGCAAGCAGAGACTGACGTGAGCAGATTTCTTTTTTTTTTTTTTTTAATCCTCAGAAGGCCCTGGAGAGTAGATGCAAGAGGAACCAGAATGGATGGTGGGAAACCAGCAGGGAGGGAGGGAGGGAACTTAACAATAATCCAGGTAAGAGACAGTGGCTCAAAAATGCAGCAAGGAGCCTTCCTTTTGTATTAAGATTAACATTGGATTGCCGATTTCGGGATTTAAAGTAGAGTAAGAACCCAACACTATCAAGAGTTTTTATTGGAAAATCTTCTAATTACATAGCAAAATGTTTAGTTCTTACTTTTAAATCTTTTAATTGCATAGCAAGGATTTTAGAAATCTTTCAGGGCAACTAAATCCTGAGTCAGCCTCAGGTGAACATCATACCGTAAAAATGTCTTATACTCTTTTAAAACTGGGTATAATCCAAATTGTTAATGGTTTCCCAGTGAAGGGAAAAGAAAGAGGAAGGAGGAAAAGAAAAAAATAACATTTGGTTTAGTGACAGGTCTTCTGTCACCATGAGCTCCTTGAAAAGCCGGGGGCTCCAAAACCTAGTACAGAGCCTGGCTTTTATATCATAAAAGTCAATAAAAACCCAGAGAGGTCTGTGGGAGTGAGGCTTAGTGGATAAACCCCTAGTTAGGAAGGTGCTACAAGCAAAGGTGGAGCCTGTCACTGTGAGCTCTTAGAGGGGAGGAAGCAGAAATAAAGATTTGGAAACACGACTTCTTCCTCCTCTGCCTCCTCACCTTAGACTATCATTTTTTAAAATGTTTTTTAATGAGCAAGACAAGAACATGCCTTCCCTGAGTGTTTAGCATTGAGATTGAGGCAGACATCTTTCCCACCCTCAGGTGAATTTTCAAAGTAACTGATTTCATGGACTTCGTTATTATAGTTAGATCAATGTATCGTTTCTTTTGTTTTAAAAGAGCTTTCACCCTGAGTGTTCTTCCTCCTTTTAAATGCTCCCTACCTCTGACTTGTCGTTGGGACAATAGTAAGCCTTTCACAGGACCTGTCTGTTGGCCCTGATACCCGGAGCTTCTCTCTCTCACATTTGTCACAGTTGATGATGATGTCCCCATCTGCCAGGCATATGGAATCGGTGGTGCTCAGCAAATCTTTGTCCTAGAGAATTTGTTTGGATTGTCTTATAGATTCCCCCTTTCCTCTTCTGAGCCCTCATTACACACTCTACTGTAGCAGCCTTGGAAACCTGCCTTGGAATCTAATGAATGATCTCTGTCTTCTCTCCTCGATTATACTGTGAGCCTCTGGAGGCCAGTACCGGGTCTCATCCATCTTTGTGGGTCCCTCCCCTGGCCCCCAGCGGGGAGCACAGTGCCTTCCACAGAGGAGTAGCCCGTCACTGTTTATTAGAATCGAATAGTTGTCATCTGGCCTTCACTGGGACAGCTCACGGCCCTCCAGGTAGATAGGATCATGGTGAAAAAGGTCATGACTCTCACTGCTAGTTTTTAGGATACTTATAAAGCCTCTTCACTCCCAGAAGTATTTGGAACTCGGGTAGTTTACAAAAGTTACCCCTTTGGATTCAACTCAAAAACTGCTTATTGGACACCTACTCGATGCCCCAGGATTCATGATACTTTTGAGTGTCGCTCATGTTTCCTACTAAGTTTAATAAGGAAGGGCCAATGTTGACAGTTCCATGGAAAGTGGTGCAATGTGGGAGCAAAGGATGGATCTGCCTCTGAAAGGGTCAGTGAAGGAAAGGACCTCTTAGGCCAGCGGTTCTCAACCTTCCTAATGCCACGACCCCTTAATACAGTTCCTCATGTTGTGGTGACCCCCAACCATAAAATGATTTTCGTTGCTACTCTATAACTGTAATTTTGCTACTGTTATGAATCGTAATGTAAATATCTTTTTGTTTTCCAATGGTCTTAGGCGACCCCTGTGAAAGGGTCATTCGCCCCCCAAAGGGGTCACGACCCACAGGTTGAGAACCGCTGTCTTAGGCACTGATGTTGTTTGGTCCTGGTTCCAAAAACACAGTCACAGGAAAGTGAGGTTGGCAAGATCTGTCCCCCAGGGCGAGCCCCGTTCAGCCTGTAGCTCATCCTTCCATCATTTGTTTGGACCTTTTTCAGGTAAGCCGTAACTTTGAGCTGGTTGGACGGGTTAACTTGGATCAGCTGGAACAGATGAAGGAAAAGATGGAGAGCTCGAGCAGCGATGACGAGGACAAGGAAGAAGAGATGAACAGCAAGGCTGATGACAGAGGTTGGTGTCATCCCTGCACCCCGAGTCCCAGATGGCAGCCAGCATGTCCATGGGGAGACAGAAGGGAGGCAGAGGTTCTCGAGGAGCAACAGAAGGAACGATCCTTCTTACTTAAGCAGCAGAACAGACTAACTTAAGAAACATGTCAGGGCCGTGTCTTTGTAAGCTGTTACCAGCTTTTACCAGAACTCCAAGGAAAACAGGCATTGTCTCTCTAACTGTAGCTATTTGTTTATTAAAAACATAGAGCGGTGATTTATTTTTAATAAGGAAAACTGGTGTCTAGGGAACCTTGAGAATAAGGACTGGCAGACAGCAAAATGGATGAGACTGTAAAGCTGTCGAGGAATGTAAGTGAGCTTTCAATTGAACGCTTGTTTAAAATTGCAGCTTCTGGGGCACACTGCTGAGGTTGGGGGGAGTCAGCAAAGGGCTTGAGCCCTGAGTCCTCGGCCTGGCCCTTGTCTCAATCTCCTTGTTGCTGTTTTTGCTTTGTCAAGAGGGAGAACGAGACCAACAGCTTTCATTTCGCTATTTATTTTGTGTATTTATAGGGGACACAGGGGAAGGCCTCAAGGAATTTTTGTACTATTTTTCCAACTTCTTCTTAGTCCATAATTTCAAAATGAAGTTTTTCAAAAGTATATTTCGTTATACATTTACGTGACCTAGAGTTGGTGTTCTATGTTGTTCAAAATAGAATATTATGGCAACCCCAAGACAGCGCATGTAAGCATATAGGTTGGTCTGTGTTGCTTTAGTTATTGCAGATTTATCAAAAGCACACGGACAGCATAAACCTGAGAAACAAACACGGTCGATGGCCTCCTGGTGATGAGAAGAGTGGTATTCGTTGCCGCTGTTGAGCATCATCACGTGCCAGGCCGAGTGTTGGTAGTTTCTAGATAACCTTTTCTCTTTAATCTTATGTGATGGAGAGGGTTCTGCAGTTGGCCTGCCTGAATTTGGCTCCCAGTTCCGTTACTTACTAGCTGAATTGGTAAATTATTTTCACTCCTTGTGCATTCAAAAGTAATAATAATAATAATAATATCACCTACTCCAAGGGTTGTGTAAAGCTTAAATGAGATGACACACAAGACATTACCCAGTTCCTGAAACATATTTTCCACCAGATAAATGATAATAACCCTGCAGTGTAGGTGCAAATGGGGAAATAAAGGCCCAGAAAATTGAAGAGCTCATTCAAAGTTTAAAAAAAATAAAACAAAAACAAAAAAGCACTGGAGGTTGAATTTGGTTTTGCCTCCCTCTCACACAACATACAATTTCCTCAATCCTTTGTCAGTGAAATGTTCACTGACAGAAACCTGACCCTGAATTCTGTCAGTTTGGTGGCCCTAGGGCCTCACTCTAAGGCGCACTTTTGCAGAATATATTTGTTTTTCCTGTCAGTCCGCAAGCCTAAGAAAGCCTATTGGGTGGCCTTCTCCTTCTCTCCCTGTTTTTTTCCTGACCTGTGCCCACCCCCCACCATAGCTGGAGAGCACAGGTTTGCAAAGGTGAGGGTCCAGTTTGGCCCCTCAACTCCCAGCTAACACAGCTGCCAGCCAAGGTGTGCCGCTGTGCCCACGATCAACCTGAAAAAGAAATGGGCAAATGAAACATCTTCACCATATAGGTTGATTGTCCTTGTAAAGTTAGAACTTTAAGGAGCCAGGCACCCATTCTTACAAGAAAACTGACTGTGATCTGCGAAGCACGGTTTTTCATTTTCTTTTTTTTTTTTTTAACATTTCACAAATATGTTCTTGGTGATGAATTCTTTAACATTTGTGCTCTGTTACCAGAGGAAGAGGGTGCTTTTGACACAGGGTAGAGAGGCTCTTATTGTTTCATGGTGCTCAGTGTCCTGCTGTTCCTCTTCAGGAAATCAATTATTCTTCTTAGGCTCCTATGACGTTTTGGTGTCTAAAGCTGAGCACACATTATTTTAGAGGTGTGTAAGCATTGCAGAGGCAAGAACCCCTTTTAGTCCTCCCCTCCCCTATGCCTCCTCCAAAATAAAAGCATAGAAAATCAGAAGAAAAAAAGATGACAGTTAGATGTGTGGGCACCAGGCAAATTTCCTTGCTGGCCCGGTGTGGCCACCACCCCCCTTCGCACAAGCACTGTGGCATCAGACCAGCTCAGTTTGACTGGAAAGAGCTTCATGGTGTCTGATCACTTCTCACTGGAAAGTAGCATCATATTCATGAGCCTGAACCACATGGGGGGAAAAAGTCTTGGGGCGGAGAAGCATGTATTCCTCTCTCAGAGGGTGAGGGATTTACATGAGTAACTTCTAGTAATGTTAATGGGAATCATAAGCCTAAACCTTCCGGTCCCCCTCGCCAATCCTTGAAAGAACAGCCTCCTTTGTCTCATCTCGTTTGAATCAATTTTCCACCACCTAGGTATATTCTTGCCAACAAGAAGAAACGACACACAATAGCCTCGGGGTGTTTTTGCCAGACGATCTGTCTTCTAGGAGTAGAGAGTGGGAGGTGGCTTGAGCCGGGCTCTCAGGGCTGATGGAGAGCTATTTGATGTGTGACAGGTAATGATTGGCCTCTTCTTTGAGGATGAAACAGCATGAGCCATTGGAAAGAATAGATGACTGGTTTCATGTTTCCTAAGGGTAAAGGAGCAAATGTGCCAGGAGCATGCCCCTCGTTGGCAATGTAAGACTTTCATCAGGCACACTCAGTTCAGGGGGGCTCCCATCCTTGTAGTTACCCCATTCTCAGCGTCCTTCCCCAACACGAGAGCTGGAGAGAGGACTGGCGGCGGCCACACTGCAGGACCTGCCTAGAAAGCTCGGAGGGAATTTGAAAGAGAAGAAACGAGGCATGAAAAAATGAAAATTAACCCAAACAGGATCCTCCCCACCCCCTCTCATTATGCGGTTGGGAGGAGTCAGGAAGGCATTCTGTTGATTTCTTGCCCAAGATAATCCCTGCTAAGGAATTAATGTGCAGAGCAGATGGTGCTGTCTCATTTCCAATGAAAAGAATCAAGGAAGATAGTCTGTGCAATTATTTTTAATGGCTTGTGTGGTGATCTTCTTAATTTGTGAGAAAATGTTTCATCTTTTGTTAAAACTGGCCCCATTCACATAGCTTTTTGTGCTATAGAAGATTAAGGCAGCCCAGAGGTACCTATCCTGTTAACGTCATCCTGAGGATTTTATTAGATGGAGTATTTCAACCAGGAGACGTCTTCCTGTAACATCTTGTATGCACAGGCAGAGTGATCAAATATGTGGAGACGATCCTTGTTTCCCTGTGCGCTGCCCTCACTTTGCGACATGGCTACAGAACTGTCTAGGTGCTGTGGTTTATAACCCACGGGAAGACTTGGCCCTCGGTGGTGTAATGAAAGACATATGTGCTTGGGACTCAGGCTCACACAAAGGCCGTATAAGCTCCCGTCTTTGAGTTTGCCAGGAGGAGTGGCTTGTAAACAATTAGCCAGCCAATCCACGTTTATGAGACCTTGAACATGTGCCCAGCGCCTTGGAAGGGACAAACAATGACAATCAATATTGGATGTTTACAACAGACCTGTCCGGAGCTGTCTGTATCTCCCCACATTCATGAATTCCACCAATCAAGGAGTAGAGGCCGGGCAGCGGGCCAGGCTCCCTGGGTAGCTGAGGACATGCTTTCACACACGGGTCTCCCCATTGTCCAGGATTCACGTTCATGCTAGATTCTGTGCTCACGGCTCCTATTCAGTGCGCGTAGCCACCCTGTGAGGTGCTGATTATGATATCCATGACAGATGACCACAAGTCGTGAGTTAGGAAGGCATCCTCACTTGGAAGGAGCCGGAAAACCCTGAGATATCTCCTGTGCATAACCCAGTCCGGGGCTTTCAGTAGCCTGCGTTCTTTTTAGTGAGCGAAGAGAAACCTGTGTCAAACAGCAAATGAATAAGGCGCTAAACTGTGAGCCACTGCTAGAACATCACAGAAGGGAGGGATTCAATAGGAAAAAATGCTGAGACACTGGGAATGGTCAGGAGGCATTCTTCAGGCAAGAAAGACCCAGATTATTTGTGATACAAGCCGCTGGGGAGGTGAGAAGGAATGGGGACGCGGGGCCTGGGAGCCAGGAGCAGGTCTTGAAATGCCCTTAGGTGAAAAGCCAGGTAGGGGAAAGAATAAGGGATCTGGAAACTGCTTTCACGAATGGATTTTCAAGTGAAGGAAGGCGAGTAGGTTTCCTGATGAATATTGACTTATCTCTTCCGCCTATTCCCACAGCACACAGGTAACATTTCTGTTTTCTCCTTACAGACCTGATGAGATTCTCTGACCACGGGGCTGCTATGAACCCTGAGAAGCGTTTTCCGTGTGAATTTTGTGGACGGGCGTTTTCACAGGGCTCTGAGTGGGAAAGGCACGTGCTGAGACATGGCATGTAAGTTGAGCTATCCCAAGAACGCTTTTGCCCAAAATGTGAGGTGGCAGGGAGACCAGGTTCTTTTTTTGGTTCCCCTGGCAATATCCAGACCCCTCTGTGTCACATTTCTGGGAATGGGAGGAGAGGTAGTTGTCAGGAAGTAGGTTTCTCCTTTTCTTTTGGTTTTTGGAAACAGTCACCCAGGCACAAGTCAGATGAAAACTCATCTTTATGAACGACAAAGCCCGCTCCAACCCTCGCGTAGAAGTTTTGCGCTTTCTCCAGCCAGTGTCCCTTCAGCTTTCATTAGCATGACATTCTCTGATAGAGCGTGGACCGGGGTCAAAAGATCTGGCTTCTGCTCCTGCCTCTGATGACTCATTCCCTGAGTGGCCTTGAACATGCCCACGCACCTCTTGGTGCCTTCAATGCTCTGCCTCGGGGACAGAGCCAGCTTCTGCCTGCCTCCCAGGTAGGTGGGAGCGTACCTGTAAAACACCTGTAAGATCTTTGAATATAGACTCACCCCTTCCACAAAATGCTCATAGTCCACCAGACACGTAGCCTACGAGTTGGTCCTTTCAGCAGCACATGCCCCTGAAAACCTGAAGCGTCTCAACTTCAGAGAATAGCACTAAGCTTCCCAGGGCATGGATTCCAGCTTCAGGTTTTTGCCTTTTGTTTCTGTGCTTTGTCTCTGGACCTGTCCATTAAATCTTTAATACCTGAGTTGCTCTTTTAATTTTAATCAATAGCCAATCTCCTAGCTTCCGGGTTCCGCTGATGAGTTGGAGCATCAGACCATTCTCACTATGACCAGTTAGGACTTTACACTGTTCCCAGAGGAGGGAACCTAAAACCACTATGTTAACCTGGAAACAAAGCATGATATAATCGAAGCATAGTATAATAATGGATATTTTTGTAGGTTCAAATCTTTGATATGATACCAGAGATACATGACCTAAGCATAACATGCAGCAAAGATAAAACACTCACGGTGTAGTCAGACATTTGTGGCATTGGTTCCAGGGAAACCCCAGGTCCTTTTTAGGATCAGGAAAATAAGGACATGACTCTCTTTTGTTTGTTTGTTTAATTAGGAAAATATATATATTCATCTGTGTCTACCATTCATGTATTTCCAGGGCGTTGAATGACACCAAGCAGATGAGCAGAGAAGAAATCCATCTGAAAGAGAGTGTGGAGGACAGTATAAAGATGTCCTCTATAGAGGAAAAGGAAGATGACACGGCAATTGGCATAGACTTTTCCCTAAAGAATGAGACAGTAGCCATCTGTGTAGTAGCTGCTGACAAATCTCTCCTGGAGAATGCAGAGGCCAAAAAAGAATAAGTGTTTTGGTAAAATTCTTAATCACACCTTACTTGAACCATGATGAAAAAAGTGGGAGGGCCAACTTGGGCTGAGAAGTTGGGGACAGAAAAGAGAAGACAGAACAAAGCTGCTTTTTAGGACTGAACAATCTATTTTCAAAGCACTGGTACCTGTGTGAGTGAGTATGTAAATTAAAGTTATTTAAATGGTTGGAATATGTGGCTCCTTTTCCATCACTACATCTTTTCTTCCGGATCTTCATCATGGAAGCTTCATTTGTTACGGAATACGAAAGCACCTCCCATGTGCACAGTGTGCTCTGTGGTGGTCTTGGACAGTATGTGGAAACAGAAACTCCGTGACAGTAGAAGACTTCTTAGGGGAACAACTTTTGACGCACAACTTTTGGTGCGTTTTTCTAGTTTTAATACCTTAAGCTTTTTCAAGACCTAACTGCAGCCGCTTTGGGGAAAAAACAAAACAAAACAAACAAAAAAAAAAACAAAAACAGAAAACAAAAAACTGCTTTGCATAAAACAGTCACCTGTTTCCTAGTACCTCAAACTTAACCAAGGGATTTCTCTGCATTTGTCAGTACTACCTGTCGTCGTTGTGGTTAAATGTAGAGAGAACTGCTGGGCAAGATGGTGAATGGAGAAAAAAAAAAAAAAAGAGTTTTAAAGAAAGGAACACAAATTGTGCTTAAAATCCCCACGTGGGTTTTATTTCTTAAAATACTGTGATTTTTTTAATTATTTTAGTAAAAAACAAAACAAAAAAAAGAAACAGACTTTAATTATTAGATAACTGTTTGTGAATTGTCATCCTTTATTCCAGGTAAGCTGTTTATTAGTGTTCAACTATAATTTAGAATTTGGTAGATTCATATGAGCTAATTTTAAGGTGACTGTGGAGTTTTGTTTGCCACATGTTTATTTTCTATCAATTTGAGTGTTACAAACACAGCACAATTCAGTTTTTCATATAAATTGTTTTTTTTGTGTGTGTTGTTATTGTTTTAATTTGGGGGGCAAGGGAGATTTAGTTTTTTGTGAATAGGAATGTTTTTATTTTAAACATGGAAATAACAAAGAAATTAACTTTCTTTTTTTTTTTTTTTATTTAACTAAAGAACCAAACTTTTCGGCACAGCTATGCAGCTTGTGGGCCAGATGAGGAAGTCCTCTTCACCCTTTTGTTGCTTGTCAAATTAACACATTATCCGTCTCACACAAATAATTTCTGTTAGGATGGGCTGGATTTTGTGTGTGATTTAAAATTTGTGTTCTGTTTTTGTTTGCGTTTTTTTTGGGGGGGGTTCTCATTTAATTTGGGGGATAAGGCAATCCCATCCCTTCAGTGAGAGTGGACAAGAAATACTTATATCCTACAAGGAGCCTGGAGGAACTTTTTTTTTTTTTTTTTTAATCTAGCTGCCAGCTGCTCTATTTCCCCATATTAGCTTTTCAGGAGGGAGCAGCTTAGACTAAATCGAAGTCTACATTTATAATATGTTCTGATTGTGAACAGAGGGTTTCGTTCCAAAATGTAGAAAAGAACTTTCCTTGAAGCCTAGGTTTTAGAAGCCTGTGCGCGTGTGTTCTTGTGTGCGTGTGTTCTCATGTGCGTGTGTGGGTGCCTGTGTGAGTGAGTCCTTTGGTTTTCATGTTTTGGTTTTTTTTTTTACTTGGAAGGGTTGAGGGAGGGGGAGGGAAAAAAGGGAAGGGGAATTGCTGAGATGACAGTGTCCCACACAGCTTCAAATAAAATCCATGGAAAGATAATTGCATTTGTGGAATAAGTGCTTACTTGAAAAGCATGTTCTTCTTTTATTTTCTTGTTGTTAAGAATTTTTATTTGTAGGGCATTTATTTTAATTTAATTATTTTTTTTTTTTAGGGATGAGGGCCATCATGTGGAAACCAGAAAATGGGGAAAGTGTGAACTAGCTAAACAAAGATTATTTTGTGTCCATATTTGTTTTTAATTGGCCTCATTTCAAATGTATTAAACAGTTCCATACCTGGATTGGGTGTTTGTAAGGATTACCAAAAAAAAATAAAACAAAAAAAAAAGAAAAAAGGAAAGAAAGAAAAAGGAAAAAAAAAAAGAAAATAATTGTGACATGCTTTTATCACTACTTTATTTTTCAAATAACATGTAAATATTGTAATCCATTGGATTTTGTTTTGCTAACCTGTTAATAAAAATATGGGACCATTATCCTTTTAACAAGGCTAGAATGTCATTTTTTTCTTTTTTCAAACATATACCTGATATTTTGTGGCCGCACATTTTGGATGCATTATTATAATTCTGTTGACTGTAATGACATAGAATTTACAACTTTTTTTTTGTTTAATTTATACAGAGGACATTTTTTTTCAGAGCTTGAGAGAAGAAAAGAAATAGCAAAATGATAACCTATTGACTCCAATAATCAGTGTTTCCCCATACTTGATAAAAGATAGGGAGATCCTGAGTTCTTGAAGCCAAGGGTTTAAAAAACAACAAAAAACACACAAGTAGGTTATTCAAGTTGTTTGCAACATACATTTTGTAATGAAATGTGAGAAATTAATAAAGAATTTTTTTCACATGTGTCTATGTGCATCTGTTGTAGATCATTTATAGATACAACTACAGATAAATGTAGAAATAATATAACATTGCCTTTCAATGCACACATATGAGATATTTCAAGCCATTGAATCTTCACGGATATGGAAAGCAAAGATGAAATAAAGGTTGAAGTGTGAACTGGGATTTAAAAATGTTACTATTTCTATATCAGATATTTATCAGCAACTGGGGTGATTTCATGGAGGGAATGTTTTCCATCCAATATACGTGTATAGTGGTGGAGGAAGCTTCAGAAGGAGGAAGTCCCAATCACTAAACATTATCTGGGGACCTGAATCCATGTGCACAGTTATTTTAAACTAACTGCAAGTCACAACCACTGCCTCACACTGTTACTGTGCATCCTGCACCAGTATTTATCATGAATTTGTTCTTTGAGCTACCTTGTTACAAATCAAAGGAAAACTTAACAGTCATGAAACCTATTGGGTTGTTGGAAAAGTCATGACGTATTTTTTCTATGTTTTTTTGTAGCAAAAAATGCATCACGACTTTTCCGACAACCCAATAGAAGAGTACATTAAAATTAACAGCACTGATTGTTAAGTTAAACTCAGAGCTGGTTATTTCCTTCAATGTTAGGAGACAAATGATCATGGATTATATGTCCTGAGCTCATTCTAAAATTTTGGTTCTTGCCCTTCCTCATCTTCTTTACCCCCTTCACAAAGGAAAGTTTTACTTACACAAATGCAAAACACAATTAGAGAAAACAAATCAGGACCCAAAGGGAAAATGAGGACTGAGTAGCAAAATAGGGAATTAGCAAAATGCATTCCATGAAGCTGGCTATATAGAAGCCATATACTTGTCTCAGCTTCCTGGTAAGCAAGGCAAAAAATGACCAAGAATCACATTCTTAGTAACTGTATCATCAAATGTTTGAGAGAGAATGCCACAATTTCTATAACTGCACATTGAGAAGTTTCTTCTGTATATTTCTCTAAAGAGGAGAAAGTGACATAATGAGAACTTGTCTGTTGCAAAGCATAGCTACCTTCCCATGGCCTCATCATATATTTAATTAGCCATGTTTTTATTGAGTTCATGTCTAACCCATACTTCTACACTGTCTTACAGAGAGGAAGTAGAGTCTACTGATATACTAGTCATGGTAATGCTGCAACAAAGCAAACTAGCACAATAGAGGTTTAATTCCTACAAATTCCCAGTTAGTGTGTGTGTGTGTGTGGCAGGGTAGAGGGGGGAGGTGCTCTGTCATCTGGTAATTGAAGAATCCAAGCTCCTCCATTTGATGATGCTATCATCTCAAAAAATGAGTTCCAGGGTCATTGCTGAGAGCTTGGAGGTGGTCTACTCAAATGCCTCCTGCAAAAGTAGCACACATCACTTACTGTCTTGCTTCATGGGCTAGACCTGGTCACAGAGCCCCACCTATCCATAAGAGGGCTGGGAAATTTGTGGTCTTATCTACCAATGTGCCCAGGAAGGACACACAAGCTGGCCACCTCTACCACAATCAGGAACTTCTAGAAGGTGTTCTTTGGAAACAGTAGGGGAGATAGAAATCCTCTGTTTTTTAGAAAAGTGCAGGTTGCTAGTCCCATTACCCATCTACTTAACCATTATTTTTGAGCAACTGTTTGGTGCTCTCCACTGTATACCAATGAGACGTGGCACCCGTCTCTGGACAAATAGGATAGAGACGCAATGTGGGAGAAATGACAACCAGTGAAGATGCTGGTGCTTGCTGGACCCTCAACTTCCCTTTGTAAGGTTTTGCCTCCACCTCTGTGCTGATGCTGACAACCCTGGGGAAAGGTGGCCTTGATTGTGAATGCCTTTTCCATGTCCATCTAAACACACACATTTAATTTAGGGAGGCACATGAGAAATGGTTACTCATACACAGGGTGAATCTTTAGCCCTAGCTTAACAAAAATTATTATACTTGCTTTTCTTGCAGCTCTCCATATTTCAGGGCCAGGGGTGTGACAGGGGACAGCACTTCTTTATAAGAGACCATAAAATGCTTTGAAGTATGCGTTCATCATTTCCTGAAAATGTCTGTTCTTTTCCAAATGCTCTACTGTGCACAAGCCATTCCCTCTGCCTTCAATGTTGAACTCCTTTTCTTCGCCGGAAATTACCTGCCCTTCAAGGCTCAGCCTAAATATAACTTTTGACGTGAAGTCTTCCCTGATTTCCTATATGTCACAAGATATGGATAGTCACCCTACTTATCACCTATCCCGTCTTCATAAACATTTATTGAAGACTTCTCTTCCCCGCCCCTCACTCCTACTCCAACTTTAAGTAGCTGAGACACAGGGCTGTCAGATGCAGCTAGCCTTTTAAAATTCAAATATATTCCTGTTGATACCAAGTGTTAGTGATCTGATTTGGCATCAACGTTACATTTTCTTTCAGAGCTTGAGATTGCTTTTTTAAATATCTAAGTATCTAAAAATATGCAGTCTGGTAGATGAAAAATGTTTTTGAAACTCTAGGCTCGCTCTCTCTCTCTCTCTCTCTCTCTCTCTCTCTCTCTCTCTCTCTCTCTCTCTCTCTCGGAAGACACGTCAGACAACTGAACACCATCTCCCCCTCCAAGAGGTCACTTCAGCCACCCTCCTCCCCTCCTGCCCAGAGGTGAATATGAAATGGATGGGGAGGTTCGCTGGGTCTGAAT
Organism: Hipposideros armiger; assembly: GCF_001890085.2. Taxonomy (NCBI): domain Eukaryota; kingdom Metazoa; phylum Chordata; class Mammalia; order Chiroptera; family Hipposideridae; genus Hipposideros; species Hipposideros armiger. The sequence continues at coordinate 1,094,429 of NW_017731374.1, forward strand.
ATTAGACATCAGTGGTGACCAGCTGCAGAGTATGAGGGAGCAGAAGCCAGAAATAGCTATGATGGCAGTGAAGATGTGTGGCTGTGACAAGTGGGGTGAGATGACTGTGTGAAGATGCAAAAGCAAGCAGGCAAAGGTGAGGGGAGGGTATCTTGAGAGGCAGGGTGGAGGAAAAATTTTCTAGAATATGAGTGATTTGGATATATTTGTTACACATGGCAGCAGTGCTGTAACTGACAAGCAAAATCATACTGGGATCCAGGACACTGTAGAGCAATTGCTTTGCAGATGAAGAGGGGCCCTTTTTCCCTGGAGAGGGAAAGTAAGAGGAAAGGGAACAGGCTCCGTGTGCATTTGCAGGGGGTGACTAAGTTCACGCTGATGAATCTTGTCTTTGAAGTGGAATCCAAAGTGAGAGGTAGGGGATGAGTCAGTAGAGAGGTTGGGATTTGGAGCTGCTGCTGAGGGCCCTGTAGAGAACTGAGTGGAGGGGACAGGGAAGCCGAACAGACCTGGAAACAGCTACTACTATGGTCTCCATATGACAGAGAAAGCTGCTTCAGAGGGTCCAGGGCAATAAATCTTTTGTTAGGACTTCCTTCACAACACCCACATACACACAGTCCAACACCGAGAGAGAGAGAGAGAGAGAGAGAGAGAGAGAGAGAGAGAGAGAGAGAGAGAGAGAGAGGAGAGAGAGAGAGAGAGCTCATGGGATCAGAAGGGACACTTCTTTTGTCCGCCCACTTAATTATCCGGCTTCTTGAATTAGGAGTGGAAAGCAAACTTGCCTTGTTTCTATTCACAATTTCTCTCCTGAGTTTGCTCTCCTTAATGAAGCAGCTGAGTTTGGTTTAGCTAACTGCATGCATGACTTCCAAAAAGCACATCACAGTGCAGGAGGAATGCAGCCTCCAGCTACGCTACAGCAGCTTAACCACATTGTTTAAAGAGAGGAGCAGGGGCAGCACTCGTGCCTCTGAAATCCATTTAAGATGTGTGAAAACACAAGATTGCAATTCTGACCTTTTCCTGAAGCTGAAAGAACCTACTCCAGGGGGCTGTTTGAAAGACTGCAGCAACCGGCCTGGGCCCATCTACATCTCCCCAGGACTCTGGCTCTCAGTGGCCTATCCAGGAGGAAGCCCTGCCTCTGTGTGTCCTTCTGTCCCGGACAGGGCACCAGCCTGGAGGCTGCTGGACCTTTTAAAAGGGGAGATGCTGCTTCAAGACTAGTCATTGACGCCAGGAAGGGGTGGTGGGGAAGGCAGGAGGGGGCAGGGGAGTCATCAAAGGACAAATAGGGGAAAAGAGCAAAACCTCATCTGAGTCATGTGGGTCTGGGTCTCCGGTCACCCACTGCCTTTTCAGATTTGGCTCAGGGAAGAGGTACCCAGTGGGCTTTCTGGTGCCAACCCAGATGCCAAAATGTTGGAGGCATCGTGGAGCAGGAGGAAGGTAATGGGAAGTTGGAATTTGAATAGCACGACTGAATTTTCATTCCATGTCATGAGTGTAGATGGTACATACATATAGCACAGCTGGTTAAGAGCAGAGGCGCGGCAAGCCTGCCTCATTTCAAACCTTGACTCCCTCACTTACTGTGTGGCCTTGGGCCCGTAACTTCCCTCAGTTTCCTCATCTGTGTAATTGAGGCTAAAGGTACCTAGTCATACGTGATATGAGGATTACATATGTAAAGAACTTAGCATAGAGTCTCTCCCATAGTCTGTGCCCAGCTGATATAGTCCATCATCATCCTCACCATTGTAGTCAACTCTACGGACGTGGAAGCTTTGTTTCCCCATCTGTAGAGAAGGAACCGTGAGGTCTCTTTCTTAAAGCGACTTAAGATCAAAACAGGTTAGAGGCAATGTGATGTGTTTAGCCCATCGTAGGCACTTGATAGGTGGCCACTGAATCTACACCTACTGGTTTTTCTCTGGCTGGGCCCTGCAAAAACGTAAAGGGCTTGGCTTCTTCAGACAAAATGTGTAGCAACAGAAGATACTTAGCTCACGGAATGGGCTCTGGGCTCACAGAGAGCTCAGTTTGAGTGTCCAGTCCTCTTCTTATTCGCTTTAATGTCTTGGACAAGCTATTTAGCCTTTCTCTGTCTTGGTTTCTTCATAAAATGGAGAATAATACAATAGTATTTACTGTGAAAATGCAATGAGATAAGGCAGAATCTGGACCAGAGGAGGGCCACAAAGTGTGAAATCCATGCCTCTTGAGGGGAGGGGCTCTCTTTGGCTTCTGTGATATTCTATACCTATGAGCACACCTGGCCCACTGTACGACACTCAATAAGGACTTGTGGCCTGATTGACCAGAAGGTGAGGCAGGAGCACGTCCACGTCAATTGCTGACAGAAGGCGTGGCCCCAGGGGACTTGGCAATTTCTCCAGCAGTTCACCTGGGTCAAGCTGGTGCTCACATCCTCAAAGTCTTCAGTATCAGATGAGCAGGTGCCACTGGTAGAGGAGTCTTTATTTTTTTAGTGCAATTATCTTCGAGTCTTCTGGAAACAAAAGCATTGCTCTACGAAACGCTTCTCTGCAGGTGTCCAGAGGACACTTTTAAAGTTCCAGCCAGCCACCCCGGATCCTACCGCTCCTGCTTGCCACTGCCAGGAAAGCGGCTTCCCCCACGTGATAGAGAGCCATGCTTTGGTGGAAACAGCGTGAGGAGATGTCTGGTTTCTATTAATTATTCTAAATCAGTTATTCAGTCTGGCCAGAGACTGAACTTCAGTCACTGCCCTGGTTTAGACATAAGCACAGCACGGCTCTTGCTTACGGCTGGCGAAGTTACTGGAAGACCCTAATTGGCTTTTAAATCACACTTTGAGAGCTCTTGGAAACCATGTTTCAACTCATTAAAGAATTTTTGAAAAAACTATGATGATGATGACAGTTCATATCAGTTGAGCACAGACTCTGGGAGGGGCAGTGTGCTCAACACTTTACCTGTATGAGTGTCTCAGTGCTATATGCTCTATTCACATCTAGAAAAAAAAAGCCTTCCTTGTAATCTGATTGGGTCAGCTTAGGTTGGTCCACACATAGAGCCCTCGACCTTTGTCAGGTGATCACCATCATCTGATTTTCTTAGGCTAATCATGATTTCCATCTGGAGTAGGAATGGGAAGGGGAAAAACCCTGGGTTCAATTAGGAAGGAGGCAAGGGGGACTAGATGTTGGCTACCCACCTAGCAGTACCCCGTATGTAGGTGCTAAATAATTATTTGGTGAATGACATACTAAAAATGAGAGCGTGGCCTCGTGCTCCCAGGAGTTGTTCCAATGGGGAAGCCCACCGACAAAGGAGGAAGGGTGGGGGCTTCTGTGGTGGTTGTCCTGTCACTGGAATGTCCTCTGCTTCAGGAACCTCTCACGGATCTAGGCACAGCTGGGTCTTTTCCAATCTGATACTTCTAATCCTCAAAGGACCTCTGACTCAAAAAGGATAATAGTAAACTTCTCCAGCCACGTGAAAATGTTTTCAGGGTTTTGCAGGCAGTAGCCATGTCTCCCCTTCTCAGGCCATTTCCTTGACTCTAGAGAAGTGCTTAGCAGACCTACTGCTCTTGTCTTCCTTATGACCCAGGCTCTTCAGTGCTCATTCGTTTTCAAGAACCAGAGTCTCCCCTTGGATACAATCAAAGAATGACAGCCCTTTTCCCCAAGCCTGTGTCCTCTAATCTACCCAACCTCCTTCTCAGGGAGGTAGTGAGGGCAAATTGTAATATGGGTCTTTGGGATCTGATAGGCCTGTCTTGGGACACCAGCTCCACTATCGACTCTCATTAGGACCATGGGAAAATCACCCTCTCTGAGTCTTCTTTCCTTTATCTGTGAAATGGGGTGTTCATAAATAAAGCACTGCCTTCCCTACCTCGATGAATGGGCTTCTGAAAACTGCCAGAGTAGGAGATTTGGGGTTTAGAGAAATTAAGACCTTACAGAGAATTGTGGGGAACAAGGGGGCAACATCAGCAGTAAACCTATAAAAGGTTTCATGAATATATATATTTTAAGTTTTTCCTAAAATAGACTTTAAAAGGATACAAAATATCAGTGACATTTTTAACACATATTAAAACACTAATAACAAGTGCTAGCCAGCTAATTTTTATTTATCATCCCTGGCTTGTAAGACTATTTCAACATCTCTCTCCACTTAAATTTTCTAGAAAATGCTAAAAATTCAGAGTGTAGGTAAGAGGCAGATTAAGAGAAGTTTGTGAGTTTGTTCTCAGGTTTAGGTCCCCAACCATATGTTTATTGTCTTTCTGTTGGTTTGCTTGGGCATTGTTTTCTCCTATTCTCCCCGGGGACCCAGGCTCAAGTCACCTCAAAGAACAAACCCCATGCACCATCTGCCTCCAATAGACCCGCTGCTCCCCTGGGGCTCCCAGTCTCAGGGAAACACTACCACTTACACAGGCAGCCAAGGAGGAACCTGGGCACCGACCCTGACCCTTCCCTCACACTAGCCCCTCACCTTCAGTAGGTCCCCAGATCCAGTCGTCCACTTCATACCACCCCATGAAACCACCTGCCTCTCTCCATACTCATTTCTGGTGCTGTAGCTTAGCTTTCATTATTTATCAAGACCCCTACAACCACTTCCTGTCTGGTTTCCTCCAGGCCTCTCAGGCTACACGAGGAAGCCAGAACAGAGGCAAATCTGATTTTGTCACTCCCTTTCTTAAAACGTCTCAGACCTTCTAGCCCCATCCTCCAGCACCCTGACCCAGACCTCCTTCCATTAGACACCAATCATAAAGAACACCCTGCAGTGCCCCCAGTTATTCTCCAGGCGCTAAAGATTCTCCATGCCTTTCCACCCGCTCCTCCAAATGCTTGGAACATTTCCCTCCACTCCCAACCTGGCCAACTCCTTTTTGCCCTTAAATACTCAGCTCACACTTAACTACTCTGTTCCTCAGTTTTGTTTTGTTTTCTTTAAATCCCATAAAATGAGCATAATAATGGTACTTAACTCATAGGCTGTTAGGAGGAATAAGTAAGTTAATCCCTGTAAAGCATGAAAAACTGTGCCTAGCAGTTTGATCAATGGTAGCTAATATTATCCTTTCCACGGAGCCTTGACCCTGAACCTCACTCCTCATATTGTCCCACCCTTTCCTCATCACGACCCTTAACAAACTGAACTCAAATGGAATCACTAGACTTTGCATTCCTTGAGAGCCTACACAAGATTCTATTTATTTCTGTCTCTGCTCAGAGTAGGACAGGAGCACTAAAGGGATAGTGGGAACATTAGTTGAATGAATGTGTTCAGGCCAAGGTGCCCTTTAGCCTCTGCCTGAAAGTCATTCCAAATGACTTATGGCAACTCCCTCTTACTAGGACTTCTGAAAAAATACCCTGAAATGTCTGGGCTCCTTACCCAGCTCTCTCTCACTAACCAGAGACCACCCCATCAGCTCCCCATGTCAGTGGCATGACAGACAGGGTGCTCTCTCCTTCACTTTAAAAAGGGAAAAAAACCGGAGAGGAAAACGACCTAGTCATCACTGTCAACCTTGGCAAGTAAACATTGCTATTACGTACTCCAGGACTCAAGGAGGAACACAAAATTAGGCAGAGGTCCAATCTGGAGCAAGAGGCAGGTTAGGTGGAGCTCTGCGTATTGAGTGGCTCATTTGCACTGCAAAAGAGGTGGGGATGATGATTTTCATGCAAACGCTGTGTCTGAGGTTCCCAGTTGAATAAACACCTTAATATTGTTTGAGGCCCAACCTAGGAGAAATGCTTTTTCTGAGAAAAGGAGCAGGGAACTTGAGTAGATGTGTTTCTGAGTGGCAGCAGCAGATGCACTAGAATTTTACTTTTTTTCTGATTGCAAAAGGAATACATGTCATTGTGAACACCTTGGAAAACAAAGAAAACAATAAAGAAGAAAAGAAAAATCCGTAATAATCTAACCATACACTTGGCCTACCACCACCCGTTTGATTCTCTCTACATTCAGTAACTCAGTGAATGAGCTCATCCCGTCCCACGGCTTTCAATGCTGTCTTTATGCTCATGATTCTCAAATTAACATCCCCAGTCTCATCCTTTCCACCAAGCTCCAGACTAGATGTCAAGAGACAGAGCCTTGTGGATATTTAATAACATCAGAAACTCAATTTGGCCACAATAAATCTCTTGCTTTCCACCCCTCTCCCTGCAAAACTGTTTTCTCCTCTGATCTTCCCCATTTTAGTAAAGGTCACCGTGGCACCCAGTTGCTTCAGCCAAAAACTAGAAGTCATACCCTGACCTTCACACACATTTTGTTCATCAGCAAATCTTAACTCTACCTTCAAAACAAAACAAAAAAATCCCAATTTCCTACACGTCCTCCATCTCTACTGCCATCATCCAAGTGCAAGAGGACAATATTTGCTGCTTTGGAATTTTCTAAGACCCATCCCCCAATCCTGCTTTCTCTATTCTTTGTACAGTGGTCAGAATGATATCTGGTTGTTATGTTAAGACTGATACCTAAAAGTAGGATTGCAAAAACATAAATAATTTAAGGTCTTGATTACCTATGTATATAGATATATTCAAACAGAGTTACCGAAATCATTTCCCAATAGCAACTGCACCAGCGGTGTCTGTGAGTATCTAAGATAGCACCCCAATTGTATTACGCACTTGGCCAAGAGCAAGCTTGGATCTTTTCATTGGTTAACATTTCTATCTGTGCTACTGACTGAAGCAATGATTACTTTTTGATCATTTCACATCAATATAGCGGTATGAATTTCCAATCTATGATACAAATGAATCTAAATATTCTCTCTCATAATGGAACTTATTGTCTATCTGGAACCCCCCATGTTGTCTAGTGGCAGGAAACTCAACCTACTTAATTCTAGATAAACTCAATCACTTAGGGGTTTTCTCTGTCACCTCAAATTTAAGCTTAGTTGATTTGGTATTTTCCCACCCCTTCGTTCTGCTCATGACCTGGGATTTATCTAAATTGATGGAAGTAGCAGGGTGAAGAGGGGTTTATATTATAGAATCCTAGTTCCAGACAGAAAAAGGGGAGGGGGATCTGGTTAACAGCTGTCATCCATCCTTGCTGGAATAAAACAAGAAGAACTTTGTTTTTTGTGGTCATTTGTTAATCTCACTTTTATCAGCTGAGATGTCCCCCACCCCGCCATCAATTCCACATGTCAATGGGTCCAAGTGATCCATGTCTTAGGGACATAGGAGACTTCCAGACACTCCTCCATGACAGTCTGGGGCTGTGTGAGACAGAAAGGTCTATTTTGAGCTCTCGGTGGATCCTGCTGCCATTTCCTCTCTTCTTCCAGTCCACCATGCTGCCTCTCTGGGATTGCACTTGGGGAGTTCTGCACAGGTCCTTTTGGCAGGCTTTCCAAACCTACCCAAGTGTTCTATCATCTCCTGGCCTGAGATTAAGCTTAGGAAGGAGAGAATAAGTGTGGTAGACATGGAGGCACTCTGCTACCAGACCCCTCTTTTTTTTTTTTAAGATTTTTTTTATTGGGGGATGGGAACAGCGCTGGGGAATTGGGGAAAGGGGAACACACAACTTGCTGTCCTTTTGTTTTTTAGTCTAGTTGTGGAGGACGTTGCTTCACTGGCCCAAGTTGGCACCATCATTGCGCTCTTCCCGGGCAGGGCAGTGTCACTGGCCCTCATATGTGGGATCCAAACCGGGGCCCTCTGGCGTCCCAAGCCAGTTCTTAACCAATGCGCCACTCGGCCGGCCCAAGTCCCCTCTTCATGGAAGGACTTGCTGTCCAACTTCAGGGAGTGAGTGCAGTCAGCAGGTGGTCTCCAGCTGTCAGCTCCTCCCAGATGCAGAAAGCCTCCTCACCCAAGGCCATACCCTTCCCAGAGCAGCTTGAATCTGATGACTAAGGAAGGTGGAGGTATAAAGGTCCAGCCATTCCATCCAACACAGAACAACTTTGGTGAGTAATATTTGCTCCCAAGTTCCCTACTGGCCAAGGCTTTGTCAGGCTTGCATCCCAGTTCAACTTCTCCCTCTGCCCAATTCTGCTTTCTTCCCCTTCCTTTCTTATATGGCAATTCCTCATCAGCATTTTGTACCCCGAATTTATGTCATAGTTTACTTGCAGAGAACCCAGCCTGTAACATTTGTGAAGCTGAGCCACGTTCAAGGTCCCAGTGAGGGATACTCCCCAGTGAGCAACTCTGTTGCTTCCCCTAAGATCACCCCCACACCCCACCCCGCCACTGACCTCAGCCAGTGCAGCCCCTGGAATCTCTAGAGGCTCGACTAGAGCATTCACTTTTTAAATATCAGTATATTTTAAATTTTTATATATTTCCTTATATTTTATATATTCTTTATATACTTTTTCTATAACATCACATAATCTCCCAAAATCTATTGTAAATAGCATAACATCTGGCTCCTGGCACAAGAAAAGCCAAGCTTTTGAAACTCAACAAACTTTTTTATCAACCTGGTTTTTTTGTGTGGTTTTTTTTGCCAGGACTTTGAAAAGGCTCTTTTGAAACTCAAGATTGAGAATTAACGCCTTTGTGCGCTTTTGTTTGGTTACCGCCTGCTTTCCTTGAGGCAATGAGCTTCAGCTGCCCTAGAGAAGCCTGAACCCATAGAAGGTTCCCATGGTCTATTAGAAATGTGGAGCTGTGTGTGTCTGCAATATAGAAAACACTTGGGTTAACTCAAAATCTTCTCATAGCTAATTTGCCAAATACCTGTAGCCTTCTAACCACCTCTGAAAACAGTTGGAGTTCAAGCCTGTGCTGGTTCTGAAACCCAGACACAGACAGCTAAGCCATACCGAGTGTGAGAGCTCTCTAAAATCATAAGTGTCAGTACTTAAAGTGAAAAGATATTTAACAAGAACTTAGAAATAAATTTTCTCCTGAAAAAGATATGCAAAGTCACCTGAAAGAGACAGAGTAGCACTCAAAGAGTAGGGCTCTGTTATATCTCAATAGACATATGGTTCAGACGATGGAGTTAGAAATATTAAGCTGTATCAAGAGAGAGTCTCAGAAGCAGATGTGGACAGTCCTGTTGGAAAGTCCTTCCTTACTGTGTAAGTTGATAGGAGCAAAGCATCTGTAGTATTCTGTTAAAGAGGTGGCCCTTTATTGTTCTGTACACCTGAAACTAACAATAAAAAAAATAAATTAAAATTAAAAAAAAAAAAGAGGTGGCCCTTAATGAACCACATTCTGTTTAGTTCCTTTCTTTGAATCTGGGCTGGGTGACATGCTTTAATCAGCAGACTTCAGAGGAAGTGATGCTGTGCCAGTGTGGGGCATACGCCTTAAGAAGACCTACTAGCTTCAACGTTTGTGCTTTTAGGAGCCCTGAGCCCCATGTTAGGAGTCTGGCAACATTGCTGGAAAGACCTTATAGAAAGGCCCTGTAGAAAGAGAGTTCCTAAGATTATATGGAAAGAGAGGAGGCCCAGCCATCTCAGCATCCCAACTAAGTCCAGCCCCCCACTGACCCACCAACAGAAACAATCATATAAGTTCCCTCCAGTCAGACCAGTAAAAGAACTGCCCAGCTGAGCCCAGCCCATTCTGAAGAATTACATTTATCAATATGTTTTCTGTTTTAAGTTGCTAAGTTTTGTGACGGTTTTTAAAGTTTTTTTGTGGTTGGTTGTTAGCTAACTAAAAGAAGGGTGTAGCTTACAGATGTAAGTCTTGAGGGCAGGCCCTCCAAATTATGAAATGAATTCATCAGACATCTTAAATAATGCCTTTAAATATTCAATTCACTTTACTCCCCCGTGCTGATCCCAGGCTCACCCAACAACTTTCCAACCCATCCCCGATCCTCTAGCCCTGCCCCGCCACGCCCTGACTTGAGAGGAAGAAGGCACTAGGAAAAGACTGCTGGGAGCTCTCTTCCTGGCTTGCAGAGGCTTCCTTCTCACTGTGTCCTCTCATGGCCTTTCCTCAGTGTGTGAGGGCAGAGAAAGCAAGCTCCCCGGTGTCTATTCTTACAAGGACATGAATCCTAATGGATCCGTGCCCCACCCTTATGACCTCATTTAACATAATCGCCTCATTATATGAGCTTTGGGGAGACACACAACAATGGGTCAAGAATCAGATCAGTTAGGAAGCAGAGAGGGAGTTGAGGAAGTTCATGTATAGTGGCCATTATTTTCTGTGACCTAGGATATAAGACCATTTGCTGATGATGAATGGGATCTGGAGAAGGTGGCGGCCAGAAGAACAAAGTTTTGGAACAGAGCGAGGGAAGGAGGAGGCAGGACACGCCTTGGCAGGGAGGACGGAGAGCGCTGTTTGCCTGTGAAGGCACAGATCTGGGATGAGGCTACTCCAGGGCATGGTTAAGCACTTTAATTTGGAAGCTATCAATTGTTCAGGAGCAGAAGCAAAAAAAAAAAAAAGACAGCCGTGAATTTATCCCAAGTAAGAGAGGACTCTGTGTGTGTGTGTGTGTGTGTGTGTGTGTGTGTGTGTGTTGGGGGTGCAGAATGAAGGGGTTTGCATGCAGTTGAAATACAGCCCATGGGATCCAGGCTAGGTTAGTAACAGAGCAAAATGTGAGATGGGATTTAATGGGCACAAAAATTTAGACGGGATCAGAAATATTGGGATAAAAGAGAGGGAGGGCTTAGGAGTACCTGAAAAATTGCTTCTCATTTCACAAGACTTCATGAAGGTTAATGGTTTCATTTGTGTCTAAACCTGACAATGCTGGTTTGGTCGCTGCTAATGCCCCTTTCATGGTTTGTGGCTTTCTCCCCTGGGATGGACTGCCTACCTTGCACACTTATCTGTTGGATCATTTGTTTGTTACAAAACCATAAAGCTAATGAGAGATTTGTATGAAATTGTATTTATAAAGAGAGGCTCCTTAAGGAAGAACAATTCTTGAGAATGTCACTAAGTCAGAGAGACACATTTCTTTAGCAAAGAGAGGTGATTAGTTGAGGTGTTTGTGATACAATAATTATAGGTCAGTGGTGGGAGAGTTCTTCCTGGATTGTCCTCAGTCATGCCCATATCCCTGGCATAGTTTGGAGGTCACTAGTTCTGCCACTCCTAAATACGTGACCCTGAGCAAATAAATTAACTTTCCTCAATCTTTTTCCTCATCTTGTAAACAGCTTCCCTTCCAGGGCTGTAATGTGGGCAGAATGAGATCATGGATATGAAGTAGTGCAAGGGTTAGTCATACTTACTGTTGAAGTGCCCAAACTATCATAGGTTTCTTTGAGGCTGACCTTTTAAGAGTAGATGTACCCAAAAGGATGATCTGGGACAGGCTTACTGCTTTAAATGAAGTTCTTCAGTTCTCATCCAGATCCACAGAGAAAGATGGAAAGATGGTTGGGTACAAGAAGGAACAAGAGATTGATACCCAAGCGAGACGCAGCTCCCGAGCCTGAAGCAGTGGTTCCCAAGCTTTAGCATGCCTCAGAATCACCTGGAAGTCTTGTTAAAACATCAATGGCTGCAGCCCACCCCCAGAATTTCTGATTCAGTAGTGCTGAGGTAGGACCCAAGTATTTCCATGACAAACAAGTTTCCAGGTACCACTGCTGCTGTCCCGGAGACCACATTTTGAGAATCCCTGAACTAAAAGAACTACAGACCTGACACAATGAGTTGCTTCTCATGTAGCCTCTTTTCACACCAGAGCCAGCTCTACTTCCTGTCAGCAGAGGAGGGCATTTTTTATTTCACAGATTAGTGGGGACCCTTGTTCCTTCTTTCCCAATCAGTGGTCAGAAGTGAAAGTCACTGGCTCTTAATGATTAAACCCTAGAATTGGCTTGGCCAGTCGTCCAAGGAAGAGGGTTTAACCACACACCTAAATGAATGGGTTTCATCAATAATTAAGTGAGCTGTTTCTGGAATGATTGTGATGAAGAAGCCATGGTCATGCTGCATGGTGTAGGAGGTGGTTAGGAGTGGCTTTGCTTGGTCATGCTGGATTCAAAAGTGCTTCACGGAGTTAGAAACTGAGCCAAACAGAATATATATCATTTTGAAAGCAGGGAAATCAGCACTGCTGACAGGTAAGGGCAAATGGAGTGTCAAGTGTTGCCACCTGGCTTCTAAACCTCCTTCTCATGCTTAGTAATTACTTAAACTTGTGAAGTTGAGTCCAACTTACACAAAAGAAACTAAAAATGCCCAGCACTTGCTTGCCTTGGCCTTCCCTGCCTTTCGGGGACCTGATGGAGACTCTGTTCATCAGCGCACTAATGTTAGACTCCACCGGAAGTACAGGACCCAAGAAGCAGGGATCATGACAAATCCATCCACCCATGGGTGGGGTGACTCCATTGAGTTTCTAGAAGCATCTGAGGCAGCTGTCCAAGAGACATCACAAGGTATGTTGGTGGTTTCAAGTGTGCAAGCTATGGTATCTAATGTCCAGGGAAGGCTTCCCTGGTGCCTTTTCCAGGCCAGAGCCTGGATGAGGGTTCATATTCCTGTTACAGAGTTTCCAAGCCTGGTGTCAGAAGGGTATTTGGGTTTTCTGTTTTGTTTTGTTTTGTTGTTATTTTAAAAAATTTTGTTCACAGCTAAAAACTCTGGTCAATTCAGAATAAATTCAAATAAACTCTGAAATTAAAAAAAACAACTGGTTTTGAGATCTGCTTTTCCATTTTTTTGTCATTTTGAGGAAATCTCTTAGCCTATCTGAGCCTTAATTTCTTAAACTGTAAATAAGGAAGAAAATTAATTTCTACATAAAGATATTGGGGAAATAAAATAACGATGTGAAATATGCTTTGAAAACCACATTGCCCTGTAAAATTGTGAGTTACTATTTTTATAAATATGTGTACTAACACACATGGTTTCTCTATAAATGAGGTTTCATTTGGCCCTTTCTAAATTAGTGAGCCTTCTCGTCTCTCTGCTCATCAAAGTGTCTCTGTTTAAAGCACTTTCAAAATGAATTTTAATAAGTTATTTACTAATCTGTCTATCTCACTAGACTATGACTTCTTCAAGGATAGAGTCTGATTGATCTTTTAGTTTCCCTCTGATGTCTACTGGTACATAGTAGGTTTACAATAATCATCAATTGGATCAAAAAAATAAAAGAGTTTGCTGGGACCTCCCTGAGTGTCCCAGGAAGTTTCCAGCTCAGACACAACTCTCAGCTTCTTCCTTTACAACACTTTTTGAATCGTAGCAAGATGCCCCAATGGACAAGGGAGTGATCAGATGGAATGTGCTCCTGGCGAGGCTCCTGGTTGTCCTACAGGTGCGAGTGATGGACACAGTGGAGGAAACACATCTTAATTGGTAGCGTGAAAAACATTTCCCAGGTGCTAGGTTGGGTTGTAAGTGCCATCTGTCCTGCCACAGAGGATTAAAGGGAAGAATACCTTTCTCTGGGTTCTGGGGACAGTGTAGGCATCAAGACGAGCTGTTGATATTAACTTGTCTGTGCTCCACCTGGATAATTGCAGGCAAGGGAATCTGTCTTGAGTTTCCATTTTGAAATCAAATGGATGATGCAGTGGCAGGTCTCTCGTTCCCAGGTGTTTGGCTGCATTGATTAAAGGAAATTCTGGGGAGAATAAAAATTAAACCTTTTTTTTTCCCTATCCTGGAATATTTTATGTCAATATACTCCACACTATTTGATGTTTGATCTCCCAGTGGCAGTAGAAATGACACTTGTTTCTTCATTTGGCCCCATCTTGTCTTAAACATCCTCTTTCATTTGTTTATTCACTCCACAATTACTGAGTTCCCACGAAGGGGCCAATCCCTGTGTTGTTGGGTCCTGGGAACACCAAGGAGGGTATGACATTGCTTCTGAACTCAGGAAATTCACTGTCTTTGAGGGCAGGTGGGGGAGGGGGTCAGACATGGAAGCAAAATACAATAGAATGTAGTGAACAGTATAATAGAGGTGTATACAAATAATTGTGGAGAAGCGGGGAGAGAGAGAGAAAAAAAAAAGAAAGGGAAAGAAAAAAACTTTAGTTATGTCTGGGGATCGTAGTCCCTGTCTGTTGTATTTTCTGTGCCTCCTCCTTCACTCACTTGAAAACTGCCTCTCCCCCATCGCTGAGGTTTCACTATAAATCAAGTGGTTCTCCACTGTTCGAAGGAAGTCATGTGGTCCACACACATCACTTCTGCTTACAACTCAATAGCCAGAACTAGTCATATGACCCCACCCCATCACAACAGGTTCAGGAAATGTAAGTCTTCTGTGTTCTCAGAATGGGGGATAATAAAAAATATTTTCAGGACAGCAGAACTGATATTCAGGACTGTGTGTGTGAGTGTGTGTGTGTGTGTATGTGTGTGTGCATGCATATGTAGATGTATGTGTTTAATTGTGTACACAAAGGTCTGACAATTAAGTTCACGAACTCTCCACTCTGCACTTACTTGGTGGGAAGTTCATGAACTTAATTGTCTGACCTTTCATATATATGCATATCTACATATCTCTATATCTATCTATATATGTATATTGATACACAAATATACATGTCTATAGATAGAGATATATAAAGAGATATAGATAGATAGATAATAGTATATTAATATGAGGGAGAAAAAATTATATATATATATATATATATATATATATATATATATATATATATAGAGAGAGAGAGAGAGAGAGAGAGAGAGAGAGAGAGAGAGATAAGAGAGAGATCCTTGATGACATTATAAGCTAAAAGCTCCTTGAGACTTTCAGCTACTTTGGCCAATAAATCCCCTTTTGTCTAAGCTAATTTTGCTTTTGCTTTCAGGAATATACAACTCAATGAATCCTAATATAGAAATTACACAAGATCATTCGGCTAAAGCTACATTTAAGCTTCAGTTTCTCACCTAAAAAAGGGTTGAGTGCTCCAGACAGAAAACGGCACATGCAACACCAAGAAAGAACAAGGCTTGTCTTGGAAATGTTGAGATATTTGATACAACTGCATTTTTATCACACAGCCCAGGTGATTCTAAACATGTACAAGTTTTAATCCTCTGCTTTAAAGAATACCCAACTATTCACATCTCAAGAGTCTCCCAACATTTTTCCTTCACTAAAGGAGGTATTCCAAAACCTTCATATCTGTTACCCATCACACTGACCCTGTGTGATAAATAAAAAAATTTAACCTTATATCTTTGGCTTTCTGACTGTAAGCGTCTTGAAAGAAGGGTTAGACAATTAATGTATCTAATTATGCTTCCTAAATTCAGGGACTTCCTTTCCTGAGACAAATGCTGGTACCTGTGATTGGGATAGTGTGTTTTCCCTGACACTGAGAAATGAACCATCAATGAATAATGAATACACATACGAAAGTATGGCAGCTTGTTTTTTTTGAGGGTTGTAGGGTCATTATATACATTCATGAACATGATTATTATTATTATTATTATTATTATTATTATTATTATTATTATTATTATTTCTTTGCCTAAACCATATGTGAACTTCATGTCTTACACCAAATAAAGTACATATAACTCAATGAAGACTAGCAGCCCCATCTTCAGTAATTGTAATAAAAACAATAACATTCATTTATTATGTAATTTCTCTGTGTCCAGCTTTACAGCAGGTGCTTATATGCTTGATCCAATTCTGTTTTCAGAACCCCTCTGTGAAAAGTATGGGCAGCCTCATTTTAGAGATAGAGAAACTGAGGCCCCAAAGAGTTTAAATAATTTGCCTGCAGCTAGTGGACGTCAGGAAAGGAATCTAGATGTTTCTTTTCTGTCACACTTACCTCTCTTCCTCTCCAAGTCCTTCATTCCTAGCTCCCAAATCCACTCTCAGTGTTCACCTCTGGGGGAGTGATTTTCTGGCACTTTCAGCTTCTACAGTGGGAGGGGAGCTTATGGTGAGGAAGCAGGGGAAGAAAGGGAGTGGCTGCTAGGGAGGTCGTCAGCCGCAGCTGCCCCTCTGTTGTCATGGGGGACAAGTTTGTAGAAACTGGAAGCATTTACTCCAGAGGGGAGAATAACAGAGGGCATGCTACTAACATTAAGAGAATGGGCTGAACTGAGGGGAGGTAAGGCAAGGTTTTCAGACGGGAGGTGGTGGCCGTGGGGAAGTGGAGGCGTTCTGGTCTCGGGCAGACCTGGGTTGACCCAGCTCGGCCGTATCTGAGCTCTGCGACACGGGACAGATTATTTAAGCACCAAGCCTCTTTCCCCATTAACAATTAAGCCTAACGATACCGATTGTGCAGGCTCATTATAAGAATTAGAGGTAATCCGTGTTCAGGACCGCCACAGAGCAACGGAAATAATACTACTACAATCATTGCTATAGAGTGGACATTTCCCTTAGCACAGTGCTTTAGATTTCAAGAATCAAATGGGAAACATATTAATGGGAGAGATCCCACCAGGGTAAAAGGTCTTTGTTAACCACAACTTCCCAAAATGCGAACCATTTTCTTGGTGATTCCAGAACACTTTTGTGAGCAGCACTGATTGGTGGGTGGTGAGCGTCTTTTTACAAAAACCTTTTCCTTTGTGCATGTTGGGAGAGGGGCAGAGGTTCCCATATTCTGTATACTTCATCTCCAATAAGGGATCAGGTTCTTCTTTGACAGAACCGCAGCCAGCCTGTTCTCTGCCCTCGAACTCTGTAAACTTCTCACCACTGAGTTTACAGTTGATTGATTGTTCATTCCACATACTATAATTGCTTCATTAGAGGCTTCAGATGGCTCATTGTGTTGGCAACTTCCTGTAAAACTGTCTGCACAATCAGGGCCAGACACATGCCACTTGAGTCATCACGAATTGAAGCATTTGTTTGTTTGTTTGTATGTATGCATGTTTGTTTTCAAAAGGCAGCATATTACACAGGGTTTAATCCCAAGGCTGGGGGAAGCCCCGCCAGATGGGGGGCAGCTCACAGGCAGACAGATTTCTCCCTCAGTGATCTCAGCACTGCGCGGTGTCCATTACCATTCATGTATTAATGACTTCCTGATTGCTCAATCCAGCCCCGTCTCTCCCATGAACTTCAGAACGACATAGCTAAATGCCTCAGGATAGGCCCCACCATCAGTTGGATTATCCTGCAAGCAACTGCAGCTCAACACCTGCAATGCTGAATTTACAATCCCCACGGCATCGTCACTCCCCTGAAACCCGTATCCTCTCCCGTTCCCCATCTCAGCAAACAGCATCACCATCCAAGCAGGAGCCCAATTTCTGCTCATCGTCCACATGTCCATTCTTCCCATCATCCTCCACACACAATACCAAGCCCCACAAATTCCTCCTTGTACCACTTTTTTCTCTCTGGGGTCATGCCCTTCTTTCCATGGTCCCTTCCTTGATCTAAGCGTTCACTATTTCTTCCACGGACAACAGCAGCAGCCTCTTCCATTCGGGCTCCCTCCAGGCCACAAGAGCAGAGCCATCTTTTTAAAACTGAAGGCTGATAACATCACTCCTGTATTTAAACTCTTTCAAAAACTTCCCAATGTCCTTAAGGAAAAACAAAATTCTTCGCTGACTATGTTTACATCTGATTATACCTTTTTTTCTCAGCGCCTTGTATTCCTTCCTCTTCTTCTTTAAAAAAATATCTTATCTCTTAGGGCCCTCTGTACTCCCTTGTGTCAGGGGCTGTGTCTTTCCTCACCACTGATTAACCCCGTGATTAGCAGGCTGCCAGACACAGAGAAGGAGCTGAGGAACTATCCGCTGACCTGTAGCCATAAAAGAACAAATAGGTGTTCCCGTGGGCTGGCTTTTCACTCCCTATTCCAAGATGACTTCAGACATGGAGAGAGGAACACTTCAAAAAGCAACTGGGGAAACATAACACATCAGCCTACCCTGAGAGTGGGACACAGGCCTTACAAACGTGCCACTCCGCCAAATCCCACTCTCGTCTCCCGGCTCCGGAACCGTGCTGTGTTCCAGTGACAGGAACTTTCTCCGCTCCCCAAACACCCCACGTTCATTTGTACCACTGGTGCTTTTGCACATGCTGTTCTCTGCCAAGAAGGCCTTTTTTCTCCTTCTCCACCCTGAAAGAAATTCTATTCACCCTCAAAAAATCAGCTCAGTGACCACTTCTCTGGCTCCCCCAGGTAAAGACAGTTATGCCTCCCTTGTCTTAGCTTAGACTGCCAGAAAATAATACCATAGCCTGGGGAGGTGGGGGCGTTATTCAATAGATATTTATTCCCCACAGTTCTGAAGGCTGGGAAGTCCAAGATCAAGGCACTGACATGGTCAAGTTCTGGTGAGGGCCCTCTTCCTGGCTTGCAGGTGGCAGCCTTATCTCTACATCCTCGCAAGACTTGGATAGAGCAAGCTCTCTGGTATCTCTTCTCATAAGGGCACTAATCCCATCATGAGGGCCCCCACCTCTCATGACCTTACCTAACCCTAATCAACTCCCAAAGGTCTCACCTACAAATACCATCACATTGGCGGTTAGGGCTTTAACATAGGAATTTCAGGGGGATACAAACATTCAGCCCATAATATCTATATGTAATCATTATAATGGCAATGACTATTGAGCACTTGTTATGGGCTTCCTATTGTTTATTTCATATAATTCTCAACAATGATCCTAAGAGGGTGGTTCTTTTGTCCCCGTCTTAGAAACGAGGAAGCAGTTTCTAAGTGGTAGACCAAAGTTTCATTACCACGAAGTGGTGGCCCCAAGCCTGGAATCACGATTTCCTGACCCCATGGCCAGGGCTTATCCACTCTCCCATATTGCCGAGACCAGCAGTTGGTCAATATTTTCTGTAAAGGGCTAGGTAGACAGTATTTTAGGCTTTACGGGCCATATGTTCTCTGTCACCACTATTTAGCTCTGCTGCTTATGCAAAAGCAGCCATAGACAATACACTAGTAAATGGGTGTTTCACTAAAATTTTGTTTATGCACTAACTCCAAAATTCAAACTTAATATAGTTTTCATGGGTCATAAAATATACTTCTTTTGATTTTTTTCCCAACCATGTAAAAACATAAAAGCCATTTTTAGCTTGCAGGCTATACAAAAGCACATAGTTTGCTGCTCCCTGGCCTAAACAACTGCAATGAACTTACTAGTGATTTTTTTTAAAACATGTTGCTCTTCTCCTATACCTCTTGAACCTCTCAAACAGGCACCCATAATGCATATTCTGTGTCTCCAACAGCCCTCCTAGCAATGCCCACTTCAGGGTCTTTTCACTTGTTATTTTCTCTGCCTGGAATGTGCGTCCCCCATATTGCATCAGGGCTGCTTCCTCCCTCCCTCAAGCCCCTGGCCCAAACTGTGACAGCCTCCTCTCTCACTCTATATCCCCTGTTCCACTTTACCTTTCTCCTTCACGCACCGCCATCTAACCAAGCACATTTTCCCCCCATCTATCTTGTTTATCGTCTTACCCCCATGAGAATGTCAGCCACATGCAGGCGGGGACTCCGGCTTTATTCACTGCTGCAAACCCAGAACCTAAGAGGGTATGTAACACACAGAGCCAAACAAATATTTAATCAACCCATTCATTCATCTAAGTCACTCATGAGCGCCCAGCATAGAGTAGATTCTCAAAAATAAAAAGCTTTGCTAAATAGAGAGATGAGGTATGTATCAAGTCTCTTCCCAGATCTTAATGTTTTGGGTTTTATTGAAAATCTCTCTCACTTTCCATGGAGTTTGTCCATGGCATAAACAGGTCCTTGGCTCTTCTCTCTGGACTCCCTGTTAAAGATTGATCTGCACTGAGATTTCTTGGAGGTATGAACTCCTGACCCTGCTCCTTCTGGAATGCTGAGCTGGAGGCTCTCGGGGTAGGCAGGACATGGCTGGGGCACAGCATCAGTCTCAGACGGGAGCAGCAGATGGAACTGGGGACAGCTTGGTGAGGACGGCGTGGAATTCTGGCAGAAAAGGGAAAAGGTGTGTGCCAGGGCTCCTGGGCGGGCTGGCAGAGGAGGACCGGCTTCTTGTTAAGTTAATTGAGGTAATTTTTGCTGCCACCTCTTGGATAATAACAAAATTCTCCTTCTACCAGCCACTGATCCTATCTCTACCTCCTGCCACATTTCATTGTAAAGAGACAGTGCTTTAAATTTAGCTGCTTTTATTTAGCTATTCCTTAAAACTCTGTCACTTAAAAAATAATTATAGGATTTCTCTGACACACTATAGTACATGGAGTGCACCAAATTATAGGTATAATTTGGAGATCCAACTGGGATCACCAAATAAAATTGACAGCAGCGGCCTAATTCCAGAATAATCCATGTGGCAGCTAAAGAGGCTGTGCTCCTTAGGCCCCCTCTCCTTAATCTGCATATTGAGCCAGCAGGTCAAAGGAACCAGAAGAAACTAAAGAAGTGATCTCTAGGTCAAGGTATGGACCCCAGAGAGTCCAGCATTCCTTCTGCTTGGCAGATCTGGGCAAACCAGGCCCCCAAAAGTCAAATCTGTTCTCCCTGAGGACAGAGTGTTAGCCTGAGCCTCCCTTTGTGCTTCCACTCAGCCAAGAGCCTGACATACATAGGTAACTTCTAGGACAGGAAGGTTTTTTTCTTTTCTTTAAAAAACAAAACAAAACAAAAAACTTCTTTTGAGTTTTCTGTGATTATAAACTGCAGAAACCAAAGCTGTCTTCCCAAGGAAAACATGATGCCTGGGAGGAAAAGAACGGGTCACTCTGGGAAGTGATGACCTCATTCAGCAGAGCCCTGGTGGACACAAAAGCCACGGAGAGATGAATAACTGTTTCTGATTCATACCACAAAGGGTGCTGTGCTCCTGCCGGGCACCCACTTTGGTACAGTCCCTGGGGACACACAAGCAAATCAGAGGGAGAAGGGAGATCTATTCAATCTCAAACCTTCTGTAGAGACTACAAAAGAAAGGCCCAAGAGGACCGAGAGGGCCCAGGGAGTAATGGCTGGGAGACCCGTTGGGCCTAGCGGCAGGAAGCTGGTGGGGAGGGTGGAGCTGCCCTGCTGGTGACGAGTGACGTCTGTGGATTCCCCCCTCTACCAATCAGACTCCTTTCTTCACAGATGGTTTGTCATGGCTTTCAGGTCAGAATAAAGGGCTCTCTGGCCAGGAATATTTCCCTGGGGTTCTGGGAAGAGTCTAAGGTCCAGGGCTGTAACTAACCCTTCCGAAGTTCAGCCTGGTACATCTGGTAGTTCAAAACAGCTCCAGTATTGAGGTAGCCATTTGCTCCAGTTGAAAGGGATCTTCCAGGTTTTCTTTTCCAACCCGTGTTTGTCAGAATTGCTGACTCGAGCCCAGAACGGGTTAAGTGGCTTGTCTCAGGCCACAGAGCAGGGTGGTGGCCACATTGTGAAAAAAAGCCAACTCTCTGTGTCTCAGTTCAAGGCTACCATTTTTAAAGCAACTCCTGCGCCCGTGGAAAAGGCACTGCTGGTCTTTGATTTGAATCGAGACCCTGCCACACAGGCTTGAACAGGTCTCTCACAGCCGCAATTTCCTCATCTGTAGAGTGGGGACAGTCACGCTTGCTGAGCCTCCTACACTATGAGGTTATGAGGATCAAATGATACAGTCTGAGGAAAAGTGCTTTTTGTAAGCTGTGTAGCGCTGAGCAAGTACTGCCCGCTGTCATATTTTCTCATCCATGACTCAGATCCCAAATGGGCCCAAACTTCTGACTTCAGCTCTAAACAGCACCATTCAGCACAGGAACAGTGGCCAGGTGACCGCGTGTCGCCAGGGCAGCAGAAGACAGAAAGCAGGCCCAGGGCACCCTCCCACTGTCCACCCCTCCGTCTGTGCCCTTTGCCTCTCACAGACTGGGCCTGGGTGGACTGAGCTGCAAAGCTGTCTGTCCACTTTCTGCAGTGACTCTGAGGCCCTGTTTGGGCCAGAGCCAGGGGGCAGACCCTGTGGATTTGACCAGCTCTTTTCCACCCATGTGAACATCTCAACTCTCAGCTTTTTCCCACAGGTTTAAGACACACAGAGGACCTTACCTGTCTCCCATAAAACCAGAGGTTACCCTGTATTCTGGAAGGGGTAACAGCCTTCCCAGCCACCTTGGTGGGCCCCAAACTGGGATGGCTGGTAGTTGGCTACTGGTGCACAGATATCCCTAACCCTGACCACAGCTTCCACAGAGCCTGTGACCAGAACCACCAGCCCCACTTTGAGGGGTGCTGGTTGCAGAAATCTCAGGAACCTACATGATCACACACCCTACTAGTACCTGAGGGAGCAGAGGAGAGACTTGAGCTGCCCTGCAGATAGACTTCCTATCCAGTGACCACCTCTGAGTGCAATGTCCTGCACTAAGAACAAAATCGATACTCACTGAGCACCTACTATGTACCCCAGGCACAATCACATTGGTTCTCCCCAAATGTCTGCTGAGTGAGAAACTCCTCCTCCTGGTTTACAAATGAGGAAGCAAGAGTCCAGAAAGGCTGTGAAATTTGCCCAAGGTCATGCAGCCAACAGCAATAGTAATTAATAACAGTAACAACGAGTGTTTTTAATCAGCCAAACATTTCATGTGCATATTCTCACCAGGACCTCACAATAACCCTGAGGTGGTTATGACTCTCCCTGTCCTACAGATGACAAGGCTGAAAGGGAAGCAGTAAATGCCTTGCTCAGACACTCAGACAGCGAGTAGTAGGTCGAGAGTCAAACCCAGAGCCCATGTGTGGTCTCCTGCTCACATGGACTGCAGCTAGTTTAGGCTCCTGCTGCTAATTCCAGCACCATGCTACACCACCCACCAGTCAGAATTCTCACTGCAGCATCGCCCTGGGGGATTCTTCAAATGAGGTTCTCAGGCTCCACCCCTGAAGACTCTGCTTCAGCAGATGTGGGAAGGGCCTGTGTGGTTGTGTTTATAACATGTGCCCAGGTATGTCCGGGGTTCTGTCAGGTTCCAGAAGCACCATGTTCCCAAGGCTGCCTCCTTAACTGTCAAGGTCTCTAATGCCGAGACCCTGTGGTTTCCATCTTCCATCCTCAACTTCTGTCCTCACCACAATTGGCACTGTCCGTGCCTCTGTCCCCAACCACTTCCCTTCATTGTAAATCTAGGGCCCACTTTTAGGTGCTCACCTCGATCGCCCTCTCAGGGGCAACCAGCAGCAGTGACCACGCCTCCTTCATGAACCTCTGTGCATCGTTTTTCCTCCCACCACTCTGACCTCTCCATTTTGGTCCCTAATTGATGTCTCTGTGTCCTTTTATCCCTTTAATCTTGCTGTTCCCAGAACTCTTCACTCAAGCACCTTCTTTGGCATTTTCTTCGCTCTGGATGACCTCATCCGCCCCATGGCCTCAGTTACTAAGTTTGTGTTGATGATGCACATCACCTGCCCAGAGCTCCCTACAGCCCCAAGTGGCGGATGCATCTTGATCATGTTCATCTGACTGTCCCACAGGTACCTCAAACATGGCGGCATGTCCTTCACAGAATGCAACATCTTCACCTGCTCCCTCTTGCACCTCATCTCTGCAAAGGTTCATTCATGGCCACTGAAGGCAGAAAACTGGTGGTGTGCGGGGCAGGGGTGCATCCCTAACTCCTGTGTCCTGTTATTACCAAGCTCTAGGGATTCCAGCTTCTAAAGCTCTCAGAAGCACCCAGCTCTCCATCTCCATGGCCACTGTCCCAGTTCTTCCTCCCTTCTGTGCCCCGACGCATTACTCTTGTGTCTTCCTGGCCAGGCTTTTGTACATTCAACCCACTCTCCAGCCAGAAGCCAATCAATCAGGCCACGCCACTTCCTTACGGAAAACCATTAGGTATTTTACTATTACCTTCAGCATAAAATTCAAGCCTTTTATCTCCTGGCCAAAGCACTTCCTGAGGGGCCAGTTTCCTTTCCAGCCATATCTCTTATAACTCCCCACAAAACAGCCCTATCTAGTCTCAGGCACTTAGGGCTGTGCACAGCTCTGGGAAAGTTGTGGGTGTTTTGATATCTTTGCACATGCTGTGCCTTCTGGCAGGAAGACTGTCTCCTTCATGTTCATCCTTCAAGTCTCCCTAAGGAGGCACCTTCTCCAGAAGCCCTCTCTCAGCACTGGCTTTGGGTAGGTGTCCCTCCGTTGCCTGCCATGGTACCTCTTGGTTACCTCTTTGCCAGCACCTACACCAACCTTGAACTATCACAGCCTGGCCTGCCTTTCCCACCAGACCACAAGGAATGTCCCGTCTCCTTCACCTTCCACTCCCCATGGTCCAGGACAGTACCAGTGGCATTTAATGAATGTCTGTGGATTAATAATAAGAATAACAACATGTACCAAACATTTATTGAGGACTTAGATGACCAGGCATCATGTCAAGCACATGCATTGTATAATTTAACCCGAACAGCCACCCCAGGAGGTAGCTAATTCTTATTTCCATTTTATAGATGAGAAAACTGAGGCATGGGAATGTAAAGTAATTTGCCCTAAGTCACATATTTAATCAGTGACAGAGTCCCAAGCCCAGTCAAATGAATAAATGAATGAATGAGGAAATGGTGACTCCAGGAGGCTGAGGGACTGGAGCTTCTGCTCAGATTTGAGACAGGGCCACATTCTGGTAATAATATTAACAGTGTAATCCTGAGTAAAAGTCACTAGGAAATGAACTCTAAATTCACACTGGGAAAGAGAAGACCATTAGCTCTTTAAAACTAACCAGACATCCCATAACTCTGAAGGCCTGAGGTAACCATATTCCTAAGAAAAACAAGGTGAAAAAGGTTTGCCTCATGAGCCTCCCTGTCCCCCAGCCCTGCCCTCTGTCCTCCTCACACTGTCCCCTGAGCCGTCCCCAGCACCACATTGCTTTCCCGCAGCTGGAAGGGCACAAGCAGAGGATCACAAACTCCACCACTCCCTACAATTGCCCCCAATTCCAAGCTATGCCAGGAACACATGAGGGCAGAAAACGGCTTGAAATCTGTGTGCAGAAGAGGTTGGGGAGGTTGAAGAGAGCAATTTTTGTTTCACGTCATTTCTTTGTATAATGTTGTATCCTTCTGACAAGTCCACATAATACAGCTTAACTTCACCAATTGCTGCCTTAAGAGAAAACAGTAAAGACCTGTCTTTAATGTCAAATGAACAATGGGCATCCTTCCAGAGGAGGAAAATGACTTGCTTTGAAAGAGCTGGAGGAGAAAAGTACAGAATGTTCCAGCTTCACGTGAGGGGGGAAGAAAGTCAGCAGCTGTGTGTTGGCATGTCAGCTCCCCGGCTGCAAGACTAGGGCAGCCTCCGCCAGCCTCTCCTGTCAGTGGAAGCCACAGGCTGAGGAGGAAGCCTCTTTGAATGGGTGTGTCAGATAGTGAGGTTTATTCCTAGGGCAAGCAGGACCAGCTCTGCTCAGCCCAGGTAGGTCTGTGGGTATCTATATGTGGATGTAGAACTTTACCTTCAAAGACAACGGCTGCCTGAAAGCATATGTGGAAACCCCTGGGGACTTCAGCATCTGGTCCCCCTTCTTCTGCCAGAGCATTTTGTTTGCTCCTGATTCTCCACACCTCCCACCCCTCAGCCACTCTCCACTAGTCACTGGAAGGGGCTAGATGCTAACCAACCTCTGCACCAAGCATTGGTGGACAAAACACCATTTAAACTCTTTAGGCTTTTCCCATGCAATAGGGAGCACCGGGCTACCTTCAGCGATTCTGATTCCATTCCTGATGCCTCACTTCTGATGCCTCAAGCATATCAAGCTTCTTGCAGTTTCTTGACTGTGCAATTTCATGTGGTCCTGTTCTATGCCCTGGTGCCATTGCAAACACTCTTCCCATTGTCGAGATGCCCCTGAGCCCTCCTATAAGGCTCAGCTCAAATATGTCCTCCTTCTGGAGTCCTATCTGACCTCCCCTATAAATTTACCACCCTCTTCTTTGGGACCCCAGGCCACCTCTATTATGTCAGACATACTCTATATGAAATTTATCAATTTACATGACTTCTCCCTTATTAAGTGATGATTTTTTCAAGAGCAGAGATTTTTGTCATATATATATATTTTTTTATATGAATTCACATATATGTTCATATCTCTGTCCTGGACCTAGCTCAGTGCTTGGCACATAGTATGTGCTCAATAAATACTTGTCAGATAAGAGGGTCTAAAATTGACGTTCTTAATCCTGACTACAAGTTAGATCAGAGGAAAAAGCAATTAACTCATTCTGTATTAGTCAAAGAGGGTCTGATAAAACAGATGAGATTTGAGCTGGTTCTCAAGGACGAGCAGATCTCAAAGTCAAGGGTCTAAGGCGGGTGTATTCTGCAGAAAGAAGAGTTTACTCAAAGCTTTGAAAGTCCAAAGAAAATTGGCACATTTAGAGAACAGCAAATACTTCTAGATGCCTGGTATATTGGTAGGATAGTGATAGGAGTGGAAAGGTATAAAATGTCAACATTCAGAGAAAGAAGAAGGATTCTGGAACTTCTTTGTCCACTGGGAATAAAGGGCACCCGGGAATCCCTGCCCATTAACCATTAATCATTAGCATCCCAGGTAAGTGGGTGTCAGAACAGCCATTATCTTTCCTGTACACACATTACGATGGTGCCTTTCAGATGGATGGAGAAGTCGAGGGTCCATTTACAGTTCCTTCCAAATGACTCACAATAAATCACAATATTCATTATTCAGAATCTGGTTGGAATGAAGCAGGATAGTGAGTTGGTGAGGAGTGGCTTGGCTCCTGGGGGACAGGTTGGGGGATTCAATGAGATAATATCAACAAAGCACTTTGATCTCCCTGAGGCAATTTGCTACAGCTCCTGCTCAGGGATTGTGAGATCTGGGGAGATGTTTCTAAGTAGGGATGCCAGACTGCAGAAACCGTAGACAGAAAGGAGTGAGGAAATATTATACTTCCTCCTTAAGTAATTTCCCTCATCAGCATCATGGCTAGAACCATCCATGTCATGACAGCAAGCACAAAGAAACGCGTTTGCCAGGTAGGGAACTTAAGTCTGGACTCGCCCTTTTTCACTCTGAGCTGTATACCCCAGGCCCACATCAGAGACTGCCCAGGCTCCAGAGCCTGTTCAGAGGTTGGTCCTGAACACTTCTCTCTAAGCCCTCTTTGTCCCATGTCCCAGCCTAATTCAGATTGCCAGTTGTGATAGAGGGAAAGAGAACCAAGATCCAGAATTCCAAATTTCTGCACTTACTAAGGCCACAGGTCCCTCATGGGTGCATACCTAGAAAGAACATACACACTTTATGCACCCCCAGGATGAGTGGGGAGGGCTGGGCTGCACTGTGTGAGCTGAGGCACCCATATTCACTCCTCTTACCCTGCTCAGTGCCTCCTTTTCTTGGACCATTCCCCCCTTCCTCTGTGGCATTACACATAGACACAGGAGAAGCCCAGTCCCATGTATGAAGCCCAAGAAGGTGAAACAGTCAAGTATCCACAAAGAAAAGAGAACTTTAATTCTTTTCCTCCCCTTCACCCAAAGGTTGCCCGCCTTCCCTGTGACCCAGTTTTAGGTCCCTGATGACTGTATTTGAATGTGATCCATTTTAGAATTTCTTCTCCTTACACATTTGCATTAGTTAGGATGAAGCTGCTGTCACAAACGAACTCCACAATTTTAGCGGCTTAACTTTGCAGAAAACTTGTTTTTATTCAGGGATAATATGTGTGTTTTTCTTCAATCATGGGGAGCAGGTTAGGGAAAAGGAACAGAAGGTGCTATGGACTCGGTGTTTGTGTCTCCCCAGAATTCATATGTTGACGCTCTAATCCTCAATGTGATGGTATCAGGAGGTGATCCTTTGGGAGATAATTAGGTTATGAGAGTGGAACCCTGAAGAATGGAATTAGTGCCCTTATAAAAGAGGCACAAAAGAAACCATCTCTCTCCCCAATATGTGAGGACACAGCAAGAATGCATTCATCTGCAAGCCAGGAAGTGAGCCTGCATCAGGAACAAAATCCACTGGCGCTTTGACCTTGGGCTTCCCAACCTCCAGAAACATGAGAAATGCATTTCTGTTGTTTAAGCCACCCGGTCGATGGTGTTGTTGTTATAGCAGCCTATACTAAGACAAAGGGGGGGCTTGTGTTTCATTCAGGAATTCAAGGTGACAGGCTCTGCCATCTGCATCAGGGAACTTCCAAGGTCATTATGGGTATCCACATTCACTTTGTAAAGGGGGAAGAGCGTGGAGGAGGAGGTGTGAGTGATTGTTGTGGGCCAGGTCTTGAAGGGGCATACCGCAGCCCCACTCACATTCCATGGGCTAGAATGCAGTCAAATGGCCCCACCTAACTTTGGGGAAGGCCAGAAATTTAGTCTTGCTACAACAGCAGGAGGAAGGGTCAATAGTTTTGATGAACAGCTAGCCAGTCATCATGATTTGGATCTGCAAAGTCCAAATTATGAAACACAGTGTGAGAATTTGGCTTTAAGAGCACAGAGCTGAGGTTTTGGAAGGAGAGCAGCAGCTCTCAGATCTGAGTTAAATCGGTGGAAAATCAATGAAGACATGGTAAGGAAGATTAGACGTTAGCTCTAGCTCCGGAAATGCTGCTTGTAGGAACCTTATGAGCTGGTGACTTAGACACGGGGCTGAGGTCTCAGAGGCCCAGGGCAATGGGGAAACACCATATGCTGGTAGTTCTGGGTAGAAATGGCCACACAGACGGTGGGGCAAGCTTAGGGATAAAGGAATTACTTGAAGAGCTCATCTTTGCATATTTTAAGTTTCTGTGGAAGATGACAGCCATGTGGAGGGCGAGGAGGTCTGTGAATAAGGGACAAAAATCCTCCATGAGTGAAGACAAGTGCCATGGAGTTTGGTAATATTACTGGGGCTGGAAAAAAAACAGTGGAATTGCCTTAAAGAAGCAGACGCAGAAGGATAAAAGAGTCAGACCATATTCTGGATAGGTGGGTAGAAAAGGAGAAGCCAACGCCCACTGGTGGTCCTGAGGTGGAAGGTGCGAGAGGGTTATGCAGGATGCAGTGGGGTCAGGGACAGCCAGGTCTCAGGTCAGATGAAGCAGTGGACAGCGCATACCAGGACACTGTGACACTGTGACAGGCAGGCGTCTTATAGGGCCCAGTCCAGAGGCAGTCCATGAGGACAATGGCTTGCGACTGTGCCAGGGCTGATCTAAGTGGGACTTCAAGAAGATGAGAGAGGACAGCTGATCTGATAGACCATGAGCTGAGGGAGACAGTGAGTCCCATTTTATGACAAGTGCATTTCACAGCATGTAAGTTATACCCTGATTTATAAAAATATGAAATAAAAGCCCATGAGGACGATTTTTTAAATGATATAAGTATCAACCATTTCCCTCAAATGAAGAGACTTGTGTGATATGCACATTTCTTAAAGGCATAAAGTATGAAGAAGATAAAATTACTCTCAAAAATGTATATAAATGGCTAATATGTGGACAATAATGAATATTTAAGAAGGACCCCAAAGTCAAAGAAACAAATTGTTTTGCTGCTATTTTACTCACTTATATTAGGCTTATCTGAGCTGACAAACGTTTCAACGCAGGTTGACAGAGAAATGCAAAGTTAGTTTCATTGGGAAAGGAAAAGGGTGGTTCTACTTTAAAGGTTAAATTTCTATCCGGGAGCTATAACAGCACTGTCAAATAATTATTATTGTTATTTTTACAAATCTATTTCACTTTGAAACAAGTTGGGAAATTTCTGACTTAGTTTAAATGAGACCTCAATTCTCCCAGGCCTGATGGGCCACCTGAGGCAGGGGCGCCTGCTGAAAAAGTGCTGTGCTGAGTCATTAAAATGGCAGCTCCCACTGAGAGAAATAAGCGAGCCAGATTCTTGTGGCGGAGCTGCTGAACAGTAGGGGGAAGGAGGAAAAAGGGAAGCTCATTTTTCCAGGCAGATCTGAATGCTTCTTTTTCATAAGCACCCTTAGTCAATATTTATCTAGCTATTCAAAGAGCTATAACTAATCATTTATCTCTTTTGCCTTTCCGTTGTATGTCTCTGCCTCTCTGTGGTAGACTGAACTTGGGCAACAGAAGGAAGTCCTAGCCTCTTCATTCCAGACTTTAAGATGTCAGAAGTAAAACTTCTGGCTGAGGTATGACCCAATTGTAAATCTCAGACAGTTTGGTACAAGACCTATAAAAAATAAAGCGTATGCCTCCTCCTTCTGAGTGTGGATTTATAGAGAGTTAAGCTTCATTAAGCATGATTTATTTTTCTGGAGGCTTTATTTTTATTTGTTTGCCATGGTACCACTTGGAGGATTGCTAACCCAGCCCTTCTCTAACTTAGTATCTTCTCTGACCTTGGACATTGGAATAGTCGCCCTGGTTGCAGAAACCTGGTTTTCCATTTGAAGTAGAATGGGACACACAACAGATGTCAGCTTTAGAGTTAAAGGCCCCACTTGCATTTCTGTCATTATCAAGAGCAAGGAGGAGCCAAGGCCTTCCATCAAGCCTTTTGATGGGGGACAAGAAGCCAGGGAACAAGAAGTCAAAGGTCAAGTTCCTGAAACACACTGAGAAGGCTGTTTCTGTGCAGATGTTCTCTTGGGAAGGAAGTGAAGGAAGCTCAGAGTTGAAGGGGAAGCTGACTTGCGATGCAGCTCCAAGGGACCCCGGGGGAGTTCTGAAGCTGAGGGGACTCTTCAGAGATGTCCAAAGCTGAGATAATAGGGCTGAGCCTTTGCATCCCACACTGACCAGTGATTGGATGGAGGCTGGCCCCAGGAGGAGCTACCTCGGGAGAGAGGCAGCTCCCTTCAGCTAAGGACAATCCCGTAGACAGTCAGCAGGCAACACTCCCAGCAGCTGGGAAGTGAGTGCCTCAGACCTGAAGGGAGATCTGAGTGGCGCATCACAGCATGTGCCATGGGGCCACCCTTTATGTATATGAAGTCGACTGCTGAAGCCTTTCTTGGGCTTTAAGAAGTGACTCTTCTTTATCATTTGGGTTTGGGTTTATCATTTGCATGACCCTTCCACATCTATTGTCTGGTTTCGCAAAACAATAAAATGCTAGATGGGACAGGAATATGATCTGATCCAACCTCATAGTTGTGACGGAGCTAAGACTGGGACGTTGGTCTTCTGACTTCCAAACTCCCAAGCTGTTTCCACTATCCATGCATGCTGCCTCCATTTTATTCTTACACTGCCCATGGAGAACAGGCAGGAAAAGTATTTATACATATATATTTTGACAGCAAAGCTCACAAAGCTAGAAAGTGGAAAGATTTCAACCCAAGTCTGTTTGGGAACAAAAACGGTACTCTGTCAGCTATACCATATTGGGGCCCTCTCCCAAGTGGCCCCACCTCTATTCAGTTCAGCTCAATGATCAATTATTGAGCATCTGGAAACTGTGCTAGGACCTGGTGATACAAAAATTAATTTCAATGAGTTCATCCCACTTAAGTGGGGAAAAACAAAAAAAGTGTAGATCAGTTCAATGTCACTGAGTAAATGTTCTAAGACAACTAAACAATGCCATCAGGGTACAAAGGAGGACCCCAATTCAACCTGATGGTTTCCTGGAGAAGGCAATGCCTAAAGGTGTTCATATTGGAATGAGAGACCCAATACTTCATTCTCCCTGCAAACCCCAACTTGATCGTCCCCTAGCTCAGGTAGTGGCTCCATCACCTGCTCAGTGACTGGAGCAGGACACCTAAAGGAGGGGGCCCAGCAAGGCTTTCCTCCTCCTTCACCCCACCCACAACAACCCACCTGGCACTGAGGATTCACTAGGCTCTCTCATCCCACCCCCATCCCCACCAGCGTCTTTGCCTTAGTTTATTATAATGTTGTTAACTGGATAAGTAAAACCACCTCCTCTCTGGATCTCTGCCCCCAATTTTGACCCACCTTTCCTTTCTGACCATACCGTCTTTATACAGGGCAAACATGACTCTGCCATTCCCTGTTAAAAGTCCTCCTATGACCTCACACAGCTTTCTCCTGGTACAAAGATCTTGACACTTCTGTGGCTTCAGATGCTTCTCATCTGCCTGGAAGTCCTTAACTGAATCCTCTTTTTTTACCTTACAAATTCCTGCTTTCTTCAAAACTCCGTTTGGACACCCACCTCCTCCAGGAAGCCTTCCCTGAGGTCCCAGTTTGATGTAGATGTCCCCATTGCACCCCATATTTAATCCAAGTGAGCCCTTACTGCACAATGCTATACTCATTGGTATAGTTGCCTGTCTTTCTCACTAGGCCAGTGGTTCTCAACCTGTGGGTCGCGACCCCTTTGGGGGTCGAATGACCCTTTCACAGGGGTCGCCTAAGACCATCGGAAAACAAAAAGATATTTACATTACGATTCATAACAGTAGCAAAATGACAGTTATAGAGTAGCAACGAAGATAATTTTATGGTTGGGGGTCACCACAACATGAGGAACTGTATTAAGGGGTTGTGGCGTTAGGAAGGTTGAGAACCACTGACCTAGACTATGAGCTCCTGAAGGGTAGGAGGTTGGGGTGGGGAGACTTGATTGCTTTATATTCCAGGCACCTGGCACCTGGAAGCTATTTAGTAATTGTGGAAGAGAGGCAATTTCAGGTAGCAGGAACAGCTTAAGCAACGACATGGTGGAGGGCAACAATATGGTTCATTTGGGGGTACTACGTGGCAATTAAAATTTAATTAATAATTAATAAAAAATATAATTATCATGGTAATATAAAGCAGGGGACAGTCAACTTTTCCTGTAAAGAACAAGACAGTAAATATTTTAAGCTTTGCAGCCCATAAGGCAAAATTGAAGACATTGTGTTGGTACTTGTATAACAATTTAGTATATAACCACTCAGAAACATCAGTCATTCTTAGCTTGTGTTCTAATCTGTGAGGGCCAGACCTGGACCACGGTTGTAGCTCACCAACCCTTGTCACCAAGGATGAGTACATGAGGTCCACAGGGAAAGATGAGGGAACAGGCTGGAGAGGTAAGCAGTTGTCTGATCACGGAGAGCTAACACAGCAGGTGGAAGGTCTAGGACTTGATTCCATACTTAATGGTGAGCCATCAAAGGGTGTTAGGCCTGGGAGTGAGATGATCTTCTCTGTGTTTTATAAAGGCTCAGTTGGCTGCTGTGGAGAAGGGACTCAATTCATTCGGGAAGCAAAACTACGGCCACCCAGTCACCACCTTCTGATTCAAACACGCAAGCATCTCAGATGGCTCCTGATACCATCTCTTTTCCCAAGCGAAGAAGTCCTGGAAAGAGCTAGCCCCCCAAGGCTATAAGTTCTTGAATCTTTCTGTTAGAACTAGGGGCCCTGGGGGTAGGAGAACATTCCTAGAGGACCACTTTCCTCATACATTTCAAGGAGAATGAGTCACGTCATTTAGAACCAGTGGGATAAGACCCACAAAGAACATGTCCCTGTGGATCTGCACACCCATTTCTGCCTGGGTTTCCTCTTGACAATGGTTATTTATCTGACCTTGACTTTCACATCAGTCCAACTCCCACACTGAGTTCCAAAACAGGACTTAAATCACTCAGGAGCCAAGCCAAGCCAGGCTGAAAGAGGAAGTAACCTTGGCCAGATCTGTGTTCCAGCACACTCTACAGACATCAAAACAAAGACAGGGTAAAATCTAATGAAAACACCCTCTAACAATGAAAGCAAGATGTTGACATCTTTTTTAGGGAATGGCCCAAATTAAGATTTTCATGTCTATGGATAAGACAGGCAACAGAGTCAGAAGACCTTCCAGACAGAAGTCTTAGTAGCAAATCAGATCATGACAATTATTGAATATTACAAATACGCACATGAGTTAAATGGGTATCTGTTTTTTGGAAGCCTGTTTTGACTCAGTGAGGCGGCCTCCAGAATGATTAACTTAACATGGGCTTCTGAGCGGCCACATCCACTTTTACTGCCTACATTAATTTTCCTCTACACACTTCCCTCCAAGAAAACAACCTTGAACCAGACTCTACTGACCAGCCGAGGGGAGGTAAGCAAGCTTCTTTTGCCATTGTCTCTCTGGTTCTACATTCTTACTCAAATTCCTTGGAGAGGAAATGTGTTTTGCGCTGGTGTGAGATCCAATCTATTAGTTCCAGACTACAATGAGACCAAATTAGTCATTCAAATGCTGAGTCTTCATTCCATCAACTCTGTCCCTACCATCCCTCTATAAAGTATTCAGGTAAAGCGGCTTTCTTAAGGTTCTGCAAAAATCCTCGGGCAGATTATGTCACCAAGGAAGGACAAAGGTCAGCCCTGGCTGAGGTTATCTTGAGGGCTTTTGGTTTTATGAGTCCTATTTGGAGTTGAGATGATATGGATCAGATAACTTGAGACTGGCCAACTTCAAAAGTTTTAAAGTTATCTTTAAAAAGCCATCATGAAAAGTACCCACCATTCCCCCAGAATAACCTGCCTAATATTCTGATGGCCAAATATTTTAGATGAAATGTTGAAAGAAGTTGTACTAGGTTCCTACGGCTCTTATAGTTGAGAAGCTCATATTTGAACATCTAATATCAGATTTTTAAATGGGTATCCTGAGATGGGCAATTTGATTGAGACTTTGAATTAAATGGAATCTGTGTAAAATACTAAGACTAGAGCACATTATCTCACCCAACTCTTGGCTACTTTGGAGACTGAAAGAGAATTCATGTATTTTCTGCTGCCGCAAGAATCCTGTCCATCTACAAAAGGTGCCAAAAAAATGTATACACATTTTAAGAAAGGAAAACTGTATTAAAATTTGTAATACTCAATATATACCAATAACAAAAGATGAATACAAGTCACGTTTGACTTCTGCAATTACAAGAGGTGCTCAAAGTGATTACTATCAGCATCCAGACACTTCTGATTACAGTGAACTACTGCTTGAGCAACGTTGACCAAAGTGTCCACTTGTGTACATTTTTTTGGCACCCCTAATATAAGGAGAGAAAGAACCTTGGCTAACAGGACATGTTTAGTTGGGGAGTCTTCCTCAGAATCACAGGGCTTGGGAAGTTAGAGGCATTATAGCACATTTGTAAAGGATTATTTCTGGATTGCTCAATCACCTAGTGACCTATTTCGCGGTTATCTGGTTAAGACTAGGGTACTATCAAAGAGGAAGAGGAAGCTCCAGGAGTAACCATAACCCAGACATCCCCACCACCACTGCTGCCGTCTTCTTAACCCTTTTGAGAATTGGTGAATGGTGGCCTGGGTCTAGCTATTAGAATTCTGCCTTCACAAACTTCTACCAAGTCTTTACATTATACAGCGAGGTCGGCTTTGAGGACTTGGATTTATATTAGGGCAAAGATGAAGAGGAAAGTCTACAGCAGTCACTATCAAAGACCTATGCGTATGACAGACCAGGAACCCAACTCAGAAATCAGAACTCCTGGCCTCAAAATAAGCAATCATTTGCAAGTGTGGGAGTATGTGTAGAGGGTCATTAGGCATGGCAGTTCAAAGTGGGAGCCTGTGTTGGTTTACATGTCAAAGGGTGAACCAACAACTTCCTTGCTTACACATCTATTGGCCGGTAGAAGGAAGGAGCCAACACCTAGGAAATACATGGGTGACAGTTGCTTCACCCACTGTGCCAGGCTTAACCCACCATCCAAAGTCACCCAAATTATGGAAGAAAGGTTGTTTTTAGTACGTGGGTTCTCCACCAGAATTCACCAAATAAAGGGAAAATTCTAAAAATAAGTTACTGTGAGAAGGCCGTAAAGTAGTAGAAGTGCAGAAATTCAATAAAACTCCAAAATGGAGATTGTGCATGGACCCTTCCCACCCCCTAAATGAGGGGGGTGTCACATGTCTCAGGTTCCTCCTGCTGAGTGGCTTTTGGCTTTTTGGCAGACTCAAGGTTTTAGGCTAACTGAGGGCAGTTCTCCTAACCAGATCTTCTGGAAAGTCAGTTATTTTATAGGATCACCAGGACTTTCCCTGGGCTACTCATTTCCTGCACTTTGAACACATACAAGCGCCTGAGTTTCTCTCGCCTGATGTGGAAGCAGTCCTTGGTGGTCAGCTCTTTTGTGCTTTCTGTGTCACCCCAAGCTCTGAGCAGCACTAGTACCCTTTCAGTTTGGGATCATAAACGTGAATGAAGGTCATAACCAAAAGCTCGGCTGGACCGGGGCACTGACCACAGCCCCGCAGACTGGCCAGGGCAGAATGGCCCATTCATTGCCCAAGTGCGGTCATCACTTAGCTTTGCAACATTGCCTTCCTACTGCACAATTGCAACTGATGCCCAACCTGTGTTTTTAGACCTTGCAAGACAAAAATCTAGTCACTGCCTGAGGGTGCCTCCCAGCTACACTACCACACACAGGTAAACTCCAAGGGACACTGCATCATCTCTTGTTGTAGGAAAGAAGCTGACTTTTGGAGCTAAACAGTTTCACTAGAGCACCCCTGAGATTGGAGTGGAAGGAGTGGTCAGCTGATTTACCATAATGGCAAGCATGTGTCAAGTGTTTACTACGCAGTAGGCATTGCATAAGCATGAAGTCATTTAAGCCTCCCAAATATAAGACAAGGTGTGCACTGTCTTCGTTCCTATTTTACAGACGAGAACATAAGGCACAGAGAAGTGAAGGAGTTTGATACTGGTAGAGAAGAGTTGATCGGAGATTCAAACCCAGGCTGCTGGCTCCTGCACTCCTGCTTCTGGCCTCTATGCCACACAGCCCCTGCTAGGACTGTATTTCATGATCTATCATTGAATCCTCCTGGGTCCGCTAGAGCTTTACTAGCCTCATTTTATAGATAAAGAGTTGAGTTTCAGAGATGTTAAATAATTTTTCCAAAAATCACAGTTAGTTAGTAGTCAAGCAAAGATTTTGATTTCTGCCTCTGAGGCGCACACTTATATGATACACCCAATGTGTTCATTCTCCTGAAGTTTTGAAACCTATGAGGACGAGAGAGAGAAATGGGGGAGGTGGGAGAGCAGTTCAGAAGGAAGGAAAAGGTGGCTGTTTGGGGAACAATTAAATTAGTGAAATATTTAATTTTTTATACATGTTACATGATCTAAAGTTACATCATATGAGGTTTGGAACATAAAAATATATTATGTGCTACTTGGTTTGCAAATAAAATATAAATGCATTGTTCATTTAATGACCTATAACCCTAGAAGAGGATTGAAACAAACTAGGACAATTAAAAAACAAACAAAAACTATGACCCTTAGGAGATTAAAAATACCCAAAGCCATGTTTTTTTGCTAAATGAAAAAAATGGTCATGGTTTCTCTTCTCGGGTTATTACAGGGCTCTGCAGCAGTCAAACACAATGCGCAGTTGACCATTTGGGAGAAAGTATTTTGGTCCAACTGTGCAGCCTCCCTGCCTCACCCACAAAAGGTGGCACACTCCCGAGAGCGGCTGCCATTCATCAGATGGGCTCGGCTTTTAGACTCCGCTTTTAGAGCCACCCCACGGGGAAGGGCAATTGTTCCTCATGGTCCCAAGGGAAGACATCAGTTTGGCTGTGACAGTCCCCGAATCGAATGCATAATTGTTCTGGGGGAAGTATTATAGGACCAACAAAAAGAAATCTGTGCTGTATTATTTCGTAGGTTCCAACTGGTTGGATATAAAACAAAACAAAAAAGAAATTACATACTGGATGTGAAATTAGAGCATTTAACATTTCTATTTCTTTTAGACATTTTAATCTATTCCTCCACGAGGACAGCTAATGGTTGTCTAAAAAGCTTTTGCCACTTTTCTACTGCATTTTAAGATGCCTATTTTCTTTAGCTGGTCCTTCCAACAAAACCATGTTCATTTTGTTCTTAGGATTTATTGCCAAGGATACAGTTCTTAGAGTAATTTAGGAATTATCCAAAGAATTATTAAAGGATTTAAGAGTCTTAATATAGCAGTATTCATTTACTAAGGGATCCTTCAGGAAATTTATTTGAATGTCTGGTGGTGAAAAAAAAAATCTTAGAAGAAATATTGAAGACAGGGGCTTCAACATGATTAATAAGAGATGGAAAATGTAATGTAATTGGTATAAAATAAGTTTTTTCATATATAAGTTTATATGTATGTTTGTTACATTTACATTAGGCAAAAATCTCTTGATAGTGTTGTGCTGTTATGTTTTCCCCAAATACATTCTATTTTTCCATCATTATGGAGGGTATGCACAATATGTATGCTGATCTGTGAGGATGGATAACCTGCTTGTTTACGAATGCCTTTTCTATTTACAGTTCTATTCCTAAAGCGAATTAAGTTCTCCTTTGATCTCAGGCTTAATAACAAGAACTATTTGGGTTTCAAAAGTCATATTTAATATCAGAAAACCAGTCCTTTAAGTATTTCCTTGTGCTAGCTA
Source organism: Hipposideros armiger (assembly GCF_001890085.2). NCBI lineage: Eukaryota > Metazoa > Chordata > Mammalia > Chiroptera > Hipposideridae > Hipposideros > Hipposideros armiger. Next base: position 1,132,777 of record NW_017731374.1, read on the forward strand.
CTGCTGAATGAGCCAGCTGGTCTTAATTAAACAATCAACCTTGAGCATAGACGAGAACACAAAAGAGCAATCAGTGACTTTGCTGATTCTTCTTCCCCTTGTGCACATTATTCATCCATAACCTACGACGTGCATCACCTACTTCACTCACATATCACCCCAATAATGAATAGGAAGTAGACATGCTCTTCCATCGAGCATTTTTAATATTTAACAATTATTAATATTTCTGTTCATCATCCTCCATAGAGCATTTCTATAACTTGTGGGGGAAACGCTGTGAAAGCTACGAATGTGGGAACAAGAGTACAAAAAGGTATGTTCAAGTGCAAAAAGGGGTTCCTAACTTGCCTGCTAAGGCGGTGGGTCTGTTAACTGGCCAGCCTTTTCTTTCACTGAGCACCAGCAGACATTTTGATTTGTCTGCTAGGGTGGAGCTGAACTTTGGGAAAGGGAAAGGATGGTGACCTTTCCATTGGTGCAAACGGAGAGAAAAGAAGGACCCCTGTGGTTGGGCAATGAAAAAGGAACTGAACAAGAGGGAAATGTCTGAATTGGGGATTCCAAGGCCAACCCTATTTAACGTATGGTGCAAATGACTAAAGTTTATCAAAGTGGACTCTTAGGTGGTATGTTGCCAGTAAATCTCAATTAGTTTATAATGATTCTGTATTATAGCTAGAAATCAAGGGCTCATAATTGAATCCCTCGGAATCATTGTGCTTCCTACATTTTATTAACTGTAATGTAATGATACAACAAATAAATCACTACCTTCCTGACATGTATTGATTATTATTTAGGGTGATAGGAAAAGGGGTAATGGAGGCAATTGGCAGGGACTTGCTTCTTGGTTCTAATTCCATTTTTGAAGACTTTCATTCTGTGAGCTTTCTTTATAGATTCTGAACTTCACGTGCAATTAAATCTTTAAAGAATTGAATAACAATCGGCAAGTTGCCACTCTAGAAAATATAATTGATTTAACAATACATTTCTGATTGCTCTCTCTGCTTCCACACTTTTCCTCTTTCAACTCATAGTAAGCACAGCCACCATGATACTTGACCCAAAGCCTAGCTCTGATCATATTCCTCCCTTGCTCAGAAACCTATGAGGTCTCCCCAATACCTGGAAAATCCGACCTGAGGATTTTAGAACAGCCTTTAATGACTCCTGTCATCACAGAGGAAATGTTCTCAAACTTCCTGAGGCCCTGAATGGATCCTAGATTTTTCCTCTTTCCTGCATTTCCTCTCTTCCTCTTGACTGACCACCCCTCTCTGTACCTACCCCCGTATCCCAGAAATTCACTGCTGTGCCCTCCTTGCTAGAGAGCTTCCTATAGACCTACGTATAATCATACATGCTCTTGAGAAATTTTCTATCTCAGATCGATAGTGGCTCATTCTGCCTTTTAACAGATTTAATTATTTGTATCGTATTACCTTTTCAAAACTAGCAACTTACTAAAGCACGGAACCAAGTCTCATTCATATGACTCTGCTCCAAACTGCTGCTTTCCTTTGCAGGAGCAGCGAAGTCACTTGATGGTAGTGTGTCACCTTGAAATGAGAGACATTTGACTGGGGCTGTCACTGCTTTTTAATATATAGGTATCCCCTAATTCTGTCTCCTGCCGCGTATTAAAGGACTGTGAGTCACAATGGTAAGATCCCTCCCTTTCCTATCCACCTTAATGAGGCCGGTGCATGATAAGAATGCTCAGGAAAGACATCTACATCAGCCCATCCTCCTTAGCCAAGCAAATACCTTTGCAATCTAGAAAGGACTGGAGGCGATTCCCTTAGAACCGTGGCACCTGTATTAGTTTCCTGTAGCTGCTATAACAAATTACCAAAAACTGAGTGGCTTAAAACAACAGAAATTTATTCTCTCACAGTTCTAGAGGCCAGAAGTCCAAAATCAAGGTGTCTGTCTACCTGCTTTCTCTGAAAGCTGTAGGGGAATCTGCCCTCATCTCTTCCTAGCTTCTGGTGATTGCCAGCAATTCTTAGCGTTCCTTGGCTTGCAGATGCATCACTCCTGCCCTTCATCTTCACATGGCATTCCCCATGTTTATCTCCTGTCTCTGGGTCTCTTCTCTTTATAATGATACTAGTCATATTGGATTAAAATCAATCATCTTAACTTGATTATGTCTGCAAAGACCCTATTTCCAAATAAGGTCACACATTTATTGGGGGTTAGAACTTGAACATATATGGGTACCTACTTTGAGGGGACACAATTCAACCCACAATAGCATTCCACATCTTTCCTGTACAGCTTACTATTCACAGAGAATTAAATAATGCCATCACTCATGGCACTGCCGATTAGCTTCAACCTCCTCTCCATTCTCTGGCAGAAAGACAATGGTCCTTGAGGATTGCTTCCTTTTTTAAAAAATCGAGCTATAATTTTTAAATTACTATTAGTTACTAATTAAAACTATTAATTGCTAATCATTTTAATTGTGGTAAAAATAGATATAACATAAAATTTACCATCTTAACTAATTTTAAGTGTATAGTTCAGTGGCATTAAGTACGTTCACATTGTTGTGCAACCATCACTATCTACTTTCAGAACTCTTTTAAACTAAAACTCTGTATCCATTAAACACTAATTCTCCATTATCCTCCCCCATGATGGCTCTTTTAAATATGGAACTTATCATGAATGACTGATAATTGAGTTGTGTTGCTCTAACAAGGTTTTGATTTCATTTTATATATACACATGTTAATTAGAAGTGAAAACAATGGTGCTAGTGATAAAGTCTTTATTATACATAAGTATAATAAGGTAGTCTGGTGCAATTAAGAAGAGTTTTACACTGCTTGTCCCAGAATGTGGCCCAATTCCCTCATTTGACTGATGAAATTATTGCCTAAGTAAAAATGAATATGGCCCCTTGGGGATGTTTGTGATAAATCCTCATGGGAAGGTGTTACTGGCTCCATTTAAAAGTGCATTCAAATCAACACTACAAACATTTGCTCATAACTCTTATCTGTGCCAGACAGTAACTCTGAGAGCTGGAACACAGAAATAAATAATATATCCCCAGCTCTCAAGAGCTCAAGTCTGTAGTACATATAGAAATTTAATACCAGGAAATATCTGGTCTTTCCTTTTCTTTTCTTTTTTAAATACAGCTTTTGCATCCTTAAATGTTTTTTAAAGGATGCTATAATCTTCCATTGATCAACTCCTTCCTCTTCTTTCTTCCTACATTTAGTCAGTCCTTGATCCCTGGTATTCTACCTTTTATATGTTTTTCTTTTCTTTTCTTTCTTTTTTTAAAATTTAAGTTTATTGGGCTGACAATTGTTAGCAAAGTTACATAGGTTTCAGGTGTACAATTCTGTAATACATCATCTATATATCACATTGTGTGTTCACCACCCAGAGTCAGTTCTCTTTCCATCACCATATAGAATAATGGATATAGTCAATAATATTGTAATAACTATGGTGTCATATGGGTACTAGATTAATTGGGGTGATAGATGGGAAAGGGTTAGCAGGCAGGGTGAAAAAGGTGAAGGGATTTAAAAGTACAAATTGGTAGTTACAAAAGAGTCATAGGTATGTAAAGTAAAGCATAGGGAATATAGTCAATGACATGGTAATGTCATTGTATAGTGCCAGGTGGGTGCTAGACTAGTCAGGGGGATCACTTCTTAAATTATACAAATGTCTAACCACTATGCTGTACACCCGAAATTAATATAAAATAATATTCAATGTCAACTGTAATTGAAAATTTTAGGAAAGGGGAAAAGGGGAAGGGGAATAAGAGGTCCAAATTTTCAGGTATAAAACAATTAAGTCATGGGGATGTAATGTACAGCATAGGGAATATAGTCAATACTATGGTGATAGCATGATACAGTGTCAGATGGTTGCTGGACTTATCATGGTGATCACTTCTTTAGGTATATAAATATTGAATAACTATGGTGTACCCCTGAAACTAATATAATATTGTATGTTAGCTATATTTTTAGTAAAAATCTTTTTTAAAATGACAAGACAAATTTGAAAAAGAAAAAAAAAGCAATTGGCTGGAAGTGGTCAGAGGACATCTGGTGGATACTGCCTCCCCAAGAGACATCTGGTGCTCTGCATCTTTCTGCAGCCTGAAGGAGTAATTGCACTCCTTCATGAAAGTATATTGCCCAGAACAATGTAATACACCCTTTCCTGGGAAGCTCTTGGACATCTTGAATGTTCTCTTCCTCTGCCTATTCTTAAAGGTTGGTATTCTGTCCCAGATCTTCTTTTATGGTCACTTCATACTGTCTCCTTGAACCATGTCATGTAATCCCCATGGCTCTAATTACCATATATAACTCATAATTCAAGTGTTTAAGTTATCAACACAGACTTCATTCCTCAACCTTAGAATCACAAATTCAACTGCTCTCTGACATTTTAACTTTGATGCTCTACTGGAATATTCCTTAAACATGTCTAAGTTACCTAGCTTCCACTTCCAAATCTTCTGTTCATCCCATGATGTGTGTGTGTGTGTGGGGGCACAGCGGGGGATTGTCTTGGTGAAGTACACCCACATCCATCCATTTTTTTCCCTCTCTCCATCAATGAGACATGGCAGGGAGAGCAACATAAATCAGAGAGCCTCAAGAGCCTGGATGCTTCTGGAATTAGATTGTCTGTTATTCAGGGATATGTAAGAACACATTAAAGATTAATGGCACCACCTCTCAATCTCATGCCCTTTATGCTGTGTTCGTATTGTAGTAGTGCATCAGAACTTAGGCAAGATGGAGATGTGTATAGACGACCATTCCAAGAATAGGCACACAGAAAAACTAGAACAGCTCAATATTCCATACTCCAAAGCCAGGGTCATCATAGCTGTTTCCTAGTGAGTCAGTACTTTTTGGTTCTTTATTTGACTAAAGGGTTTTAGAACCAATCTAGGGCTAATGAGAAGAGAGAAAAAAATGGCTTCATATAGCCTGTGGGGTTTTATCAGTTTAACTCCCTATTACTTTTCAATGTTGAATGAAAAAAAAAAGCCAGCAAGACATGAATTACCTGGAAGAGCTGATTTATTTAGACGATGTGCTTGTTTCTGGTAAGATCTTGGTGGAACGTACTACTGGAAGTACTGGACTTTTGAAGGAAAGTATATCTAATATTGCTCTTTGATAGTTATTAGTTCTGTTTGATCTGTAAAAGATGTTGAATACTAAGTGTCATAAGAAATATATTAGCCAATTAACCCTACCCCTCCAATTGCAGACATTTAAAGATGTTCCCGAAGTTCAATGACAGTGGAGGAGATTTTGAGAAATTATTCCTGAATTATGAAACCATAAATGAATTTATTCAGAGCTATCAGGTCAAGAACCCAGAAGCAATGCAATCCAGAGCCCTGGCCCCTACATCATTAAAAGAGAGTTCCCAAATCACACTTTCATATCCCTGATGGATCATTTCAGTTTAGTGGGTACAGGGTTTCCTCTGAGATGGTAGAAATATTTTGGAACTGGGTCGATGTGCTGGTTGCACAACGTTGTGAGCATACTAAGTGTCACTGAATTGCCATTGAACTGCTTACTATAAAATGGTTACTTTTGTGTTGTATAACTTTCACCTCAATTACAATTTTAGAAAATCTTGTCAGTTAATAGGAATTCAGCTCCCTCTTCCAACAACTTCCTATTTCTTTTGCAATAAATTTCAAATTCATTACCGTGTATTAGACATAAGACTCTACAAATCTGGACTTGCCTATGTCTCTCACCTTTCTTTTAATCCTCACTGCTGCTTTGCTGTACAGTGGTCACACAGCCTTTGCTTTCTTAAACACACCAAGTTTGTTTTCACTCCAGGGCCGTGGCACTTGCTATTCCCTCTTCCCAGAATGCCCTTCCGCTGGCTTTGTACAGGACCATCATCGTCTTGTCCTTCAGGTCTCAGCTCAAAGCCACTTCCTCAGAGAACTGTTCCCTGACAATCATATTTAAACTAGTCTCCCCTCAGGCACTATCATGCCACCTGGGTTTGTTTCCTTTAGAGCTCTTATACCACATAAAGTTATTTTTTTTACTCATTTTTTTTACTTCTTTAAATATTCATTAGAAAGCAAATTTCATGAGAAGAGGAATTTTATAAATTTTATTCATCACTCCATCCCCACTGCCTGGCACATGAAGGTACTGAAAGATTATTTGCTACATAAAAGATTAGAAGAGAGAGAGGGAGGGAGAAATGGATGATGGAAAAAAGGAAGAAAGGAAGGAAGGAAGGAAAGAAGGAAGGAAGGAAGGAAGGAAGAAAGACTGTTAAATCATATCTAGGTTGGGATGGATCAGAATTCTGTGATTGATTAGCAATGTCTGCCATGAGTATGAAACAGCATAAAAGCGTCATAGGGGCAGTGATATGCTAGTAAATGTTTAATACCTAGTTCTCAGCTTTGGGGCTGGGGGTGTGAGGTGGTGTCTTGATTTGTCAAATTTACTAGTTTACGTCGTGCAAACGTTCCCACCATGGCAGGTTTCAAGGAATCAGTAAGTTGTGAACTGACTCACGAAATTCCTGAAAATGTAATACTCAGCTCTCATGAGCTGGCATGAGCCAATTCCAGCACACCGCTGGAATAAATGACACATACGTGCTGTCCCTGAGGCAGTTCTATAACTTTCCTTTTACAGAGAGGGAACCTGAAATCCAGAGAAGAAAAAACTGGATCAAGATTACACAGCGAGTATGCAGCAGAAGCCAGGTGCTTGTGTAAAGGCTGTTCTTCTTTGTAAAAGCCTTCAGATGCTGTCAGAAGGGAAGCACCAAGAGGCACACCTCAAATTTCTGACTTGAAAGGGTTTATTAAGAGCTGTGAGCAGCGTAGCGAAGGCTTCTGGCAAGGACCCAAGCAGGTTGACAAACTCCTTGCTTGCCAGAAGTTTGACTAGCCAGAGGGGTTTTCAACACTTGCATTTTGCTTGGCGAATGCTTTGCTGTAAACTGTTGGCTTTCCACCCCCACCCCCACCCCCCACCCCGCCCAAATTCAAGTTGCTTCTTCTGGCCCTATAGACTTCCATAAAAGGGCTAAGGATTTAACTGGCTGTAAATGCAACTTTTATATTTCAAGGAGTAAAATTCAGGGACAGTCTTAACATTTGTTTTTTGTTCTTCAAAACAGAATTTAATTCAGAATTAAATTGAACAGCTAGGGAACACACACACACGAACACACACACACACACACACATACACACACACACACACACACACACACGATTAGCATACATTTGGTCCTGTCTAAAACATCCACTGAGACATTTGGTCTATGCCCAAAGGTTCTTGAAATTTGGTCCTGTCCAAAATGTGCATAATTAATAGGAATTCCACTGTTCTGCAAGATTCGAATCCCAATCCATCTACCTAACCCCATGTGCCATGACCAGCTAGGCTGCCGAGGTAAGAAAGGTTATTGGCAATACAGCCACAACACAATTATTGGGCCAATAAAACATGATAGTATATTTATGTATTAATCCTGTAAACCTAAAGTATAAATAAACATTATGGGCTATTTGAGCCCAGAGATATTTTCTAAGTGTGGACGATACTAACAGGACCCAGTATCAAGGACCATTTGGCATGGACCAAACATCTCTGGGGTTGTTTTGGGCAGATCCAAATATCAAGGACCGTTTGGTGTGGGCCAAATGTCTCCATGGGCGTTTTGGACGGGACCAAATGTCCAGCAAGTCATACATGCATGTGCACACAAGGAAAGAAACAAAATTCAGTCCCCTGCAAGTGCGCTGCTTATCAAGCATGCCTTCATCTCTTAGAACACGGAAAATACTCCCTTTCATCCCAGGATGTGCCTGTAGTAGACTGTTGGTTCTTTGAGAGCAGGGGACTTTCATCACTCGTCTTTGATTCTTCCCCCAATTTGAACTCTCAAAACCTCCCAGGCATTTCACATAGAGCCTAGTTGATTGAGGTGCTGATCTGAGAAACATGGAACCCTGTGACCAAGCAGAAGGAAGCAGAAGATGGAAGACCTGGGTTCTAGCCCCAGGCCTCTCACCGATTGCTAGAGACTTAGACTAACCCTTTTCTCTCTCAGGGCCTCAGTGTTCTAATCTGTAAAATGAGGCAGTTGGACTACAGAATCACCAAGGTCTCTCTCCTGTCTCTAAAATATCTGAGTATGCAACAGTTTTCAGATTGCATATTATGTTCCCTGGGATGCATCCTCTAATTCTATATAAAGTTGGGTCTTTTGGATATGGTTGTTAAATATTTAATCATACTATTTTTGGTTTGTTTCTGAGACTTAAGGTCGTTAACTGAATATTCTTCCTTAACTTTTTCCTAAAAGCAAAATTAGTAAGCTATTTCAGAATGCAGCCCTGTTTACATTTGTAAAACTGAGAATAGCCTCTGTGTAATTGAAAGCATATGGTCTTTGAAACCAGGTAAAACTGACTTTCAATCCTCTTCCTCGCCATACTAGCTGTGCAACACTGAGCAAATTACTTTGCATCTCTGATCTTAGCATCCTTCATCTGTAAAAAGGGATGATTAACCTCCTTGTTGGGTTCTTGTGAAGAGGAAATGAGGAAAAGCAGTTAAAGTGCCCAGCATCTAGTAGACGCTCCACAAATATTCATCTTTGTTACTTTCCTTTTTTCTCCCACATCCAGTTTAAGAATATATACTCATACAAACAAAAGAGATAATGTCACTGAAATATTTTTTAGTAATTACATCTAACATTTGGGTTGGGTCTGCATAAGATACAAGATTACAGAAATCCTTCCCACCCCCACCCCCTAATATGGAAGCTCATTCTAATGACAGACCATGTCCTTCTCTTGGCTGCTGAAATAGATTTATCCAATAGCAACTTTACTAGTGCTTTTTACACCCAGTGAGGCTTGTCTATAAAATGCAAAGGTTCATAAATTAAAAACAAGAAGAAGGGAGAGGAGGAGGGAGGAGGAAGAGGGGAGGAGATACATGGAGAAATGGCCATGCACGGCTGCCTCTGCCCTCTTTGAATGGGGGCTGATATGTAGGAAAACATGCAGAGCAGGAAGGATTCTGGACCATCTGAAGCCATGACTTGAGTGGCATCTGGTCACTTGTGCAATTGGCTTCAAGACCAGCAGTTAGAGACTTCAGTTAGAACCAGACTTTTTTCCTTTTTATGGTTCTGTTGCACATAATTTTAAAATTATTGCACAATTTATCATTAGGTATTACAGAAAAATAAGAATAGAGAGAGGAGAAACACAAATAAAACATTGTATTTCTTAACATGCTATATTTGTTTACATGTTGTATTTGCTTATAACTTTTATTAGACGTTACATAGCATTATATTTACATTAATGGGATTACACGAGACATCATGCTTAACAACTTCTTTCCTCACTTAATTATGAACAACAGTTTCCCCAAATCAATAGATATCAACATTGTCATCATCATTTTTTTTTTTTTGGCCAGCGACAAGTATTATTATGTCGTATGGGTATAAGAATAGCGATTTAACCAATCTCCATTTTTGGTCATTTTGGTGTTTTCAGTACTGTGCAAATCTGCAGAACCACTTTGAAAGAAATTAGTCTGGCCTGAAAAGACAGGCCTTAAACAAGTGGAAAGAACACATTACAACTGAAGTAAACTTTGGGACTCCTCGATGGAATTGTAATAGATAAGTATGATATCGGGGGTGGGAGGGCAGTAGATGGGGGAGGGGGATTGTTTCTGTGCGAAGGGTGAATTGTTCTGTACACCGGAAACTAACAATAAAAAAATAAATAAAAACTAAAATAAAAAATTATTTCTCAAAAAAAAAACAACTTTGGGACCCCATTCTTCCAAGCTTATGACACTCTAAACTGCAGTGTATGTGAGAGAAGGGTTAATGGAATTTCTGCAGCTGCTAAAATTTCTGCAAAAATTTTCTTTTTAATGCCATAGACCAGGGGCCAGCCAAGTCCAGCCTACCACCTATTTTTATATGGTCTGGGAGCTAAGAATCACTTTTAGATGGTTGAAAAATATCAAAAGAAGGATATTTTGTGCTCACATAAATTATGTGAAATTCAAATTTCAATGCCTATCAATAAAATTCTTTTCACTTCAGTTTGCAAATTTTATTAGAACACAACCATGTTCATTTATTCACATATTGCCTGTGGCTGTGTTTGTGCTTTGATGTTTGAGTTGACTAGATGTGACAAATATTGTATAGTCCATAATGCCTAAAATATAGTCCTTTATATAGAAGATTTACTAGTGCCTTCCAGGGGTTATTTTCTACTCAGAATTAGAATTTCTTGTGTTCACAGTTATATCTACCTAGTCATCAAAATCTGGGGCTTTATAATAATTTCTAGCCTTGGAGAAATCTTGGGCTTGTAGACCCCACTCTTTACTGATGAACTTACGTGACTTATTTTTCTTCTCCACGCCTTGGTTTCTGTAAAACAGACAAGTTGAACTGGATCTCTAAGGCACTTAATTTATTTATATATTCAACATATATGTGTTTAGTGCCTATGACTTGCCAGGCTTCATGTGAACTCTGGAGCTTACTGATAATGTTTGTGACATGGGACAATATTCTGTGGTTTTCACTGAAATGTAAATTACTGCTGACAAGAAAAGGAAACATAAAGAAGCGTGCCAGTAAGACATTCCGAAGGGTCCCCAGCAATAGTGCAGGCAAATGACTCCTCCCCTGAAATTAAACTTTGAGTCAAGGAATTCCAAATTTAGTAACTTCTATAGGAGACTGTAAAGAGAAAAAAGGGTGTGTCTTGTGCCAGTGTCTCCTTTTGTTTTAATCTTTCACTCACTCCAATCTACCAGAAGAGTCTTTCCTGATATATTCACAAGATGTCACAACTCAAAAGGGACCACCTCATTGGACCGAGAGGAGCTATAGCACACCTCTTTTTCATTAGAGTTTCAGGTTTGTGTGACTTACTGACTCAATAATCATTAATTGAGCTCCTGCTGCTGTGCACATCTGTGGCTTGGGGTGTCCTGTGTCCAGCTCTCCGCACCCAAACAGGGCTCCTCAGTAGGTACCAGCACAGGCTGACTTTCTCTCTTAGCTCACCATACTGACTTTTTCTAGACTTCTCAGGCATTATAAACCAAGGACCCTTTCAGGACATGAATGTATCTTTATGGGCATTAATGTGATAATTATTATAATAATTATCACAAATTATTATAGTAATAATAATTATTATAACAACAAAGACGATCACAGCTAATATTTATTGGACATCTATGTTCTAAGTTCTGTGTTATGTTATATACATTATTGCATTTAATCCTCATAATAACCCAAAGGTAAATATTATTAGCTCAATTTCTGATGATGAAAACAAGGCTAAAGGAACCTCAATGATTTGTTCAAAGTCACTTAGTCAGCTTGAGATACACAGAACCAGAATCCAAACCTGTCTGACTCTGAGGTCCTCACTCTTAATACTATACCATACCCCAGTTTTATTACCTTCTTTCCTTTGAATGCATACCCTCCCAATTCCTTTGAATTGCCTCCACTTTCCGCAATTTGATTCAATTTAATTCAACTAATATTTAAGTTTCCATTCTAGCTTCCAATAAACAGCCCACATTTAATTACTTTGAACAATTTTCTGCTAAGGCTTTTTATGCTCATGTCTTAATTAAAAACAGTTGGTTTGCAATAGTCACACAAACATTCTTATCTTAATTCTGATGAAGTGTCCCATGTCCAGTAGACTCCACGCTCCCTAGCATTAGGGGATCTCCTATCTCTATCTTCAGGGCTTGGCAGGTATACTAGACAAGGAAATCATGGTAAAAGTCACATCCTTGAGCCACTGCTAATGGCTCTTGGACCTCCCACAGCCCCTGCTGCTGTAGGCTAAGCCTTAGGCAACCTTGTCTTATGGCACTGTTCTCTCTCTCTCTGTCTTTCTGTCTCTCTCTCTCTCTCTCTCTCCCTCTCTCTCCCCTCATCCCCTCTCCCCCTCCCCCACCCCTTACAAAGGAGATACTTATTCCTCATTGTTCTGAAGGCTAGGAAGTGCAAGACCAAGGTGCTGACTGATTCAGTGGCTGATGAGAAACCTCTTCCGGTTTTCAGGCGGCCATCTTATGGCTCTATCTTCAAATGGCAGAAAAAGATCATCTTCCTCGTGTCTGCATGATCCTCTCTTTCTTAGCACCTGACCCAGGAGAAGCCAATCCATACCAACAATTTATGAGTTAATCTAGTACCCAAAAGCATTACCAATATAGGGACAAACTTTGGTGATCAGGGTCTGAGAAATTCATACCAGAAAATGCAGACAGATTCACCCAATTGGCAACGGAAGCCAAAGCTGAAAAGTTCAAATGAAGAGAAATACTAGGTGTCGTGAATGTGACAAAGGCTTGAGTAGAACAAATAATGAGGTAGAGTGGGTTAACAGAGTTGGTGAACAGAAGCAGTTTCCCTTACTGTTCCTGGGCCAGGCAGAGAATGGCAGCAATGATTCTTGCAGCCTTGAATTCTCAATGAGCTTCGAGAAAGGTTCCATGGTTTTCCATGGGCTTCAAGTCTCTCTTGTCATGTGTATCTTTTCATTGGACTTACCTTTCTGGAAGTAGCTTAAGTGAGTTGCAACTTTGGAACCATAGGAGCCTAAGAAACACGGGAAACATAAAAAACAAACAAAACATTTGTTGACTGGCTGACTGAAAGACTGAACGGTGAGCTTTCAGTGGTCTGCAGTTCCTTGCACTGGCCATTGTAGGGTGTAGATTTTTCTCTCTGAATGCATAATTGGCACCAGAGCCCTTGGACATCAGGCAACCTAAAAACCCTGTGTGTTAGCTATGGGCCTTTCAGCACAAACCCTCTGCAGCTCTGCAACAAGATCACCAAGGACTTTACATGCCAGGCTGAGGAGCTCAAATTCCATCCTGTTACCAAAGCAATTGCCAAGAAGAAAATACAGAGATGCTAGAAAATGGAGCCATGATACCAACAACTTCTTTATTAACAAATACTGTGCTGAGGCTGCTTCCCAGGTTTGCCATGTCCAACTTAGGCCCTTATTGCTGTCATTTCCTGGCATGACAGACAGGCAAGGCTGACACTATTTTAGCAAAACATCAATCTCAAAAATAAGGATAAATCTCTGTCAGCCGCAGTTGTCCTCAGGGGCTTGATGTCCTTTGCAGCTGGACAGTGCTTCATTTCCCTGCTCTTATTAAAGGCTAGTGAATAACTGCTCCAAGGTTTCACAGTATCATCCATCCCTGACTGCCTGGGCTGGAATCATGTGAAACAGGGGGAGATCCAGCTTTGTGAGAGCCGGTAGGACTCTGCGAAATGACATTTGTCACCAGAGAACGCTAAGAACAGTTCTACTCTAAGAATAGGTAACTTCATACGATCCTCTCAGAGTCTCCAGCAGGGATAGCTAATCGAGTTTATCTGTTATGTTGACTCCACGGGAAATAATTTTCCATCCCTCCCTAAAATGCTGGATAGAGAACTGTTACCTTTTGACTATGCTCTGTGGCGAGAGTGCTGCGTTCAATTAATAGTGTCTGACAGGCACACAGAAGGGAAAAGAGGCAGCATGAGTGCCATGGGTTAGAGTCAAGCACAGGTTCCTCCAAATGGTAATCAGTCCTTGCTTCTGTGACGATAGAAATCTGAGTCATCTAGAGATGGACAGTTTGAGTCTTTCAAGGACAGTTTGTTACTTTCCTCAATTTTCCAAGGATGAGAAGAAGTGAGAAAGTTTATTATGCCTCTATTTAGTTAACCTATAGTAATACCTTGAGCTTGTAAGAAATCATTGAATCTCTTTCCGTCTACAATGCCAAGATCTGCCATTTGCTGACTATGCGGCCTTCAAAAATATGTCTTAATTAATATCCTATTTTCAACAATTGCTAGATAATCCAGACAGAAAATCTTAAGTAAATGTTGGACTTAAACTACGCTTTAGACCCAATAAACCTAACATAACAGACATATATAGAATATTCTAGTCAACATCAGAAGAATACACATTCTTCTCAGTTGCACAAGGAACATCCTCCGGGATAGACCACGCGATAGGTCACAAAGCAAATCTTAGGACCAGCCGAGTGGCGCGATGGTTGGGAGCTGGCTTGAGACACCAGAGGGCCCCGGTTCGGGTCCCACATGTGAGGGCCAGTGACACTGCCCCCCACAGCTAAGATGCTGAACAACAGCTCAACCTGGAGCTGGGCTGCCGTGAGTCGGGGCGACGGCGTAGGCTGCAGCCCCTGTGGCAGTGGGTTGCCATGGGCTACCGTGTGTAGCCAGCAGCCAGCGTGAGAAGCCAGCAGCCGCAGTGAGCGGCTGTCCAGGGGCTGGCGACTGGTCTGCCTTGCCCCGGAAGAGCGCAATGATGGTGCCAACTTAGGCCAGTGAAGCAATGTCCTCCACAACTAGACTGAAGAACAAAAGGACAGCAACTTGTCTGTTCCCCTTCCCCCAATTCCCCAGCATTGTTCCCATCCCCCCAATTCCCCAATAAAAATCTTAAAAAAAAAAACAAAGCAAATCTTAGCAAACTCAAGAAGATAGAAATCATAACAAGTACCTTTTCCAACCACAATGGTATGAAACTAGAAATCAATAAAACTAAACAACAAAGTCGCGAATAAACAACAGGTCAAAGAAGAAATCAAAGGGGAAATCAAAAAATATCTTGAAACAAATGAAAATGAAACACAACATACCAAAACCTGGAGGGATGCTGCAAAAACAGCTCTGAGAGGGAAGTTTATGGCACTAAACATCTACATGAAGACAAAAGAAAGATCTCAAATAAATAACATAACTTTATACTCAAGGACGAACTATACCCAAAGTTAGCAGAAGGAATGAAATCAAGATTGGAGCAGAAAAATAAAAAAAGAGACCATACAAATAATAGAAAAGATCAACAAAACTGAGAACTGGATTTTTAAAGAGATAAACAATCAACAAAAAGCCCAACGCAAAATGTCAGTTTCAGTTTCAGGAGAAAATGTCTCTAAACCTGAGCCCCTTTAAATTATTTGTGGTACATGGAAAAATATGCATTAGAATAAAAATAATTAGTAGAAAGGAAGGAGAAAGAAAGAGAAAATCTCTTCTAAAAGTAGAGAGCCCTGTGGATTAGGGCTTCCAGAACCATCCTGGACACACGCCTTCCCCCAATGGGGATGGACCTCATGGTTTGTGGGGGTGGGCATCTCTATGGTTATTGGATGTGAAGCTTAGAATGTTGGGGTATAATCAGAAAAGGGGGGATGTAGGAGAGAGAAAGACTGAGAGGAATACCCTGGAGATAAGGGTAAAAGTTAGAATAACAAGACCTAAATTGGGTTGTCCATCCACAGGGTTGGACAGAGAGAGGGGAGGCACAGCACATTATCACAACGTGGCTGAGGCTCGCCTGTCTGAGTGGGAGGAATCAGAGGGCTGACGGAAGGGGGCCCGGTGAAATTCCCAGGAGGAAGGAGAAAGGCACCTTTTACAAGGCCCTGGGAGAAGGCGGCAGGTGCAGTCAGGGCCATTTACAGAGACCAGGGCAGTACATCTGAAAGAAAAGTGGAACTTGTCACCCAAGGACAGTCTCACATCCCAGCTCTGCTACCTCTGGGATCTCTGCATGAGAGCATTCTTTTTTTTTCTTTTTTTAAAGATTTTTATTGGGGAATTGGAACAGCACTGGGGAATTGGGGGAAGGGGAACAGACAAGTTGCTCTCATTTTGTTCTTCAGTCTAGTTGTGGAGGACGTTGCTTCACTGGCCCAAGTTGGCACCATCATTGCGTTCTTCCCAGGCAAGGCAGATCAGTCACTGGCTTCTGGACGGCCGCTCACGGTGGCTGCTGGCCGCTCACGCTGGCTGCTGGCTATACACGGTAGCCCACGGCAACCCACTGCAGCAGGGGCTGTAGCCTACGCCATTGTTGGCAACTCACGGCAGCCCAGCTCCAGGTCGAGCTGTTGTTCAGCATCTTAGCTGTGGAGGGCAGTGTAGTGTCACTGGCCCTCATATGGGGGATCCAAACCAGGGCCTTCTGGCATCCCAAGGCAGCTCTTAACCAATGCACCACTCGGCTGGCCCTGCACGAGATCATTTTGAGCCTGAGCTTCCTCCTCTGTGAAAGGGCTTCTAAGAATACCTACTGCGGGGGTGGCTGTAACAATGCAAAGGGAGGGAAAGGGCCTGCACACTGTGTATACTGGGTTCTTGCCTTTTTCTTTTTTTTAGGGAACATTTGTGAGAGAAATTCCGCCTTAGATGAGGAACACCCAGTCTCCCTTCTACTGGGATTGTGAGATTGCTTTTGCCTTTGATCCAAATGCATGGGATTCCAACAAATGCTTCCATTCCCAAGCACTCAGTAATTTGGTTTCAGAATGTCTGCTGCCCACATGATAGCAACAGTGATGTCTGTGGTCTTTGACTGTCATTCTTCCATAAACTCCAGCAAAATGTGCAGGTTGATGCTTTTGAAGAACCTTCATTCAGACTTAGAAATAGTTCACTTTTCACATTTACTTGGTAACAGTATTAGATTAGACATGTGACAACCGTGGGAAAAGGGTATGCTATATGTGTAATTCAGTATAGTCACTAGAGGTGGACTTCAGATTTGACTCTGAGTTTCCTGGCAGCCAAGGCAAAAAGGTAAAGTATGTTGGGTTATGTAATTCTCACCATCTGGGAGGAGAAAGCATACCAATTCTTACCACAAATTCTAAAACAAATTTATTTTAACCAATACTGTGATAGCCTCCAAAATACTTCTACACAAATACAGAAATGTTTTTGAGATGGTTGCTTCTCATACCTGTCCTCGATAAAGACCAAGGACAAGGTATTAAAGCATAATTGCAGACCTTTTGGTCATTAGGAAGCTAATATCATTATCAAGGATAATATGGTCCAGTAGCTTTTTAGTGGTCCAGCTACATACAAGGACAGAACTCAGAGCATGTTACAGAACCAATGGATTGTATTTTTATCATCAGCCATATCCAACCCCAGATGCACATCAGGAACAGCCCATGAATCAGAATTTTCTCTAAGATATAGCAAGTTTCTCCTAATGATGCTGATGCAAGGCCACACTGAAGAACCACTGATAAGCAATCTTAGCAAAGGAGTTAAGCAGCTGGAGGCCAGATCCTCCCAAAAGGACCACAAAGCGTTTACTGTTGGTAGCTAGCCTTTTAAAAAAAAGGTACATAAACTCTTGGTTGCCCCCGATATTTTGAAAATCCCCTGCTCCTTCGCTTGATGAGTCCTGGCATCCCATTTCCAGGGCCTTCCTTCACTGTCCTATTGGCCTGCTGAGTACTTGTCAGCCCCTAAAGCCCTCCTCTATCTTATTCACCAGTGTTGTCCCCATACCTAGAATAGCACTTGCTCACTGCTTATTACAAACTTTTTGAATTAATGACTCAAAACCCTTTTCTGAGATGAGAAAACTGAGGCTCATAGAAATCAAGTGAGTTGCCAAAGATCACACATTTATGAAACAGCAGGACTGGAATTCAACCACATCCATTCCCTCTTCTGTAATATGGGACAACCGTTTCTCTCAGAGCTGTGATCTTGCAGGTGAAATGCTTTAGGATGAGCGCCATGGTGCTATAAGGTAATATTGCAACTTGTCCCATTGGGACTTCCCATCTCACCTTTTTATGAAGCAGAAATGATTCTTTCAGAACATGGTACCTCCCGCCTGCCTTCCAGAATTTGGGAGAAGGTTCTAGCATAATCCGGCATAGTCCACTAGTCTTGGAGCAGTGTGGTATAATTGTGGCCTTGAGAAGACCTGAATGTGACATGTCAGAAGCCCGAGCCATGTCCCTGCAGGGTCATCGCCCATGGGTCAGCTTGGTCCACTTTTGGGGAGGTCTCACAAGGCCCAGGACCACAGTCCAGAAAGTAGCCAGAGAAGGCCGGCTTCCACAAAGCCACAGGGGCCCGTGCCGAGGCTGCTCGAGACCGAGGTTGCCTATGTGAGCTGATTCTGCTGACTCTGAGATGGAAGGGGCCAGAATCATTTCTTGTTCACCCATCCCCTGTCTGCCCCTAAGGCTGAAGGTACCACCTACGAGCACCATAGCAAGTGCTCTGTGGACGACCGCAGGCCCAGCACACAGTTGCCCCTGACCTCCTCACGCTGGCAACCACTTTTTGTGCTGTTTAATAGCGGTGAGAGGAGCCGTGGCCTGCCCTGGGGAGTGTCTGCAGAGAGAGCAGACACTGAATTGATTTTTAAGATTAACTGTCATCCCCAGCTGGGAAGCAGCATGCACAAGAACTGAGCAATATTCCTGGGTTTTCTCCTGCCTCAGAAATCACTTTCTCCGCCAGGCGTCTGGTAAGGCTGGACTGGTGAGTCCTAGGAGGTCTTTTCCTGGCCTCTGAAGGATAAAGCCTTCCAAGGTATGAGCATGAGGAGGCACCAAGAGAACCTCCAGTAAGAAGGGCTTACCCTGTGTGTTTCATCCTTTTTTGCTGTGTGATTCTAGGCAAATTACTTAACCTCTCTGAAGCTTCCAATCCTCATCCAAAAATCATAGACTAGTAATACCTACTTTATCATGTGCTTGTGAAAATTAGATAATGCCTAGAAAGTGTCCAGTTCAGAAAGGCATTCAGGGCCAGCCAAGTGGCGCATTGGTTAAGAGCTGGCTTGGGACGCCAGAGGGCCCCGGTTCGGATCCCACATATGAGGGCAAGTGACACTGCCATGTACAACTAAGATGCTGAACAACAGCTCAACTTGGAGCTGGGCTGCCTTGAGTTGCCGGTGTCGGCATAGACTGCAACCCCTGCTGCGGTGGGTTGCCATGGGCTACCGTGTGTAGCCAGCAGCCAGCGTGCGCGGCCAGCAGCCGCCGTGAGCGGCTGTCCAGAAGCCAGTGACTGATCTGCCTCACCTGGGAAGAGCGCAATGATGGTGCCAACTTGGACCAGTGAAGCAACATCCTCCACAACTAGACTGAAGAACAAAACGACAGCAACTTGTCTGTTTCCCTTCCCCCAATTCCCCAATAAAAATCTTAAAAAAGAAAGGCATTCAATTAAATAAATGGTGGCCATTATCCCATTCCCATCTCTCCAGTAACTGACATCACCCAGGGCTGTTCCCCCACACTGAGTTGAAATTTTCAACAGGAACCATACAAAATAATAAGGGAGGTCAAAAAGGAAATGAACAAATACATATTTTATTTGAGGTAGAAAATTGTCAGGTTTTCTGCTAGTTCCTGATAGTTCCAGACCTTGGTGATTGATATCACCTCCTTCCCCACTAAGCTCACCGGCCTATCTCACCTCTAAGTAGTCCCCAGGCCGTTCTGGTCTCCAGAATAGATCCAGAGATTTCGCTTATCCTGTTTCTTGGACCAGTGCCAAAGCTCTTCCTTATTCATTTCAACCCATTCCCCTTGAATCTTCCATGCCCCAGGAACGCTCCTTTTGGCAGAAGATTTCCATGTTACTTGCAGGACTCTGAGTCCATCTGTTGAGATCCAATGAATGTTCTGAGCGATTAGCCATGTCAGCTTGGGATGTCCCAGGGTGCTCTGTCCTGTGAGAGCCAGCTTCCCTGCCATGTTCATAACCCAGCATTTAGTGTTTCTCACCTAAATTAGGATCACATTGGATGCTTGTCAAAGATGCAGAGTCTGGGGCCACGGTGATGTCTACTCAAGCAGAATCTCCAAGGATGAGGCTCGGAATCTGCCCCTACAGAAAGTCCCCAGCTTATTATCATTCCCATGGAAGTCTGAGAACCATTCAAGTACAGTAATAGGAAAGACTCAAAGTGTCATAGTCCCCTCTGCTTTTATCTGTTGGGAAGAGGGTGTAAATATCTGAGTGAGGCAATTCACTGTGCAGAAGTATTAACTAACTGCGAGTGCCCCACGTGTTCAAAGAATCATGATGAGGAATCTTGGCTCCACATTCAGTTGATCTAGATATCATTTCATGTAGCACAGAGCTGGCCAGTGGAAGGTGTGCACCGAATGCTGAGTTTATGTCAACTTCCATGTGATGGGCAAAGGGGATAGAAGCATTTTATTTTTAATTGAATATTGCCAAAATGAATTTAGTTTTACAATATCACAGATTACTTGCTATCCATTTAAAAAGGGTTTGTGTACACACACCCACCTGACTAGCAGAAACAAGTGCATGCTCTTTCAGACTTACAGTGAGAAGGAAAAAAGGTAATATTAAGGGACTACTGTGTGCCTGGCATTTTTATACAATTATCTCATATAATCCTCCCCACTGCCTTAGGTAGGTATTATTCATTCCACCTTCAGATAAAAAATGTGGCACAGAACTTAATAATTGTCGCCATTTCCCTTAGCTATTAAGGGGTACAGCCCATCTTCAAACTGAAGTCTGGCCAATTTAAAACCTGCACCCTTGGTCTTTATCCTTTGCTTCTTTCTTAATATATATTTGTGTGGCTCTTCATATTTAACAAAGCATGTGTCAGGAGATGAGTGCCTACTAGGAAATATAAAAGAAATGGACAAATGTTTATATTAGGAGGTTGACCTGGATCTGAAGAGAGATGCAGTATTACAGGGTTCCAAGGAGGTGGCAATTTGCATCTCACTGTGGGGATTTGGGATTGGCCTGGAAGGATGGGAAAGAATGCTCTAGGGGGGAGAGAGCAAGAGGGCATATCAGCTGAAAGGAACAGTAACAGTAATCATGTGGAGGTGGAAACAGCAAGGAATCTAGATTGATTGGAGCGGCAGCTAAGGCCCCAGGAAGAAAACAAGCATTGGCTTATAATATGGTCACCGGGCATAATCTTATACTTCTCCAGCAGTACTTTGCAGCCCTGAAGATTGGAGGCAAAGGAACACAAGAACTTGTTTAGGTAGAAATGGGCAAATGTCAATGTATAAGGGCAGGCAGGAAGTGTTCTACTATGGGAATAGCTGGCTCTGAAGCCCCAGTGGGCTCTACAGCCAGGGAAACAGCAGGAGAAAATCGGGATGGGCCATGAGCATAGGAAGGATTGATGATTTAGAGGAAGAGCCCATAATGAGAGGTTTAGCAATTTGGATCCCTTCAGCTGAAAGAAACAGAAAACCCTAAACCAAACTCATTTAGATAACAAGGAAATAGTGAGTTTACCCATATAACAAATGTCCGTAGGTAGGGCATCACCAGACAAGGGCCGTGAGGGCCCTGACTTTGCTTTTCTTACAACCCATGGGCTCTGTCCTTCTCTCTATATTGGCTTCATCCTTTGGCCAGTAGCAAAACGACTAAGGAATTACAGAGGTCACCTTCAGAGAGCACATTATTCAGAGGAAAACAGGGACTGTCTCTTACTTGTATCTCTTATTAGGAGGAAGGAAACCTTTCCCTAAAACCATGTGACAGACTTCCTCTCATGTGTCATCAGCCAGAATTAGGCCAAATGCCCATGCCTAAACGAAACAGAGCATGACGTAGGAATTCTCATGATTGACTTATCATCTGGGGTGAAATAGATGTTGGGGACTCAGCTAAGTGGCCACTATAGGGGAGAAGGAGAACCCACGTGTCCTTTCTAAGACTGTGGGTGTTTCTCAGACATCCCTTCTTTTAATTCTTTCATCCACTCTCCAGGCATATGCTGTTCCCTTCTCTGTGTTAATAAGAAATCAGAGGCTCTGGGAGGTGGGGCACTGCCCAGGGCCCCACATCGCCACTGTGCTCCAAAGCCCCTGCTCTTTTTTATCACTCTACACTACAGACTCCGAGTAAAGTGGAAAGACAGAAGCTGTGCTCAGAGAGGGGATTTTCAGTGTTAAATGTCTTACATGTAGCAACATTTCTTTTGAAGAGTTACACGCTTGGTTGGCTTCAATGAAGACCTCTAGGACTGAGGGCTGTGAGAGCAACAGTTGAAAACATCATAAAAAATAGAGGCTCCTCAAACAGGTAGTCATCCCCAGGATATAATCCTGGAAACAGCCAATGGGATCGAGGAGGGCGGGTCAGGTACCAGATGCTCAGGAGTCCCATAACAAACCACAAATATTGTACAGCAGGTGAGAGAGGCTGGGTGAGGGGCCCGCCTGCCTGAACAGGTTGGCCCCAACATCATTCTTTTCTTCTGCTCCTACTCTGACATCATACCAGATACAGAAATAGTGAGCTGCCTCCCATCTGTCCCTGAAGAGCTACAACTCCACAGTTCATCCTCTACAAGGTGAAAGCCCGGTGGGGTGATGTTTTCTTTTTTTCCTGGGTATTCATAGAATGAGAAACCTATGACCTGGAAGCAACATGGGTGATCATCTAGTTATTTTGAAGTGGAGAAAAATCCAGAGAGGCCAAGCTACTTGTCCTAGGATGGTAGCAGAGCTGGACTTGACCCAAGTCTCTCATCTACCAGGCCAATGACCTTTCTACTGAAAGGTGCCACTTCCCCTCGCCTAGTTGACAATCAGAACTAAACGCAGATGTTTTCTCCCTTGCTAAGAAAATCCCAACCCCGCTGCACCTGATGTCTCCATATGAGTCAACATTCTCCCAGAGTCCCCACCGAATGGCGGTTGATTCTTCTCAGGGTCAGTAATGGCAGAACAGTCTCCATCTCTCTGCCTCAGCCTTTACAGAGCAGAGTCTGCATGGACTATATTTCGCTCTATGGTTATTTCCTGTATCGCTGTGCCAACAGTGTCCCCTGACCTCTAGAAACTTAGTATAGTTTTGCACTTTAGACATTTAACCCATAGCGTATATTAAGAACATAAGGCGAAAGCATTAGGAATTATTGGAGTTGAAGATGTGACGGCAAGAAGTGGCCTGGAGTGTTGCCTGCTCTTTATTTTGAGAAAAGGTCATTGTAATGCCTAAGAAGCAATGAACTAGATTTTGGACTCACAGAGTCAGAGTCAAAAGAATGGGAGAAGGACCGGCCGAGTGGCTCAGTTGGTTAAGAGCTCGCTCAAGAGTTTGAGCTCTGAGCAACAGCGGTTCGAGTCCCAGCCCGAGCTGAGCAGCCGCTGAGCTGCCAATAGGTGGCAGGATGGCTCAGCTAAAAAAAAATAATAAAAAAAAAATGGGAGGATCTGAAGGATCCCCGGTCTTGGATTCCAAACCTTAGAGAAATCTAGGAGCTACTCTGCCATCCTACATCTATCCCAAGCAGTCGAGCTCTTATCTAGCTTGACTTTGAATCCTAATGGATCTTCGTGACCAAAGATGAACCTATATTGTAGGACTTTCCAGAACCAGCCTCCAGGCTTAATGTGCCAAAGGCTGGTACTTAGTCAACAAGAAAAAGCAAATGGAATTAGTTAAATCCCACCACTCTCTTGGGAAGACTTGCAAAATGCTATTAGGAATATGTGGTGTTGAGCTCAGTTGAGAGTGTTGGTAGGACATGGATGTAGTCAGGCTCTCATCTTCTCCTACCGGAACTCTGAGAATGTGGACTACTCCTAGAGTCACTCCTTCATTCAGTGCCCTGCATTAGTGGTGAATTGTAATTCTGTCTACTCTTCTTCTCTTCCCCATAGTTCATCATGTTTGAAGGGTGGAGATCCAAGTTGTATTTATCCTTTACTCCCCCACAGTCTCCTCCAGAGCCTGGACTACAGTGAAGCAAGCCAGGCAGCTAGGGCACAAAATTTAAGGGAGCACTTGCTCTGAGAGTCCTTCAATTCTAGGCACCTGACATGTCTCCCCCTATTCCCTACACCATCACCCTCCTGTGTATCTGACATGTAGGAGATGGGCGGTGAGTATACATTTGCATAATGTTCACTCTGTTACTTGAAATCCTCAAATGTCTCCCCCTCACCTGTGGGATAAAGTCCAAACTCCTGAATATGGCCAACACAGCCCTTTGTGAGCCGGTTCTTGTCCCCATCTATAGCATCAGAGACCTCTATTCTTCACCTTATTTCACTCTCCAGCAACCCTCAACTCCTTGAGGTCCCCTCCCACGGGGTCTAGAACAAATTTGGTACTCAGAGAGAGATTGCCGAATGAATACATGTGTGAGACCTGAAACATCATTAATACACCGATGCCAAATGATGGAAGGGATAGAAGACCTATGGAAGAGGTGTGGCAGTGGCTGAGAGGGCCAGCTCTGGATGTGGCCTTGTCTGATTTTCCCTGAGCCTCAGTTACCTCTTTAAAAAAAAAAAAGGAGAAAAGCAACACTATTTCATTGGTTGCTGTACAGAAAAAAATAGTTGATGTAAATCCTTAGCATAGTGGCTGACACATATAAGTGCTCAATAAGTGGTCATTAATATTCTTACAAATTGGAAACAAAATCCAATCTTAGAGAAGTATTTATAAATCTACTGAATATTTATAAATCTACAGCTGAATTTCAGGAGGTGACAGCGACATAGAGCTAGCACTTAGATGCAGCCAGCCATCCAGAGAAGTCCCAGTTTTCTCTTTAACAGGGGCCTGCCAAAACCAGGAGAGAGAGACACCTTCCTTGCTCTAGGTTGCAGATGTGTGCTAGAAGATGCATAACAGAGGTACAGGGCCTAGGTTTCCATGTAGAAAGACCCTGCACCAGAATTTGTTACCTCATTACTTAGTGTCTGAGCCTTGAAGGAAACATGTAAAATATGCAGAAAGGCAGCATATTGTTGGAGGCAAATGAGACCTTCATTATCCCTGTGTGAGCAGGGCGTAGCCAACAGAGCAGAGAGAAACAGTAAACCCATCAAGGTCTGGCGGCACAGATGGGCACCCAAAAAGGTTCCAGGGACCCTCAGAGCAGGGCCAAACACTGTCGTTACTCAGGCAGTTAACACATGGCTAGGCACATGGTGTGTCCCTAATGATGCTGCTTCTCTTCAGCCTTCTCCAGGGGAAGCTGCTATCTGCCCACAATCCTCACTACCATGCCCTTAGAACACAGAGCCAGGGGGTTAGTATTCTTCTAGCCCCCCCACTGCCATTTATAGAATTTTCCATTCCCATGTGATTCAAAGACCCTCCTGTCTCAACAGCACCAAGCCATCCCATCGTCTTCTACCCCCACCCCTCATACACATTGACTATATTCAAATTCATCCCTTGTGTTTACTAGGAACTATGGCATCCAGCGCCTGGCATGAGGTACATACTCAACATTTGCTGAATGTTGGCATTCGTTCACAGCCTTACTCTTCACCCCCAACCCCTGCTGCCATCTCATATGCCCTCGAGATCTGTTGAAGGATTCTTTCAGGATCTCATCTTCCAGAGTTTTGCTTAACCTACTTCCATAGCCTTCTCTTCCATTCCAGGAGCTCACATTTATGGCCTGCCAACATCTACTTCTAAAACCTAGACCTCAAAACATCATCAATCTGACCTCAATCTTTCATTCCGCTCCTTCCATTCTCCACAGATTTGATCCAAACCATCAACTCTCTTCTCAAGACTTGTACTACATACATCTGTTCTTCCACTACCTCAGCCCTCTCTTACTTCACAAAGTAAAGGTCATCACATGCAAAGTCCCCCCAGAACCCTTCCCATTCACCTCCAAAATCATATATATCTTCATCTATTATTATTTCCTCTCTTGTGTCCCCTTAGGAGGGAAAGCTTGTTGTGGAGATAATCCCTCTACTCTTGCACTCTATCATCATCTTGTTGAAATAATGAACATTTCAGCAACCTGTCCCTTCTATCACTCCACCTCTAAAGTTACTCCTTATTTGTCAAATCCAGTGAGTTGTTAGGTCCTAACCTTAGTTGACTTATGTGAAGCATTTGACAAGTTCAACAACATCCTTCTTAGAAGCCTCTTCTTTTTCTTCTGAACTATCACTCACCTTTGGTCTTTCTCTCCCCTCTACATTCATCCTTGTGGGTCACTTTCTCTGGATCCTTTACCCTTGTTCACTCTAAGTTCTGATGTTCCTGGATCCCCATCTCTTCTCATTTCGTATCCTCTTCTTGGGTCCTGGTACCCGCTCACATGGCTTCTACTGTATCTGTGTGCATATCATGACTTCCAAATCTGTTTCTTCAGCCAAGGCCTCTTCCTTTAGTTTCAGACCTGTATATACATGGAAACCTCCACCTGGATGTCCTGATAGACTCAATACACTCAAGATTCTGTGCAGTTTCCTCCCCAGCATATTCACCCTGCTCCTGTATTCTCCATCTCACTTAGTGGCCCTACCGTCATTCTATCTGAAGCTCAGACATGTGAGTGACTAGGCCACAATCTGGTCTGGTGTTCTCCCTTCTCTCACTGAGGTTTGGGTGAGAAAGGGCTGGGTCCACCACAGGATTGACCACAACCATTAGCTGTAAAACAGCTGACCCTCAGGTGTGAAGGAGCTTTAACCTGAATGAGGAGATACTTTCAGCTAGGATAGAAGGGAGGTTGTTCCTAAGAAATTGACTGGAAGGCAGGGATTTCTGGAGTCTTAAGAGAGAAATAGAAATTGAGAAGTGATCCCTGGCATTTAACTATCAGGAGGCCCAGGTAACTGACCGACACCATCAAAGGCCATTCTTTTAAGAGGGTCTATCCAGTTTGGAAAAACATTTTGAGTGCCTATATATTGAGCTCTGGGATGGGGTTAGGAAAGAGTAAATCCTGGTCCACTTCTTTACGCCCTCCCACCATCCAGCCCACTTACCAGATATGACTTGTGAGAAGCAAAGAGAACTTTATGTTTGTAAATGAAGATCAAAAGTAGCTACAGCCAAGAAGACCTATAGAAAATTCATATGCTAATAAGATCAATCCTACAGTTTCCACTTCTGTCTCCTTGTATTGCTGACTTACATGTTCTGCCTTTGTCCTATTGCAGACATTTCTATGAGGATATAGCATTATTGACATAGCATTATTATTTTAATGATGAAGATAGAATGATTATTTTAGTGTCCCATACCAGCCACAGGTAATTCGCTTCTCCAAGTGGTCAATGTTACACGTAAAGTGCCAC
>NW_017731374.1:1164643-1169809 GCF_001890085.2 Hipposideros armiger
GGGGACAGCTCCAGAGTAGCAAGTAATGATTTCATACAATTCACCTTCAGGGGTGGCAGCAAGGAGATTTTGCAGTGAAACCATGACTGCTAACATATGTCGAAAATGATCTCATGAGAGAACTGGCAGCCCTGTTCTACCCCAGGTTGGACAGACCATGGATAGAGTGTTATTCTAGGTCTGAAGTACCCCAATTCCAGAGGATGTGACCACATGTAAATTCCACAGGGTATAACTGTTTATGAAGAGACCAAACTGTGAAGGATGGTTAAAAGAACTGGAATGTTTAGCCTGGAAAGGAGAGCCTTTTGCAGGGATAAGCAGGGTGGAAAATTCTATCTCAGGCTCCTGTTTTACAAATTAGAAACCTGAGACTTACAGAAACAGACTCACGGAATAACCAGAGAGAACTTTTTAAAGAATAAATGAGATCATTTTGCTTTGCTGCTTCAAACCTGCCAATGACTCTCCCGCTGCTGTTAGAATAAAGGGCCAACCCCAAGCCATGGTCTCCAAGACCCCACATGATGATGCTGGCCCCCTGCACTAGGTGAGGGCCAGCTAAGCTGGGGCAATCAAGAGACTCCCCAACCAATACCATGGTTTGGACAAGGTAGAAGTTTATTTCCTTACCTTTTTATAAACGACACTACAAGTTGCAGACCGGATCAGGCTTCAATAGGGGCCAGTTAGCAGAAGCTCTCAGCTGATACTTCAGGAACACACCTGTGAATGACAAAGAGACCCTCACCTACTTTGTCTACTTGATGAAGAGTAACAGGAGTAGACTGGACCAGAAATGTTGCACATCCTCTGGAGAGTGTCCGTGGAGGGATGGGGTTGGGGAGAGGAAGTCCAGCCATAAAGGTGCCAGGGTAAGAGATGTCACACAAGTTCACCAGGAAAATCAAGGCCTGGGAGTGAAAACAAGAGGGCAAGAGGGGTCTCAGTAGTTTACTTGTATAGAACACGAGTGTTGGGTTTTCTTTTTCTTTCTCTTTTTTTNTGATTGATTGAATTTCCTCATGGTCTGAATGATCCAAACATCAGACAGTGATACATATTTACCAGAGAGCGGGTTGCAGTGACTGTTTCTGCAGTGACGTTATGGCAGGAGCGTTATAGGTCGTATGTGGAACGGGGCACATACATTTTACTTTGCTTTAAGCAAATAGCCAGTTGAACAGATTATGGAAATGAAATACCCCAAACGCATGTCTGAGTAAAATGCATAGACCTGTATATATTATAGTTGAGGAGGTCTGACTCTCATTTCATACATGCAAGGGTATATAAGCAATATTACATTTAATTTTTTTCTTTTAATCAGCAGTCTTAACACCAAGTCCCCACACCTCCAGGCTCTGAAGAATTCAACCTCAGTCTTCTTGGGGCTTCCCCACCGTAGGGCACGGTACTGGGATTTTAAGTAGTGCTACTAAACTTGGGAGCCTCCCCTGCCTGAAATCAGTAGTTACCAGTTTATACTGATAGCCTAAGACACCCACTGTCCAAATGCACGTGGTCCCTTTGGGTCCAAAGTAATATTTTCCAAGTCTGGAAACCATGCAGCCATTCTCCTCTGAGGCCTACAAGGATCAGGGTGCTGCTGTCCTTCTCATGGAGCCCACTGACCTCTCATTCTCTCCCTGTTTCCATAGACCCCTGCTTTGATCTCTCTTTTGGGATTTCCCTTATTAACAGGATCTCTCTGCCCCCTCCCTCAAGCACACCATGCATAATCTCCTCAGTGGGCGTGGACATTGGAAGACAAAAGCCAGGAAGGGATGTCTCTTGGAGGCCACTCCTGCTTTCTATTCTGTCACAGAGTTCTTTTGAGAAAGCACAGAGCCTCCTCCCTGCCTAAATGAAGGAAGAGAAGAGAACACAGAGGAGAAACGTGTCGATTTGCATCTCCAAAGCTGGCTTGACCATTCGGAGTGTCCATTGGTGTGCACTCTGTGTGGCAGGGCAGTTACCCACAGGAGAAGTAGGATAAGATCCTTTGGGTGGGGGGTCAGCTTTTGGACGATGTCCTGGTGGACTGGTACCCTGACTCCTGGGGAAACTGTTGTTTGGTAATATAATAAAAGTAATGTCCTGGCTTCCATTCCAACATAAGAGCTGTGTCTCATCGAAGGACTTTTTTCATGTATATTATTTCACCTGAGCTCCCATAGCTCGGCTGTGAGAAAGGCTGTATTATCCCCATATTACAGATGGAAAAACCAAGGCTCCAAAAACTAAAGCCTTCCAGCTAGTGTGAGGTGGAATGGGATGTGAACCTATGTCTATGTGACTCCTGGATTCTCTACTCCTTGCACTCCCTGCACCCTGACTCCCTTCTATCTCTGTCTCAACAGGCTGCCCACAGCCAGGCTGTCTTCCCTCCGCCTTGTGAGTCCGGGTAGCACATCTTCTCTGAGCCCCATGAGTCTTTTGGCTGTGCTGCTACCTCCCCTGGTGCATCCTTTCACCACCCAAATCCAGCTCAGTGCCCCTCCCTCATGATTCCCCTTCTAGATGGCTGTGAGCTCTGTCTCTCTGTGTTTCTCCAATTTAACCATTCCTTTACAGTGACCCTTACCTCATCCTCCCTTGTACTTTGGGATTTATATACATGTGGCATGTCCTTCAGTGCACTGTAGTCCCTGGCATGGCATGACCATGTCTGATTCATTGCTACACTCTCAATAAACGAGGCCTGATACCAAGGCAGTGCACAAGAAATAGAAGGAGGATGAACAGATTCTTGGGTAAATGAATGAATGTATGAGGCAGTGGAGGAACGAGTGAAGGAACTATTGGATTAAATTGAGAATGAAAACCCATGGATTATGGCAAGAATCCCAAGCAGCCATGATAGAGAGTGTTGAGACAGAGATTAGATTCACTGCAAAGAATGATGGCGAGAAGAAACACATTGAGATTAAGATGATGCCAAAATTCAAATACGGTTTCAGGTGTGGGAACTGAGAAAAACACTGTTCAGGTCCCAATAACCCATGTTTCACCCTGGATTCACTCTACGGAGATGTGGGTACTGGTTTCCTTGGAACTGTTCACCTCTTTGAAGCCCTAACCCTCCTCCTGCTTGTTAATAAACAGCCATGATACAACATGATATTGGAGAATAATTCTGGCACACTCACAATGTGCCGGGCATTCTTCACATATCTCATTTAATTTTCATAACCACAAAAGGAGACATGTACCATTATCGATTCCACTTTATAGATGAGGACTGAGGCTTAGAAAAGTTAAACAATTTTCTTAAGGTCACTCATCTAATAAATGGCCAAATCAGAATTTAAACCCATGTCATCTCTGTCTTCAGAGCCATCCCTCCTAATCACCCCTTTAACAAGCTTTCCAGCATGTTCCCATGGCTGAGTAAGTTTCCATTCATTGAACAGTTGGCTTTGTCATGCACCAAATACTCTGTGGACATTGAATGTACAATAATCTCATGGTGGAGGCACTGTTTTGATTCCCACATTATAAACAAGGGTGCTGAGGCTCATGTGACCAAGTGACACCACCAGAAAGTGACAAAGCTGGAATTTAAACTTGAGTTGACTTCTTCCAAAACTCATGCTCTTAACCACAATATACTATATCCCAATGGAAGCACTCATAATATTCTCTCTTGTTTAGCAGATGGTTATGCGGTCATGGAAACAGCCCTGTGTTTGAAACCAGATTGCATTCTACCCTTGGTTCTTCCACGTAGGCCTGTCCCTTGGACAAGTCATTTAACATTTCTGGGCCTCAGTTCCCTATCCATAAAATGGAGCCCTTATAGAACTAATGAGAAGTCAGTGCCCATAAAAGCACTGTGCAAATCTTTATTTCTGTGAAGTAGAAAGGGGTTGGTAGATATGATTATATTTGCCTTGGGAAGGGATAAAATGAGTCTCACAGAGACAAAGTATCTGATCGAACAGTCTCACAGCAAGTGTGTTCATTAGACCAGGAATAAAGCCCAGATGTCCCTAGGCAGAAGTCCATGTGCCTTTTGCTAGGTGGCCAAGGATCATTATTTGCAAGGGGAAGATCCGGCCAGCCCCACAGTGCTTCTTCAGTTTCAGCGTGCATCGCTGTTTCTCCCTCCCACACCACCCTGCTCTTTCAGGGCCCCTTACAGTCAGGGTAAAAAGCCTTTTTCCATCTTTCCTTGGCTTAACTGTTAAATTAAGTGGTCTTGTTCTGTTAAAGAGTTCCACCCAGAATGAGCCGTTTTGAGAAAGGCAGCATGAGTCTGGTCCGGTAGGCTTGTCAAGAGCTTGAGATCCTCTACTAATGAACATCGTTTTGGAGCTGCTTGGGATTAAGCCATTACCTGTGCCATCTTCACCTGGCCCTTTATGGACCAAAATTCATTCATTCCAATTCCGTGCTTAACTAGGAAGGCTTTACAACTCCTTTCGCCCCTGGTATCATTTCTCTTCAATCTCCAGGACCCATTATGCAGCAATTTTGCTTTCTCCAATTTCATTTTCACTTTCAAAGTGAATGTCATTTGTCAGGCAAACCACATATTCTTTGGATCCCTATCTGTTAAATTATTTCTGAACTCGACTTTTTTTGGGCCCCATTCTGGCTGACCTAAATTCTTCTCTGTCTTCTACCATTTCCCCCTTCGCTCTGAAGGCAGCCATTTGTGGCTTCATTGCCTAAAGAAGCTGTTTCTGGAAGCACTTATCTGTTACCCCAGTTGGAAAGTTATCATTCCTATCTAAATTAGCTGGTGTGATCTTTTATCTGAACTCCAGGCAGAACCGATCATATGTATAAGAACTTTCCATCAGGCTTCAGACTCATCGGCAGCATCATTCTCAGATGATTCTCTTTGAAACTGAGATTCAAGTCCTCGATGCTTTGAATGCAAAGGTGTCTCTGTAGCCACTTTTCAGAAGAAGATGCCACTCTTGCAGAGATGATGCCTGGAATCCCAATTAGGCCATCTCTTGTCCCAAGACCATCTCAAAGGAGATGTCCTGCGAGGACCCCTGGTCTTTTCTGTCTTGTTGTTGCCAACAGTAGACAGAATATGTGACGGGGGTAAGCGGGGGACAGCTCCAGAGTAGCAAGTAATGATTTCATACAATTCACCTTCAGGGGTGGCAGCAAGGAGATTTTGCAGTGAAACCATGACTGCTAACA
>NW_017731374.1:1170734-1176159 GCF_001890085.2 Hipposideros armiger
TGTGTGTGTGTGTGTGTGTGTGTGTGTGTGTGTGTGTGTGTGTGTGTGTGTGTGTAAGTTAGCTGCTTCTGGTATCCAACTGAGAATTTGATTCACTTAATTTGTTCAGAGTCAGTTGCAATAAACCAGGTGGTTTTGCATTGCTCATGCAAATCACTTTCTCCTCACACATGGCTATAGTCCCAGCTGCCAAAATGTTGTCATGTTCTTGTCTCTAGAGCCTTAATAAGAAGAAAAAAATACAGTCTGTAGCATATATGTGCTCAACACTCCCTGGTTATCACTGAGCCTGTGTGATCACTGCTAACCCTGTCAATGGGCCAGTTCAGCCAAGAGAAGAAGAGTACGAATGCTGATGGGGCTGAAAAGCTGGGGCTCTGTCTCCTCAGGTCACAGATTCTGCTGACCGACTCAGAGTGTCCCTTATTAGAGCCAACACAACCTTGAGTAAGAAGACTAAAATCCCAAATTTCAGTTCTGCCTTTGTATTACTGACTGGCCTCGAACTGATAGTACCCTAGGGCTCTAGTTTTTGTGAGAATTAAAACAATCAAAGTCAAGATTCCCAACTGTTTTTACTTCATGGTACAGAAAAAGATAGCATTTGTGCAGCATGCTGGCATAAATATGAAAGATTACCTGTGCCAAAGATGACCTTTAGAGGGTTTTGACCTCCCAGCCTCTGCCCATCCACTCTGTGGCTAAGGGTTCAATGGCTCATGGTAAACTGGTTGACTGCTCACCAAAATTAGTGGCCCTCCCCAGGAGAAGATTATATTTCCTCACCCTGTGGATTCATACATGGCCATGCGTCTTGCTTTGGCCAACGAGATGCAATCTGAAGTGACAACCACTTTCCAGCAAATCTTTAAGAGCCAGTATATACTCTGTCTTGCTCTTTCCCTCAATTGAGTGACCAGCAATGCTCCAGACCCTCCTGGATCCCAGAGTGAAGACTGTGTGGAGCAGAGACACTGCCAACTCACCATGGCCATCTAGTATGAGCAAGAAATGAACTTCTTTTGTTTGAAGAGATCTGGGGGTCATTTGTGACCTCAGCAAAACCTCTCCCATCCTGACTGTGCTACAGCAAACCCAATGGGACCCTTTGATCTCAGGGAAAGCTCTAGTTAAGAATGTCAGATAAATATTAATTGCTCACATACACAAGCTCCAATGGAATATCAATTTTTTTTTTTTTTTTAGCTGAGCCATTCTGACACCTGTTGGCAGCTCAGTGGCTGCTCAGCTTGGGCCGGAAATCAAACCACTGTTGCTCAGAGCTCAAACTCTTGAGCGAGCTCTTAACCAACTGAGCCACTCTGCTGCCCTGGAATATCAATATTTTTTTGAGTTTCTATCAGCTCTGTCTTCTGAGGGGTTCAGCTTTATCTCAGGCTCATAAAGAGATAGCTGAAAATTCCAGTTATCGTATCCATACAAAAAGAAGTCATGTCTTTTTATGTCACTTTCATAGAGAATTAAAATCTCTCAGAAGCTCTGTTGAAGCTTCTGTAGCATATAATTATAATAAAAATAAAAAGCATGGGCTATGGAGTCACACAGTCTGAGTCCAAATCTTGACTGGGTGATCTTGAGCAAGGCTTAATCTCAGTTTCTACATCTGTAAAATCAGAATAACAATAGGACCTAACTCAGTGGATTAATGTCAGGAATAAATAAGGTAGTATGTATAAGGATTTGGGACAAGTGCCTGGCATATAGGACACGCTTTGTACATATTAGTAGTGGACATCTAACATGTTCTTGATCTTCCATCTTAGAGCTTTTCATTAGAAATCTTCTAATATTATGAGTCCCACCTTAATCTCTCTTGCAGCAAATTTATCTGTGGCCAATCCAGATTTATACAGGGAAGGGAATTCTGGGAAGCATAGTTCTAGCTTAGCCAGATTGACCCAAAGTACAGCTATCACAGCCTGGAAAGGTAGATGTTGGCAGACTGTGCTGCCAGGCTAAGAAATTGCAGTGTGCAGAGTGGGGGTCAAATATATGGTGATGGAAGGAGTGCTGACTCTGGGTGGTGAGCACACAATGTGATATACAGATGATGCATTACAGAATTGTACACTTGAAACCTATGTAATTTTACTAACCATTGTCACCCCAATAAATTTAATTATATATAGGTAGATAGATAGATAGGTAGATAGATGATAGATAGATAGATAGATAGATAGAAAGACAGATAAAGTTAAAAAAAGAAAAAGAAAATGTTTTATTTTTTTTAAGTAGATATGGCTTGATCAGCTTTGCATTTGAAAAGATCTGTTAGGTGCCAGGGTGGAGAATGATTGGTGGTGGGAGACAGGAAGCAGGAAGAGCCAATTGTTGCAGTATTCTGTAATTTCTTAGGTACTGCTGCCAATCCTTGTGGAACAAGGTCAGATAAGAATGCAGAAGCAAACAATTGCTAAAGTAATTTTAGTTCTAATTATCTGTGATACAATACAAAAATAAAATCTATGTACGCACACCAGATTAAGATACTTTTTTTTTCCCAAGAGACATTCAACCCTCTTAGTTAGTTTCCCCAAATGTGGTATTGTTATTGATTTAATTCCAAAATTTCCCCATGACATTGTAAGTGTGTCAAATGATGACAATAATTCACTTATATTTTCTCCTCATGTACAAGTAGAAAAAAAACTATGAAAGATGTTGAATCTACTTACCTAAAACCAAAGAGCTTCCCGACTAATAGCTCTAGACTTGTGTGTGAATTTCAGTTCTGAAAAATACATTTGGAAGTAAGAGAGAAGGAAACACTAGTCTCATGGATCAACTCTCTGCCCTGAATATTCACATGGTCTCCTCTCCCTCCCATCCTTCCTGTGATTGCTTGGGCTTGCCTGTCTAGTTCTGGCCAATGGGCTGTAAACAGAAGTGACGTGTCCCACTTCTGAGCCAAGGCAACTTGGAGCCAGGCCGCAACTTGGAGATAACAGGTCTGCAAGATGAAGAGGATTGCCTGACCAGAATAGGACTTCACATGAGTGAGAAGTGGGTTTTAATTATGAAAAATAATTGGGGATTTGTTAGCTCAGATGGTGTAGGATAGCCTGTCTCATATATCTGCCAAAGTTTGTGTCAGGTATCTTCACACCTATTTTCCTTATTGACCCATTCCAGTGAGCCTCTAATAAACACAAGGGTTGGAAATGTTATGTAGCCTGCCGAAGTTCACATAGTTTGTAAGTGGCACAATTGGTATGGACCCAAAAACCTGCCATACCATATCATATCCCATTACCTTCCCACTAAGGAATCTAAAGGATCTGGCCATGGATGGATAAGAAGCATTGGGAGGGACACAAAGTTCTAGCTGGGCCAAGGTCCTCACCAGGTCTCCAGGTCTTCAGGTGTGCCCTTTCACCTCTCCTTCAGTTTCTTTTTCCTCTTAATTCTATGACAAAGCAGCACTGGGTGAAGAGTATAGATTGTTGGAGCTCTGCCACTCACAAGCTGTGTGACCTTGACCAAGATACTTCACCTCTGCAAGCTTCAATTTCCCCATTAGTAAAAATGAGGATAAAAGTAACTACCTCACAGGGTGGTTATGAGGATTAAATGAGATGGTATCTGCAAAGTACTCAGTGTGCAGTCTGGAACATTAAAAGTACTTGGTGAGTAGTAGCTAATAAATGTGATAGCCCAAAGCAGCCATTCATTTAAGATGCAATAGATTATTTTTCTAATAAATGCTTTCTCCAGGAGCTAACTCTATAAATGGCCTCAGACCACAATGGGACCTCAGCCCCAACCTCAGAGGCAAGGGGACATTTTATCAGCTTGCTTTCCTCTCCCATGCGAGGGCAAGTACCCTGTAGATAATGGAGGAGGGCTCAGCTGAGGGAAATTGTCCTGTGGGACACACACAACCTTTATTTTTTATTGTTATGATTTTTTTCATTGTGGCTAAGAACACTTAACATGAGATCTACCTTCTTAACAAATTTTTAGGTGCACGATACAGTAATGTGAACTATAAGCCCAGTGTTGCTCAGCAGATCTCTAGAACTTGATCATCTGGCATGACTGAAATTGTATGCTCATTGAATAGCAGCCCTCCTCTCCTCCCCCTTCCCAGCCCCTAGCAACCACCGTCCTACTTTCTGCTTCTACACGTTTGACTATTTCACATACCTCAGTGAGGGGTATCATCTTCCTATGAACAAGGATTTCTGTGACTAGTTCATTTCCCTTAGCATAATGTCCTTGAGGTTCATCTGTGTTTCAAATATGGCAGGATTTCCTTCTTTTTTGATGCTGAATAACATACAGCCTTTGGATAGTGATGAGAGAGAAATTAGCATTTTCTTCTCCCTGGTATATTTAATAATTATTAACTAAAATTGTACATATAATTTATGTTAATGAGAAAACTTAGAAAATTCAAATAAATTCAAAAAGGGGAGAAAAAAAGAAAAACAATCATAATTTGACAGCAAAGGTACTTAGATATCTTCCTAGGTTTACGCACAGTTCTAGGCGTGCATTATTTTTTTAAGTATCCTAATATATATTGCTTTGTAACTTGTTTTTTGCCTTTAACTATGTTTTGGATCTATCTTTCCACATCATTAAGTTTCTATAATCAGTCACTACAACGGCTGCATAATATTTCATCATCTGTGTATATCTTGGACTATAAGTGGTTTCCAAATCTTTGCGATTGCAAGCAACACTGTGATCCTCAGAGCAGAAATAATCACAAGGCAAAGCTTTATTAGTTCTGCTGTCTAATTCATGTCCCTGCTCCCGAATCCCTTCCTTGTCCCTATTATAAATAATTAAAATGCTTTCCAGTTAAACCTACCTAATTACATATTAATGGTTCCTAAATCAAAAGCTCATTGCTGAAATTAATTACAACAGAGACACTTGTTCATAAAAACTTAATCTTTGTTTCATATCAGAAACAACACAATCTACAGACGGAACTTCACAGACCAGGATAGTCTTTCATAACAAACGGATGTCGAGCAGGGTCTTCTTTGGCAAGGCAGGAATTCCATCATTACTTAATAATTCAGATGGAAAAATTAGCTCCAAAATAAGGGAATTTGGTTGTGAAAGCAATTTCTCAATGGTAAGCAATGTCACAAAGTGGACAGGGCATGAGATGGAGTCACACAAAATGAAGTTAACATCGGTACTGACACTTATTTGCTGTGTGCTCTTGATTAATTCACTTACCTTCTCTGGATGCAGGCCCTTTCACCTGTAAAATACTTAAGCTCTATTGCAGAGCTGTTGTAAAGATTCAAATGATAATAGATAACACCAACTTTGTTTTGGCCACTAATTAATTGAGAAAAAGAGTAAATTCTCCTCTTCTCATGCAGAAAGCAACCCATGGGCACCAGGAGTGAAATTTCTCCTTCCTGACTGTGAAGACAAG
>NW_017731374.1:1177174-1178218 GCF_001890085.2 Hipposideros armiger
TGTGTGTGTGTGTGTGTGTGTTATGTCACATACCCACTAGTTCTACCAGATTTTTGCCATGGTTCTGTATCAATGAAAACTTTGTGAATAGATGTCATACTCTGACTTTTAAAACACCTATAAGTGATTGATTTTTAGAAGAATTTTTCCTTGTAGAATTCAAAACTGGTCTATTCATCTGGGGAACCAATGTGAGACAGAGATTCACGCTATGCTGAGTTTACATCCTTTTAAAGGTGTTTTCCTGCTATCATTTCTATAGGGTATAAAAAATATCAATGTGATTCTAAATAATTCTGATCTGTTTAAAAGAAAACAAACGTTGCATTTGATTAAAAGCAATTCCTGTGTTAAAAAAAAAAGCAAGTAAGAAAGTGAGCAATCCATCTATATGGAGATGGAATTATTCAAAGAAAGGGCCATCTCCAAGGGCCACTTACTCACCAACAAAGCAAAGTGCTCTAATGGAGAGCAGAGTGGGAATGTTCATGTCACTAGCTTTGAGGATGGAGAAAGAGGTGAGAGGGTGTCTCAGAGTTTTGCAAATGGGCCTCTAGCTTATATGTAACAGAAACTCAATTTAAATTGGGTTCAAGAATAACATGCCTGAATATGGAATACAGATACTCAAAGGATATCATTGAAAGGGATCTCTAGCTCTTTGCTCTGCTTTTGTATTTGTTAGCTTCATTCTCAAGCAGGTTTTCTCATCACACTGACAAAATGGTTGCTCACTGCAAAATGGTTCATATCTTTACACCTCAGCAACCTTAGTGCAAAAAGAGGTTCTCTGCCAAAAGTTCCAATGAAATCCTAGGATTGTGTCTCATTAATAAACGTGTCAATACCTAAATTAATTATCATGTGCAGGAAGTGAAATAAGCTGATTTCACTTATTATTATCACCATCCAGGCTGAATTATGCTGGATCTTAGGTAAGGGAGATGAAGGGTAAGAAGCAGGAAGCTGCATTTGGACCTGTGGGCTGTGAGATCAGGAACAATGGTTCACTAGTGCTATGGCAGTGTCTGTCTCACTTGTTCC
>NW_017731374.1:1178938-1179915 GCF_001890085.2 Hipposideros armiger
CTTGGCTGGTTCCAGCCGCACACCAGGCTACCCAGCCCAGAGTTCCAGTACAGGAAAGAGAAGTCCCCATAACTTCTGGCTGTGAAAACCAGCAGAGACTGTGGCTGAGTGAGATGGAGGGCTGCTGGGCTGCTGGAGTCCCAGGCATTCCTCTTAAAGGGCCCACACATGGACTTACCTGCTGACAGACTCACTCACTCTGAGCTCTAGTGCTGGGGCAGCAGCTCAAAAGGCACCAGGGACACATGGGGCAGAACTGAATTGTCTGGCTTCTCAGTGAGGGCTGGAGGGGAAGCTTTCTCCCAGACAGAAGTGCTCACAAAAGCCACCGTTCCTTCACTGAGCCCTCCTCTCACCCAGCCTGAATGCACAGGCAGGTGCCATACCTGAGTCTCCATCAACCTAGCTAACACCATTTGTTCCACCCTGGTGATTCTCAGAAACTCTGCCCCACCCAACTTGTGGGCCCATCCAAGCCATTTCCAGTGGCTTTTCCATACAAACGGCCTATCTTGCTTGGCTCATGCTGTGGACTTTCCTAAAATCTCTGAAGGGTTTACAAATCCCAAACAAGCAGCATCTGGCCTCAGTGTGCTCCCTAACTCTTGTTAAGCAGCCCCAAGCCTGGCACTAGTGGCAGCTGGCCTCAGTTCACAGCTTAGCCTCTTCCAGTCACCTCTAAGCCCAGTACAAGTGGCAACCATCTGCAGATCACTTTGTAGCTCATACCAAGTGGCCCCAGGCAGGGCACAGGCAGCAGCTAATCTTGGCCCATACCAGAGCACCTCCCAAGAGGCCCAAGAAACAACACACCTGATGGCCAGCTTCAGACTACAACAGAGTACCACCCAACCACTTCCACAAATGACACACCCAA
Organism: Hipposideros armiger; assembly: GCF_001890085.2. NCBI lineage: Eukaryota > Metazoa > Chordata > Mammalia > Chiroptera > Hipposideridae > Hipposideros > Hipposideros armiger. Next base: position 1,179,816 of record NW_017731374.1, read on the forward strand.
AGGGGAGCCTCAGCAGGAACCAGAGCCCTGCTAAAGCAAATAGTGTTCCACAGGGTCAGCCCCTGCACAACAGCTCCTCCACTGTAGTCACAACCAGTTC
>NW_017731374.1:1180500-1181341 GCF_001890085.2 Hipposideros armiger
TAAGAAAACAAGACCCTTACATATGCTGTCTATAAGAAACTCACTTCAGATCAAAAGACACAAAGACTGAAAATAAAGGGATGAAAAAAGATATTTCATGACAAAAATTAAAATAAAAAAAGCTGGAGTAGCAATACTTATATCAGACAAAACAGACTTTAAAACAAGGCTATAACAAGAGAACAAAGAAGGACCCAGTAATTCCACTTCTGGGTATTTATCCGAATAAAACCAAAACACTAATTTGAAAAGACATATGTATTCATATGCTCATTGCAGCATTATTTACAATAGCCAAGATATGGAAGTAACCCAAGTGTTTAGCAATAGATGAATAGAAAAAGACAAAGTAGTATATATACTAGTACAATGGAATATTACCCAGCCATAAAAAAGAATGAAATCTTGCCATCTGCAAAAACCTGGATGGACAACATAATAGAGGGTATGCTGAGTGAAATAAGTCAGACAGAGAAAGACAAATGCCATATGATTTCACTTATGTGTGAAATCCAAAAACCATGGGAAGTTGTGGGGAGGATGGTTGAAAAAGGGGAAGAGATTACAAAGTACAAATTGGTAGTTACAAAACAGTCATGGGGATGTAAAGTACAGCATAAGGAATATAGTTTTAATAATATCTTGATAACTATGTATAGTGTCAGATGGGTACTAGCCTTATCAGGGTGATCATTTCATAAGTTATATGAATGCCTAATCACTATGTTGTACACCTAAAACTAATATAATATTGTATGTCAACTGTAATTGAAAAACAAAAAAAATATTTAGAAAAAGCAAGCAAAGGCAGCTTTGTGACCTTTGACAAGACATGTCTGAG
>NW_017731374.1:1181806-1217107 GCF_001890085.2 Hipposideros armiger
AAAACCCTTTGATGGCTTCTCATTGTGTGTACAAAAAGCCCCCAAAGTCCCTGCCATGCCCTGGGAGGCTCCTCACGACCTGCCTCCCACTGTCCAGTGGCCTCTTGCTGCCTCCTGGACCACATCACTCTTGTTCCCACTCCAAGGCCTCTGCTCTCATGTGTGACTCACTCTCTTCTTTGAGTTAGGTCTTTGTTTAAACAGCATCTCCCCAGGGAGGTCTCTCTGGCTATTCTATTTCAAAGAGCCCCCATTCCCAGAACCCAACCCCACCTCCAGCTCAGCTCTTTCACTCATTCTAAATCCACTGTTGTCTCACCTAAAAACCAGCCTTCTGCTTTATATCTCATCATGAAACCAATAGGACATCTTGAAGGGCGTGTGTGCCTTTGCGGAAAACCTCCTCCACACCCTTTCCCAGCAGGGAGGAGAGAAGGGTCTTTTGAGAGGCTGTCTCCAACCTAGGAGAAACAATTCACAACTGTCCCAACTTTAAGGGGTGCCTGGGACTTGTCGGGGATCTGCCCTGTCCTAGAGAAGAGGCAGTGAAGGGGAAATAGATCCCTCCTCACCTGTGTGCATAGCCAGAGAAAGTAAACACGTTCTTGGTAACAAAAGAGGCTCCGAGATGTCCTGATAGTTTTTGCTCGCAAATGGCTACAAGAAACACAAAAAAGGGGGCCAAACATGCATTCATGAAGACATCCACAGTTGGGAGTCTGGAGAACAAGGGGGAGTTTAAAGGAAAGAGCTGGGAAGTGGCTGAATATGCAGAAGCAGAGGTCATGGAGTCAGGAGGCCCCAGCACGACATGGCTGGAAGCAGCCGGAAAGGTCTGCCAGTCTAACTTCACAGCCAAAGCCTGCACATCACGCAGCTTCCCCGCCAAGAGTCAGGCCCCCTGCTCTTGCACTCCTCACTCATCTGGAGCGCATCACTGCCCAGCAGCAAGGTCCACCTTTGCACATCTCTGTGTGTGAGAGAGCTCTCCTTCTGGCATTCTGAAAACCGGCCTCCCCTTTGCTTCCACCTACTGGTTCTAGGTCCAGTCCCTCAGAGACCCCACATAGCAAGTCCAGTCCTGCTCCCCAGCGACAGCCCTTCCAGCCCCAATTCCCCAGCGGCTGTGAAACCTTCACAGCAGGTCTGAAGGGGGCTGCAGGAGAGACGCTTTCTCTTCTTAACAAACAGGTCTAGCCTTTCTGGTTAGGAGAGCAGCCTGGACAAAAAAAAAAAAACCAATCTTGCTTGTCTTTTGAATCTGCAGCCTGATAGGAAGGGAACAATAGCCCAGGGAGAAATGGGGGGAGGACCTGACTCTTCACATCTTAATGAAGGTGTGAACTTTGAAGCTTTATTATGAACACTTGAAAGCCTACCCCTGGTTAAGCTCCTTTCAGCTGCTCACAGTCACCCTGGATAATGAGGCCACAGCTGTGTGGGAAGCACTGGGGCAGGAGAAGGGGAGGACCAGGGTTATCTGGTGGCAGAAGCCTGGCCCGTCCTGGCAGAAAAACCACCCTTGGCTGCAGGCTCTGCCCCGTGACCGGGCCCTGGTGGCTTTCAGGGACAAGGAACTCTCTGTTTGAGCTGAAGGAGGGCAGTAACCCTATTAAGAATAGGAGAAAGGCCTGGAGAGTCCTTCAAAAACAACAACAACAAAAACCCCAGAAAACTTCCTAGGTAATAAAAATAATGACTCACACCTGATGGCACCTTCCATCATCACGTCATTTTGATTCACACAAAAGTCTCTGTGAGGCAGGACGTACAGTGGCTCAGAGAAGTCAGTGATCCCGTATGAGGTCACTTAGCCAGTAAATGGCAGGTCAACTAGTTCCAACCCAGGTCCCAGGTCTTTTTCCACCCCAGGAGCAACTAGTCCCTTGAAGCCTTCAAGTCAAGTCCCAAGATGCTAAAATGTCAAAGCATGATAAGTCCACAAACAAAACCACGATGATGAAAACAATAGTCTAATGTGGATCAAGTGCTGTCTATGTCCCTAGGACATTTAAGCCCCGCTGAAGATACCAATCCATCTTGCTCCTCAGCTGGACATCACAGCGTGGAAAGGAGTGCCAGCTGGACAGGGCTGGGCCATCAGAGGCCAGGAATGAAGTATTTGAGGGGGATGCTGGTGAAGGTGAATGGATGTGGAAAGAGCACCTTCAAATTCTGATTTAGCCCATTTCTTTGGGGTTGGGGTGAAAACAAGAAGACTCTTGAAAGAACAGGATCAAAGGATCAGGGATGACAAGAGGGGAAGAGAGAAAGGACCCTGGGAGCAGTAGCCACCCAGTTTGCCCTATTGTTTTTGAAATACTCTGTGCCAGGACCTGATACTTCCCAGGAGATGTCTCGTGTCTTCATTCTCTTGTCACATTCCTTGGTCAGGCTCTCATCACCTATCTTCTTTAACTGGTCTCTCTGCTTTCAGGATTGGCCCCTCCAATCTACCCCCAACCCTTCAGTCAGAGTTTTCTTTCTACAATACAGGTTTGATCATGTCTTACCCATGCTTAAAACCTTTAAACATTCCCTCTGATTGCCCACAGGGTCAAGTCCAAGTTCCTTAGGGTAGCGCAGAAATCAGTCACCAGCTGGCCCCTGCTGTCCTTTACACTCATCTCTTCCTGTTCACTACTGTCCAACAACCAGTACTTCCTGCCACCCTTCAAACACACCAGCCTCCTCCCCTTCGTTGGCCTCTGCATGCATTCTCCCCAAGCTGTGGTGGACCTTGTCCTTCAACAGCCAGCTCGGTTATTAATTCCTCTCAATTGGAATTTGGCATTTCTCTACTTTTGTACATAGTGATCCATGGGCTAACGACGTGATATCATTAGTGCTGTCCTCTAGATGTTTCTGTCCTCCTCCAAAGTCTGTTCTGGGTCAATGGTAGGATTACACTTCCTGGTTCCCATGTGCTTAGATGGGACCATGTAACTAATTCCAGTTCTGGACAATGAGCTCTGTGAAGACATGAGAGGTGGTACTTCTAGGCCAGAGACTTTAATCACCAGTGAGAGACCATCCAGAGCTCTCTTGCCTTCTGGCACTGCAATGGGCAACATCTGCTAGTCCTGCTCAACCAGCCCGAGTGCCCTAGACATTCTGATGAGCAGAGCTTCCATCCTTGCCAGCACTCCCCAATTCTCCTGCCAACTCATGATGTATCTAGAGTGCATCCTTTGAGATCTGTTGATGAAGCCTAAACTGACCGAGGTGGTGATCAGAAATGGCCAAACCATAAGACTACCCTGACTCTGAATGTCAAACAAGGCTGAGCCGGTCAGTACCCAACAAAGTTGAGTGTCAGACCCTCTGTCCCCTACTCCCATCCTGTCCTCTAGCTATCCTGGGCCCTTTCTGTCTGGACATGGCTCTGTCCTTGCTCTTTGCTGCACTTCTGGGTCTGCCCAATGCACAGATATCTTGGCTCTGCCTCCCACGTGTAGTCCCTTTAACTGGAGGGTGAATGTCAGCCTTACCAGTTTTGACCTGCGGTGCTCTCCAGCTGATGTTTGCTTTTACGTCCTGTGACATGAAGGGATATGGCCCCCAAAGATATCCATGTCCTCATCCCCAAATCCTTACATGGCAACAGAGATTTTGTAGATGTGGTTAAGAGTATGAGCCTTGACATGGGGAGGTTATTCTAGATCATCCGGGTGTGTCCAACCTGATCACTGAGTCCTTAAAAGTGGAGAGCCTTTCCTAGCTGAGTCATAGAGGGAGATGTGACTATGGAAGAAGGTTCAGAGAGATGTAACATTGCCAGCTTTGAAGACTGAAGAAGAGTCCCATCAGCCAAGGAAGATATTCTCTGGAAGCTGGAAAAGGCATGGAAATAAACGTTCCTCTTAAACCTCCAGAAAGGAGGGACTCCGATTCTAGTCCAGTAAGGCCTATGCTGGACTTCTGACCTCCAGAACTTTTAAGATGATAAATCTGTGTTGTCTTAAGCCAAATACCTGTGGTGATTTCTTAAAGCAGCAGTAGAAAACTAATACGCCACCACTCAAAGTCTTGGGGACATTCTTCAACTCACCCATGAGAAGGGACAGAATGATAGAACTATGTTGTGAGCCAAGGTCCACCTTGACTGGGAAATTGTGAGAGCAGGGCTGCACATGATAGCATGGTGATAAGAGCACAGCCTCCCGAGGCCAGAAGGCCTACCTTTGTCATCCTGAATCTGTCTACTTATTCTGTTTATTCCTGAATCTGTGAAATGTGAGGGTTTCATTTGTTTTTCTAAATGATCTTCTCTGGCTATTATTTTCCACGCCTGAGTTCTCCAGAGCCAGTGTCCATTTAAATGAGAAACAGAAGAGGAAAGCAAAGGCCATAGCATCCAGGGTGCCTGCCACATCAGTCTCTGCTCTTTTTCTGAGACAGCTGTGTGACTGGAATTAAAGGTGTCAAAGGAGGAGGAGCAAAAGTCAGCCCAAAGGTTGGCAGAAAGCCAGATCTGAGATTTGAATGCTAACTCTGATGGGTCCTAGCTGTGTGACCTTGGGCTGCTAGTTGCTTAACCTTTCTGAGCCTCAGTTTCATCACCTGTAACATTTGAACAATAATGCTTACTTGTAAGGTTGTTGTAAAGATTAGACAAGATAATGTATAGAAAGTTCCTAGTAGAGAACCTGTCATACAACCAACAGCATCTAGGAGTGGAGCACAAATGAACACAGGATGTGAATTTCATGTTGGCCAAACACTCTAACCACTAGGGGATGCTCAAGAACCCCCTTCACTCCATCTCCAAGGAAGAGAAACTAATCTTTGTTAGACTAAGAACACAGTAAGACATCACAATAAGGGATGAAGGCTCCACTGGGAGGAATGGAAGAGGTTAACACTTCTACAGCAAGAGCTAATTCTCAGATCTCACACTGTGAGTGGCTTTTCTGTCTTCCCTTCTCCATAGCTGGCACAGTCAGATGGACCAGGGGCAGTGGTGTGCTAGAGCCAAGCCAACTGCTATATTTCCAGGAATTCTGCAAGCTGGTTGTCAAACAGCCATTATTTAATATTAAATTACATTCTTACAAGTAAATACATCAAATAAATTAAAAACAAAAGTAACAAGTACTCAAAAATAATAATTTCCTAATTATTTTACAGCATTTTACCATTACCTATGCTCTTAAGGTTATGTCTATTACATCTTTATGGTGGAAATACTGTCTAATGGTGTGCTAGGGCACAGCTCTTCCCAACCCAGCATTCAGCGATGTCATGTTGGTAGCTTGAAATCAGCCATAATGGGAGTATTTGCACCACAGAAATTGGCAAACACTAGATACCAGGGCCTGATTTATTGTCTTACTGATTATCTAGAACAGAGGCTAGTAAACTACAGTTCATGGGTCAAATCCAGCCCACTGCCTGTCTTGTAGAGACTGCTGTGAGCTCATAGGCTAGCACTGTGAGTTGCAGTCACCAAGCTAGGCATCCCCCTCTGCCACATGTCCCCCTCTGCTCCCAGCGCCAGCTTTCCTGGCTGGCGGCCACACCTCGCCACTGTCTATGGTCAATGCTGGTTGCCACCTACATGCTGAAACCTAAACTCGGCTGTTGGCGACTGCTGAACACCGAGCAGTAAAATTTCAGTCCAGGAGTTGGAGACTTGGCAAGTCACCACGCCTCTGGTCAGCTTCGCAAGTTCAGAAGGCCAGGCTCTCTAGGAGAAAAACAGGGTGTGCCAGGATCTGGGTGCTACCAGGACAGAGGGTAAAACTGACCTTGGTGGTCACCATGAGCTGCTGCCCTTCCTATAGGTAAAGTCCTTGTGAAGAAGCATGGCTCCTGTGTTGGAGGATGGCTTCTAGCTCAGACAAATATGGGCTGGCAGTGGTATTGCTCTGGGAGCAGCTCGGTCCAACAGGCAAATAAACAATTCTAATCCAGTTAGCGAGTATCATAGGATTGAGGCATGTAGGCAGCTAGCTGGATCCCAAAGTAGGGCATGGAGGAATGGGCTGGCAAAAGGAAAAATCGATCAGGGAGAAAGACGAGAGAGTTCTCTGTGGAGTTCTGTTCTACCTCAGTTGGGCCAAGGCTAAATGTTCAAAGATGAGCCCCATCTCAAAAGGAATGTTCTTTTTACTCTTTGGGAAACAGCACGTTATACTGGAATTGGGCCAAATTCTGCTTGCTTCATCTCCCAGGATTAATTTTAATGGCCTCCCAAGGAGATTTTCATACTACACTTCCTGGACAGAAATGTGTGAGGGTTCCCAGCAGAGAAGTAGAAACACAGGCCCTCCTCCCATTTGACAGTTTGTTGGCCAGGAGGACGAAGCTCGGTGGGTCCACATTCCTTATGAGTCTGAAAGGCCAAGGGCAAATCCTAGAAGACGTAAGAGGTGAGAAGCTATCCTATCACGTCTCAGTTATGAGAGTAATGTACTTCAGGTTTGTGAAATTTTTCAGTTTATGCTGCACGAGCCAATGTATTGCCACACTTACACAACGGACGTAGAGAAACGAACACAGATTCTAGAATTATACCAATCCAGGTTCAAATTCTACTTCTGTCGCTTCCCATGAGATGCTATACAAGCCATTTCAGATCTCAGAAGCTCATTTTCTTCATCTGTAAACTGGGGTTAGTTGTAACTACCTGAAGAAGCAGCTATGAAGATGAAATGAAGTATACGTGAAGCCTGATACATACAAGACCCTTACTGAATGGTACCTGCGTGAGCTGCAGCCAACTGGTAAATAGTCAGAAATCTTGTCAGCCAGTGGTTAAACCACTGGTAGCCTGAAATCGTCCCTGGTGTGAGTCTTTACACCATAGAAATTGGCAAATGCCACACATCAGAACTTTTTCTTGTTGCTGGAGATCCAGTTTCCCAACACAACACTGTTTTTATTATGATTTCTCAACTTCTTCCTTACATCCTGGAAAAGCCTTGGCGGGTAGTATTGTTACCCCCATTTTACAGATAAGAAAATGAGATTTAGGTTACATGACTTGCCCAAAGTCAGCAAGAAGTCACAAATATCCAAATTGTTTGGTCTATAAACCTAAAGCAATCTCCACTCCACCACGGCAGCGTAAGTATAATTTTGAGTACACCCATGTCCTAGCGTGGCTTCTGGTACCCCTTTTCCAGCCATTTCAGAGGAGATGTGACTTTTCAGGACCCCAGATTCCCCCCGGACAACTTGGTTGTGTCTTCACATCAGACAGCCAAAGCTCTGTGCTGACGGCAGAAAGGTCCAACCACGTCTTCAAGTGTTCACATTTGTTAATTTCACTGCATTTCGACAGACACTTCACTTGCCTATATAGCGTCCTTATGCTAAGTGGCTTGAAGTGTTCCAGAAACATGAGCTCATTGTTCCTCTGCGTCCCAGTGGAGAGGGTTGGAGACCAGGGCCCTTATTTTACAACTGAGAAAAGTGGCTTGGCCCAGATCGCCTGAGGAATTAGAGCGGTGGCAGCAGCTCTTTCTCTTCTGCCCAGGCTGCTCGAACCACAGCAAAGAGCAGAGCAGCAGCTGCAGCCTCTCTCCTGAAGGAAGAGGAAAATGTCAAGGGCTATCAAGACTCTAGCTGCAGGGCACAAACTCATTACCTGCTAGGGTTAAGGATAAAAAAGGAAGAAAAAATCGCCTGCATGATATACACTACCATCCAATTACAAGTTTCACCCGGGCTTGAAGCAGTTGACATTATCCACAATCAAGATGGGAAATCCAGTCTGGATGAGGACATAGTTTGCATTCTCTGGCTGTGGGGTGAACCTGAAGTCGATCTGGGAAAAATAAATAAATAACATGGAGAGAGGTTCCTGCTACCAGATGATTCGAGCTTACATTATTACTATCACGCCCAGTGATTAAAAAGAAAATAAAGGCAGAGTCCCACTTGTCTAATTTGATTATCAGAGAAGCTCTGTGTTGATTACGAATGTCTGCTTGCCATTGGGGGCAGAAAAGAGGTAGCCAACCAGCTGAAAGCCAGGAAATCACACACAGGGGCCTGAGGTCTGTACAAATGAAATTTAATAATAAATGGGACGTGCTCTCAGATAAAGAGGGAAGGAACAGGCCGAGAGAGGGGAGGTCCAGATGATATAGGCGGGAAGGGGATGCTGGCCAACCTGGCACATTTTTAGAAACGGCCTGTGTGGAGAAGGGGAGACAGGCTCACGGCAAGAGTACAAGTGAAGGAGGCAGAGGAACGAAGCAGAAGACAGTGAATTAGAAACGAGAGCCCACTGTTGGCCTCACGAGGGGTGATTATAAGTGCTATTGGGGGCAGTGTACAGGAAGGCTTCTGTGTATAGAGAGAAAAACGTGGCCAAAGAAGAAGGACCCCAGAGCCAAGCAGAGAAAGATCACAAGATGAGAGGCTAGCATCTGCTTGAAAACCACTGTGAGCTACATAGGAGAGAAAGGGGGAGGGCTTAGAGGTTGCTCTGCCCCAGCACATTAGCAGCCAGGCAGCAGGATTGACTGGGCACCTAGCAGTTCACAGCCTGCACCAAGACACCAGTGGTGGCCATGCCATCGCCTGAAGATATTCATAACGTGTGCAACCGACAATCGAATGGCCCTAGGGCAAGTACTTTGAATTGCTGAAGTGGTGCTGATAGTAGGGGGGGGAAATGCCAGGCTTGAAGTCAGGAGACTGGGCTCTGTTCCTCCTCATCTGTAAAACTGGGATAATAATATAGTTCGTATTTGGTGGGTGGACGGATGGGGGAAGAAGAAATGTTAAAATAAGGGGAGTGAGGTACCTCCTAAAGATTGAAACTGTAAAATCAGCATGTGATAAATCAAAGCAGCGATAGGCAAAATCATATGAAGGAGACAGAAAGGGTACCCAGGCCTAGCAAGAGTGTGACTAAGTTTTAACCTCTCCAAAGAGGGAAATTGTGTGACCAAAGGGAGATTCATGGGAAATGGAGTATGACAGGAGGACCAAGGGCAGCGCCTGTCCCAGTGAGTTCCGACAATGAGTTACCACCGATCTAGAGAATTATGTTCCCATGAGCAAGACCGCAGCTACTGTGGCCATCTCAGGATGAAGCTGTTCAGCATCCCAACCATCCAACTCTAGGACTCGGTTCCATGCTCAACAGCCAGTCTTCAGCCTGGCTTACTGTACTGCGGAACCACTCTGCCAATTTAGAATTTCCTGTAGGTCAGCTCCAGAAAAACATGTTGGCCTTACTTGGAGAGCAAGCCCATTGTGTTCACTGAGCTTTTCCCAGGTGAGCAGATCGAGGAGGAACTCTGCTGCTGGAGCACTGTTCTCTGCCATAGCAGTGAGGTTCTGTTCTGCTAGGAACCTGCCAGGCTCCGAGGTACGACACTGCAGCAGACATTAAACTTACCTTTGAACACCGAGTTAATGGGGATGTCAGGCCTACCAGTCATAGAATGTGGTCAATGCTACATAGAAACCTGTAGTTAAATGACTCTGTGCCTTTGCGTCCCTCAACTGTAAAATGTGGTAATGGCATCAATAAATTTATACATGTAAGACATTCAAAACAGTGCCAGACACATAGCAAGCTCTCACCAAATGTTAGCCATGAACAATCACTGGGCATAATGGTGTGTGTCTTCACTTCACTGTACCTACTGTCCTCTCGACTTTGAAAACTTTTCTTTCTTAATGCCATCTCTACAAGGGTCTTGTGGTTTCTCATTATTAATATTATATGATTACCAGAATATAAACACTATGCTACATGCCAAAGAAAAAGACAGCTTTGTTCAAGACCGAAATAATCACTTATAAAATAGGGAACAGGAAGATCTTCTAACACATTCACAGGTTATTTTAATGCTTTCCAAATAAATGCTAAGGAAGGCAGTGTTTATAAATAGCATTCAAAACAGCCCCCTCCACTTTCTTGGTGAATGTGCACCAGCTTGTCAATGTCCCCATTGTGCAGGGCCCAGAACTGGATGTAATTAAATCCTATTACCCAGGAGAACTTGCAGCATAGTTGGTCTGACACATTGAGTCATTTGTTAACTCAATCTGCAAACAATTAGAATAACTCTGCCTGGAAGGTGGGGGATGAACTTGATGGTACGATGCCATGTCTGCCCTTAAAGAGCTTATAATCCAACAGATGGGCTAGATATGGAAAGGGCTAAATATGGTCTCAAGCAAAAATAAATGAACACTAAGTAGACCGTTAGCTGCTAGAAGCACCAATCTCTGAACTTTTTCAGGGCAAGCCTTTATCTGTGTCCCTTCATCTGTAGTGAAAAGATGTCCTAGCAGGGTGACTGAAAACCTGAACTCTGGAATCAGACCACCTGGGTAGAAATCTTCCCTCACCCTCCGGCTCTTGTTGCCAGTTGCATGATCTTGGCTGGGTGAGCTGGTTAACTTCTCTAAAGCTCAGTTTCCTCGCCTCTAAAATAAGGATAATAATTGTAACGATTTCACAGAAATATCTCATTGGGATAGTATCTCTATTATTTCATAACAGTAGTAACGTTCTCATTGAATGAGGTTGAGATGCTGGATATAAAACATATATCACAATACCTGCCACATTATAAATTAGTGTTACTCTTACTCTGCTTACTACCCCTAACAACTAGCATAGAGCTAGTCCACAGTAGTCACCACTCGTAAATGTTTGGAAAAAAAAATGTAAGAATGAAATAAAGAGTAAATGAATTATTTAATTAATGAGACAAATGATTGTATGGAAATAAAGGTGAAACAGTCCATTATTCTTGCTTGGGGAAGCAAAGAGGTTTCTCAGAGGAAGTGGCACCTGACAGAGCCCTAAAAGCTGGACTCACAGGAGGCCTGGGCCTGTGTAGCATGTGTGGAGCAAGGTAGATACACATCAAATGAGTTTGGAGCCTTGGGAAGAATCTAAGTTTGTGAAGCTTCTCCTTGAGGATAGAAGGGCCAGTGGGGATTTTCATAGAGGGGTTTGATGCAGCATCTGTTTTTTTAAGTGCCATTCTGGCCACACATAAAATGAAGTCATGAAGTCATGGGGGAAGAGAGTAGGAATTGGGAGAACAATGAAGAGATCAACACAACAGTTCAGGTAAGGGGTGACAGGAGTCTGGCCTAGAGCAATGGCAGTGGGGAGGGAATGAGGAGATGGCGTATGAGAATGGACAGAATGTGAGGGGTAAGGGGGGGTGGGGGGGTTAAATGAAGAGTTTGAGGTTTCTCACCTGAGTGATTGACACAGCATTTATTACAGAGATCATTATTAAATCATAGAGATAAAATGGTACATAATGTTCAGTTATTTCTCCTGAATCATAGAATCCTAGACTATCGTGGTGGATGAGACCAGCCCCCCAGACATTCACAATCTGCTGCATCAAGTTCTCTCGTCGGTGTTATATTCCAAAGCAGATTCTGGACATGGCTTACTCTTAGAAAGGTTGGACTTACACTGATTGAAAATCTGTTTTCCCGTAATCTCCAACCATTGGTCCCAGTTTGGATCCTGGAAACACAAATCAGGTGTGGTCCTTCTTGTCTAAGACTGTCTTTTGGATTTTCTAAATAAGAATTCCATCTTTATTTTTCTAATTTGTCCATAAAAATGACATGAGGTTTTTCATCAAACACTTTGCTGAAAACAAAATATACTGTCTACCTCCCTCTGCCCTATTATTCCATTAAAACTTCCCCTCCCCAAAATGTGAAGAGAGTCTAGTTACATTAGTGGTCACAAACTAGACACTAATGACCATCAATTTTTGTACAGAAGCTCAAGAACTATTTATTGAATAATCTAGTCTAAAATTTTCCCTAAGATCACTAAGTTGACTGCCCAAGTTCAATTGTAATGGAAAAACTCCTTTGGTATCTCACAGAACCACCACCACTCTAAGGAAAAGCATATGCTACTTTTGTGTCCTTGACCACACCAAGCACAAGCTACCCAGCAGCCTGTTATGTGTGCTGATCTTTGTATGGCTGGTTCTTTGTATGGATTTCAGCTCAAATATCTTTCCTCTCCAGGGAGGCCTTCCCTTACTGCCTGATCTAGACTCACCCCACACCCAACACTTTCCAAACACTCTGCTTTATTGTTTGGATAGCACTTAAAAACTATCTGAAATGATTTTGTTCATTCGTTTTCTTACTGTAAGCCTCCCAAGGGCAGGGACGTTGCCCTCTTACAAGCTATAGTGCCACCACCAAGAATTCTGCCTAGCACAGAATAGAGCCTCTGCTCTGTAAGCTGAGTAAGTGTGTGAATGGTCACTGGCTTAGAATCCTAACTGCTCCGCCTCCAACCTTTTCAACTTTCACATGCCCCAAGATGACTCTGTTGCTTTCTCCCAAGTTCCTGTCACATTCACTTTGCCAAACAACTTTTCCTAGTTGGTCAGAATTCGGTCCAGAACAGAAGTTCCCCAAGTCTCTTCCATTTCTGGCTGAAAAATGAAATTATCAGCCAAGTCAAGCCAGGCAAATGAATCAGATGCCCTGTGTGAGGCTGAAGAGAGCTCCCAGCAGTCTCCACACTGTTCCTCCGGTGGGTGGTCTTGTCCCCTAGCTATCTCCTACCATCACACACACTCCCCAGCTTCAAGAAAAGGCTGGATCTGCTCCGGCATTGTCCACGCAACTTCACAACTCACTGACCTCCTTCTCTTCCCTGACTCTGGCTCTTGATTCCTGGCCTGAATGACTGACATTAGACGGTACTCTGACAGCAGCCCTAACCATAGAGTTATAGTGAATGGATATCATTGGTTTTGTGGGTCAGAAACCACTCAAACTACACAAAATAAGAAGGGGAGTAATTGAAAGTCAGCAGTCAACAGGGAGTCTCATGGCACCCAAGGGAAGCAGTCAGGTAACTATTGTCTCTCTTTGTCTTTGTTCCTCCCCCTCTCTCTGGGGCCACATGCTCTTGCACCTTTTCTTCTGTCTGCAGGGCTGAGTCATGCTCCCCTATGCTTAATAGCTGGCTTCCTCTCCTTGGTCAAGGTTTCTCTGCTCTCCCAAAACGTGGACTTCCATGTACTGTGGCTTCCCCTTTGTTATGTTGCGAACTTCATCTCAAGTCTATATGACCTTTCAGCTCAAATACCCAACACTACTGACTACAGTCTTTAGGCTGTTGGTCCAGTGACTCCACAGAAAAAAAATCTGAAAGGTCACCAGCCAGCCAATGAATTGTCTTCTTATTTCATGTGTTTATCTTTGGTTCGATCAGGTGTGGATTGAGAGGCCACCACAGAGTTCATGAATAGAGATGCTCCTCACTAGGGTGGAGAGTGGGATTCTCTAAGGTGGAGGGTGTCGGAAAGGGAGAGGTCTCAAAACATCAAATATGCATAGCATGGTAGCCTTGATAAGGTGACTGCTTCTGGCTTGTCTCTCTGGATTGGAGCCCACTGCAAACCTTTGTACCATCCTAGATCTAAACCTCAGCAGGCAGAGAAATGGAAACAGAACAATGTAAACTCTATCAATTTAATGAGAAATTGTGATGTAACTATTTGGATGGATGAGGAGAATAAGAAGTGGAGCGAGGGCCGGCCGAGTGGCTCAGTTGGTTAAGAGCCCGCTCAAGGGTTTGAGCTCTGAGCAACAGCGGTTTGAGTCCCGGCCCGAGCTGAGCTGCCGCTGAGCTGCCAACAGGTGGCAGGATGGCTCAGCTTAAAAAAAAGAAGTGGAGTGATGTTTGTATAAGAAAACCAAATCCTTATTCACTATAAAAAAGAAGTCAAAAAATAATTTCAAGAAATTGCAGCATAGCTGTATAAGCAATTATCTTGGAATATGGAGATGAATTCCAGAAGATGTAACTAGGAGAACTGGAATGGTTGCCTCTGAAGAACAGGGTGGTAGGGTAGAGTTCAGAGTTTTTTTGGTAATTAATCTTTCAATATTATTTAAAATTCTGATCTATGTACAGAATCATGAAGGCTATCTTGGAGGAATGTAAAGATGCTAAGCATTTATTGTTAATGTCATAATGTCTCTAATTAGTAAAGCTGTGAAGATGTTTTACTAGGCTAATTGTGCAGGTCTCTGGAAATATACCAACATATGTCTAAGGCATGTTCCAAATAGTCCTATATATTTTCTTAGCAACCCTGTTGGAAAGTTCCCTAATCATCCCATCTCGGGTGGGAAACAGGACCTCCAGAATCTCAGAATTGCCGTCACTCAGGGTGTGAAGGAAAGAGTAAGCTACAATACATACCAGACGGGGAGGAATTGGGAACCTGGAAAAATCCAAGACAGGCGGGGTGAGGAGAGAAAAGAGAGGGAAAGAAGACCCCATAGGCAGTATGCAAAGACATGAGTGTTTGTAAGGCCCCCAGCTGACTTCTGGGTTTCCCAATTTTCCCACTGTAATTGGCAACTGATCTGCTTCCGTCTCCTCCATCTGCAAGCCCCTGGCAGGCAAGGCCCACACCTCAATCACATCGGAATCCCCTGCATCTAACAGAGGACCAGCCCATGCTCCCTAAATAGCAGAGAGTTACTGAGCATGTGTTCCTGATAATGCTGTTCTAATGTATGAGCATAGATGAACATACAATATAGATGCTAGTTCCATATATGAACACATTTAGTCCTAACAGACATCAGTGAGGTAGGTGATATCTCCATTTTACAAAGGAAGAAACTAAAGCACTTAAAGATGCAGGCACTCTGATAGAACCACATTGAGCTCATCTGAAATCCCAGCTCTTAATCAAACATGGCCCCCATTCTTGAGAAACTGTGTTTCTTTGTAGGCCACCTCACCAATATAGCTCTTTTTTTCTAGTTCTAAAAATGCAACAAAGGAGGAGAGAAAAAAAGTGAGCTCATACTTATTAAGCTACTTTTTTATGAGCCAAGCATTTACATGTGCTAGCTAATGGAAACCTCATGATAACCATTTTATGCAGATTCACTTATTTCCATTTCACTGGTAAAGAAATTGAGGGTCAAAAAGATAAATGGATTTTTCCCAGAATTGTACAGCTGGTTACTTGCCAAAGAGAAATTTGAGCCCAGGTCAGTCTGATAACCATGACTTTAAGACAGCCAGCCTCCAAGCTGGTCCCAAAGATCTCACCTCCTGGAATGAATCTTTGTGTAATCCCTTCTCACACTGTATCAGAGCTGGTCTGCATGACCAACACATTAAAGTAGAAGTGATGCTGTGTAGCTTTGGAGACTGTAGTCATAAAGACCTGTGGGCTTCTATTTGTCTCTCCTTTCAGATCACTCACTCTGGGAGAAGCCAGTTGCTATGTCACAAGGATGACATGGTGAGAATCTGAGGCCTTTTGCCACATGAGTGAGCCATCTTGGATATGGACCCTCTAACCACAATCAAGCCTTCAGATGACTGCAGCCCCAACTGACAACTTAAACTTGACTGCAAACGCTGAGAGACCCTGAGCCAGAACCAGCTAAGCTGTTCTCGAATTCCTGACCCTCTGAAACCATATAAGATAATAACTGTTTGTTTTAAGCAGCTATGTTTTGAAGTAATTTGTTACTCAGTTTACATAGCAAATACATCTTGTTCTCTCTCTCCCACAGGGGGTCTGAGAACCAGACATTTATATAAATGAGGCTGCCTCACCTCCCTGGAGCCACTCTCTGCTCTTCCTGAACACAGCGCTCACTCCTGAACTCACTCAGTGGCCATCAAAGAGCAGCCCCACATCGTGATAACCTCTTCAAGGTAAGCCCAGTGCCGCATTGGATGCATCCAGCACAGGAGAATCTACCTTGTCATCCTGCATCCATCTGCCCCAAAGAATGAATTTAATGGCCTACAGAAAGGGATCTTGCTCATCCTGCACATTTGTGTCTTTGCCACTTCAAGTGAAGCAACAGAGCATGGAGCAATTTGTGTTTTGGTAAAACTCAGGAAGTCAAATTTGTGAGGGACATGAATGTAAGGTATTTCATCGGGGTTACTGGTGCCCTGGGCAGACAAGAGCACTTTCCCGAGCCTGCTGCATTCCTGTTGAAGTTGCTTCCAGTTTAAACAGTGCAAAGGCTGGGGAGCGGGTTTATTCGTGCTCACACAATAATTATAAGAGGGCTGCCTGTCTCTGAAAAATGAGTTCCATGAAATTAGGGGCCCAGGTGGGAGAAGGAGGAGGAGAAGGGGAGAAAACCACCTGGGCCACCCACTTCCTTCTCTGCCTAGCTGGCTGAACTAATGCTGGATGATCTCAATGTTGGTGGTTTTGGCTTTGGGGGGGGGCCCATATTTGGGGATCTCTTCTTATCTGTGATTCAGAGAGACTCCAGACATGGGTGGAGAGATGACTTCAGCATTTAAGATATTTCTTCTGAATGTTGTGCAGTAGTGGGGGGCAGTGAGGGCAACCTCTGAACCTATGGGACCCTGGTGTTCTACAGACAGGACCAGGTGTCAGTTGCAAAAATTACAGCCCAGTGGTCATTTTCCAATTCATGGAAATACATTAAGCAAATGGCTAGAAATTTTTCAATTTTCAATTTTTTTTTATATATGGCACCTGGTGTTGCTTGTCCATGCTAGAATCTGATATTGAACTATCCCTTATATACTTAACTATTTTAAATTTCATATATATATATATATATATATATATATATATATATATATATATATATATATATATATATATATAATGGTGTTCCACAAATAGACCAATTCAAGACATAGGTAATGTCTGCCCCACTGCCTCTCCTGTCCATCTCTGCCTGCCCACAGCTCAGGATACATAGAATCTATGGAATGGAGACACTGACTCATAGATTTCCTTTTTAAAAGGAGGGAAAAAAAATAATTGACATGTCCACGTTCTTTTGTAAGCCTAACTCTCCCACTTGTACGATGGATCACATCCCTTCCCACCTACTCAAGGACTTCACTCCTCTCCATCTAATGCCCTTTTTTCAGGTCCTCTTTATAGAAAAACTCTTCAAAAGAGCTATCAAGGCTCACTATCACCTTATCTCCTGCCTTTTACTCTTGAAGTCACTCTAATCAGGTTTTAGGTCCCACCATTCTGCTGAAAGAGCTCTCGCAAGGTCACCAATGACCTCCACGTTGCAAAATCCAACAGTCAATTCTCAGTTCTCTTCCTGAAACTCTCAGCTCATTTTACTCCCTCTTTCTTGAAACACTTTCTTTCACTTGGTTTCTAGGACATCAGTCTCCTGTGGTTCTCCTCCACTCTCATCTATCACTCATTCTCAGCGTCCTTCCCTTGCTGCCCCCTTCTGCCCCAGAGCTTGTTTCTTGAGATGCTTCTCTTTTGAGTCTATTTTCACTCCCGGGGTGATGATCTCATCCTACTTTGCACTTTAAATGATGTCTGTACTCTGACAACTCACAATTTTATAGCTCCAATCGGACCTCTCCCTGACTTTTATCTATAACTGCCTTGTTGACATCTCCTCTTGGGTGTCTAAATGACATCTTAGACCTTACAAGTCCAAAACCAACCTCCTGGTTTCCCCATTTAAAATTTCCCTCCGTTATTTTTGTGCATTTGGGGAAAGACAACTCCAGTCTTCCAGACAGCCAAGCTTGAGATCATCCCTGGCTCCTCTTCCTCCCATACTCCACGCATCAGGCAATCCTGTGAGCTCTACCTTCAAAATGGGTCCTGTATCTGGCCATCTACCATGTCCCTTGCATCCACCCTGGTTGGAGCCACTATTATCTCCACCTGAATTCCAGGAATAGGTCCCGAACTGATCTCTCTGCTCCCGCATGCGCCTTTTCATTCTGTTCTCCGCTCCTCCAGGAGCCAGGTCCTGCTAAAATACATTCACATTATATCCTTCCTTAGCCCAATATCCTCTTCATGGCTTGCTCCATCCATCCCTCAGATCTCTGTTTAAATGTCATCCAATCAGAGAGCCCTTCCCTAAAGACCCTATTCAAAATACTAACCTCCATCACTCCACTCCCCATGTCCCTTACCCAGCTTTATCTCCATATACGTGTTAGGTATTTATTTACCATATGTATTTATTTGTTGTCTCCCTGTGAACACCACCACTTTGCCTTTTGTTTTCACTACCTCATCCCTAACACCTAGAACAGCGCCTAACTCAAAGTAAGTCAATAAATATTTGTTGAATGAATGAATGACCTCACTACAAGAAGTGCCAAAACAGAAGTGTGAACACAGAGCAGGGCATGATTATCTGTCTGGAGAAGAACAGGCGAGCATCGGTCGGAGCGGCCTCCTTGGACGAGGTGATATGACACTGAGTTGTTTGGCACAAGTTTGAGAACCACTGTCCAATAACAGAATAGGAATTATGCCCGTTGAAGCTTGAACTTAATTCTAGTTCAAATATCACCATTCACAGGCAGTCTTTTCTTTGGCAAGAGTCAAGTGAGCCTCACATCCAAACTCCTTTCACATAAAAGAGATCCTGCCTTTTGGGCTTCTTCCCAGGGCCCAACAGAAAGGGAGGCTTATGGCTGTCAGCACAGGGCAACTATAGTGTCCAGGGTCAGCCCACATAGAAGATGGTCAATGAAGAAACTCTGCTCAGAGATTGTAGAGAGCACATTTGACCAAACCAGACCTGTAGGAAGTTTAACGTTGTTGGGGATGCTTTGTTCTGTTGGACCATTCTGGAACATGCTGTTGGACCGGCTGCGAATGCCAGTGCTTTGAAAGAAAGGCATCACGCCCGTTCACAGAAGGGGTACTCTCTTAGCTCTGCAGAGAGCACGTTAATTTCAGCAGCTGCCACTAGAGGTCTAGTCACAGCTACAAATAAGCAGCTCGGGGCTCCTGGGGAGCCATCTGCCCCAGGGTCAGGCCCCAGAGCATGCAGAGCTCACATCACACCTGCCAGTGACATTTTGCATCTCTCAGAGACCCCATATTAGGCCCCCTCTCCCAAAAACCATGGGAGAACACTTCGTTGGAAGTGCTGGCTGTGGTTTGAGAATGGGGTGCTGAGGAGGTGGTTTCTGGTCATTGAACAAACATTTCTCCATTCAATAGTAGCATTTGCAATGACCCAAAGCAGGTCTTCTTCCTTTCATGCAATAAATATTTCCCCAAAGGTCTGCCTAGGAATCCAGTCGTTTTCATGCAAAAGAGACCAGTTCTTTCTCATAATCTGAAGGAATCCTTCAAGGATCCTATGAGTAGTGAACTGATAGCTCTGAATACTACATCTGTTTGGTAGATTCATGCCTCCGGCTTGCCTTCTCTGATTTGTCTGTAGGTGACTTTGAAGTACCAGTCTTGTGTGTTTTAGAGTTTAGCTATACTTTATATGCAGATCCATTCTATCTTTTTTCATTGAGGTAAAATTTAAATAACAGAAAATTCACCATTTTAACCATTTTAAAGTGTACAATCCAGTGGCTTCAAGCACATTCCTGACATTGCACAACCATCAGCACTATCTAATTCCAGGACATTTTCATCACCCCCAACAGAAATCCATACCCATTAAGCAATCACTCCCCACTCCCGGTTCCTTCAGCCCCTGGCAACCATTACTCTGCTTTCTGTCTGTCTGAATTTATGTATCCTGGACATTTCATATGAATGGCATCATATGACATCAGGCTTTTTGTGTCTGGCTTATTTCACTTATCATAATGTTTTCAAAGTTCAGCCTTGTTGTGACAAGTATCAGTACTTCATTACTTTCATGGCTGAGTAATATCCCGCTGTATGGGTAGACCACATTTTGTTTATCCACTCATCAGCTGATGGACATTTGGGTTGTTTCTACCTCTTCTCTATTACAAAGAATGCTGTTATGGACGTTTTTGTACAAGTCTTCGCCGTTCTCTTGCGTATCTACCTGGGAGGGCAATGATGGTTCATTTTTGCATAGAACGATGAGTGCTTTTTCTCTATCAGGCATTGGACTAAGACATGGCTCCCCTCTCCCCTCATGTAGGCTCCCTTTAGGCTGTCTGCATGCTGATCATTTGTTCAACAAACATGTACCGGGAACTAGAAGTACATCCATGAATAAAACACACGAAGGTCCCAGCTTTCATGCAGCTCACAACAACAACAGAAAAACCACGTGAGCAAGGAAGACAATTACAGGTGAGGGTTGAGAATTATTTTAAGGTGGGTGGTCAGGGAAAGACTTTCTGAGGAGGTGACCTTCTAGCTGGGGACTGAATGAAAAAAGAAGAAAGTCATGTGATGATCTACAGGAAAAGCCGTGAGGGTATGTGGGGAAGAGCATTCTGAGCAGAGGGAACAGCAGTTGCAAAGGCCCTTAGGACGGGATGAATGTGGCATGTTCAAAGCCCTAAAATGTGCTCTCATCCACAGCCCTCCCTTCCTTCCTTCTTCCTGTGTATTCAAAGGCTGATCCCTGTGCCTGTGCCCACTTGTGGACCTTACTCCATCTGCCATGCCCAACCTCTTCTGTATCTTCTACCTCTCCCTCTATGCTGTCTCTTCTCAGTGGTAGTTAATCAATAAACCTCTGGCATTTACAAATATTTTCAATCTGCCCTTCAGCCAGCACAACAAAATGCCTTTATGGTTCTTTCTAGCCCTTGCACCACTACTTGTGCCTACCACGTTGCAGCAAGAACTCCCTCCATCTTCCAACGGCCTCCGCAAACAGCTTCTCCCCAGCGCCTCTTTATTGCCAGCAATGACAACACCATCCAAGTCACTTAGGCTCTAAACTCCCCTTTTCCCCACTTCTTTTCATATCCACTTGTTCACAGAGACCTGGTGAAGTTTCCTTTCACAATGTTTCTCGCAACAACACCTCCCTGTCCATTTCCAAGGGCACCCCACCCTAGTTTCAGAATGGATGACCTCAAGTTTGGGTTATTTCTTACAATCCCCACTGGTCTTCCCATTCCCACTCCCCCATCCCCATCTCTACCCCCGCCCTCTCCAAACCTCTCTGTTCTGCAGTAACCTTCTCAAAATGTACAATTGCCAAAAGCTCCCGTTCTGTCCATGCATGTACAGGGGTGAATTGTAGACTGGTTAATCATGCTGAAAACAGACCAACAACCATATCAAAAGAGTGTGGTTGATAACATCCTGAAGCTGGAGGAATTCTGTTCTTCCATGTCTCCTGTTCAACTTTTGGTCAACACTATGAGTAAATTGCAGGGAAAAGATGCTAACTAAATTGCAAATGATGAAAAGTCAGAGGGATAGCAAATATGGTAGGTATTTTTTCCAACCTTCTAGAATGTTGGGTGAAAATGAATAAGATGTTGTGAGTAAGGATAAATGAGTTTTCTATTTAGATTCCAAAAATCAATTGTATACATGCCAGGCCAGGGTGTGCTTGCTTAAAAACAGCTCATGTGAACAGATGGGGTAATGTGACTCCTGGATAAAAAGGTGAGTCACATGAGCCTGGTGTTGCAGACTCAGAAAGCAATTGACCCATTGTTCTTAGCTGCATGCAGATGGACCTGGGACATGGAGGACCACATCTGAAGAGGAACACTGACCAACTGCAGAGTATCCTTGAAGGAGCAATCAAAATAAAAATATCAACAATGCAAAACAGACATCACCATTTATTTCTAAATGGTAGATGGACCCTCAGATGAATCTATGTCATATCATTATCCTAAAAGCCAATTTTGTTCAGTTAGTAAAAAGCAATCACCTAAGAGACAGATAATGTGAAGGGTCACTTTGGCTCATTTAAAAATGGTATCTCAAGTCTTGCTTTAACCCATTGCAATTGCTTCTGCATTTGGGTAAAGTTAAATATTCATTCAGTTATTTATTTTTAATTTAACAGAAAAAGTGGAAATCTATCACAGTCTGCTACCAGACTGTGATAAGTGGTATTTCTAACCAAACAAAGGTATGGCCGTACAGGAACTGAAAAAAATTACTCTGAGAGATTGTTGTTTCCTTAACAATGATATTCTCAGCGCCGTTTTGCTCTTTCTAATTCTTGAACAAGGATTTCTGAGATACCAAGTTGCTGAATTACCCCGACTCCCTAATAATATCCAATATAAAACTAGTTTCTTTGCTCTAGTCCTTCCTTAGAATCCCTAGTCTAAGCCCAAATCCTTTAATAAACCCTTCTAATGCTCTCTTATAAAGGCATGATATGCTCTCCCTTATTGGAGCAAGCTAAATAAACCTATATGTGTTCAAATATAGGTATGTTCCTGGGGGTCTTTGGTGGACTTCAAAGCAATAAATATTTGTTGAGTACCTACTATACACTAGGGTATAAAGAGCTGTTTACAGATAAGAAAATAAAGGGAAGCTAAATCAATGCCAGAGCTATTGATGACAAGAAGAAAAAAGAGAAATTAGGAACTAAGCCAGAGTAGTAGAAGTTGGATGAGTTGTGTACCAGGGCACATGGCCTGACCACACCTCCTACTACAGGCTGAACAGACATAGCCAGACTCTGTGCCAAGTGGCACAGAATCAGGGTGGACCACAGCCTCCAATGGGGCCGGTCCTACCAAGTAGTAGCCCATGACTTATGTGGCCTTGCCCAAAAAAGATGAGTTAGGCCAAGTATAGTCCTATTACTGGATATTGACCCAAAATCCATGTTGGCCAGTCCCAGCTGTCAATACAGTCAAAAGAATTATCAAGAGCTACCTCACCGTAGAGGGCACATGTGGCAATTGTGCACTTGAAATATAGCTAGTGCAGTAAGGGACTGGATACTTACATTGCATTTAATTTTAACTAATTTAAATTCAAATGGCCACATGTGGTGCCTAACTACAACAAACTTGTTTCTCCTCCCTACACCTTCCAGATCTGATGGCAACTCCTACCTCCCAGTAGCACTTGCTTCAGCTTTACTTTTACACTTATGTGAGTTTTGGATTGTTTATCCCCGTCAGTAATTTGGAAGCTCCCTGAGGGCAGGAAATGTGCTTGACTTGTTCATTTACCTTTTTCTGATGCTTAGTACAGGGCCTGGCACAAAGGAGGGCCTCAGTATTCATGTGTGTGCACAACCAAATGATGAATGGCCAGTGAGGGAATGCATTCATCCGAGTTCTCCAGAGAACAGAACCAATAGGAGACACACACACACACACACATACACACACACACACACACACACCTCGCTTATATATGAATTTATATTTATATCCATAGAGATTCATTATAAGGAATGGCTCACAGGATGATGGAGGCTGACAAGTCCCGAGATCTGCAGGGTGAGTTTCCAAGCTGGAGATGCAGGAGATGCTATGGTCTAGTTCCAGTCTGAAGTGTGGCAGGCTGAAGACTCAGGAAGAGCTAATGTTTCAGCTCAAGTCCAAAGGCAGGAAGAGAGTCATTGTCACAGTTCAAAGGCAGTTAGGCAAAAAGGATTCTCTCTTATTTGTGAGAGGAATAGCCTTTTTGTTCTATTCAAAGCTTCAACTGATTGGATGAGGCCCACCATATTAGGGAGAGCAATCTGCTTTATTCAGCCTACTGATTTAAATGTTAATCTCATCCAGAAACACCCTCACAGAAACACCCAGAATAATGTTTTACCAAATATCTAGCTGCTCCATGGCCCAGGCAGGTTGACAGATAATATTAACCATGGAGGGGGGAAGACGGGAGATGGAATTTCTCTTGCTGAGTTTATGTTTAAGTCAAATTTTATTGTAATTAGGCAAATAATTTTTTTTTAAGACTTAGGGAGCTGTCCCAACTTTGTGTTGGGTCAGCCCTATCTCTCTCCTGGAAGGAGACAGGAAAGAACAAAAGAACAGGATAAAATCCATCCATTTTGGCTCAGTACATGATTTTCTTGATGGGACACTGAATACTGCAGTTGCTGCTGGGATGATGGGCTTCCACTGACTCTCTCAAACATCAAAGGAGAGTGGGAAGACCTTTAGGTCAGTTATCATGCCCTCAAAATTTGGAACCACGTAAATCTAGGTCCTTGAGCATTCATTCCTAGATATGGTCACTGCTAACCCTGAAACTGGTATTTTGCATAAGACTAAATGTTTGCGGCTTCAAAAACTCCAGGGCTGGCCTCCAGCTTAGAAAGCTACTTTCTTAATTCAGCCTCTAGTAAGATGCTCACTCTTTGTGCTTGGGACAAAAGGACTGTGGCACGCTCCTGCCACCTGGTGGCAACATATTGAAAGTTGTGCAAAGGCTTTTACTCGGAAGCTCTGACTTGGCCAAAATACAAGGCAGAAAGGGCATGCTTTGGGACTTGCATTTGTTAAACAGAATTTAGGTTAATAGAGCAATAAATCTGGGAGAAAATTTAGTGACTACTGAGTCCAACTACCACAATTTCCAGATGAGGAAACTTAAGCTTAGAGATACTCTGTGACTCACTCAAAGATATCTAGGCATAAGTGACCAGAGCCTCTTGTCGTCTCCAATCAAGTGTCATTTCCCCTCCAATCCAACTCTAAAGAATAACTGAGGCAAGTGAAGACTTGATTAACTGGCAGAATGGTGAGCAATTAAATACGATTATAAGACAAACAAAAGGGACACATTTCTATGACGACACCTCTTTCGTAATGAGCACAGGTCTTTGTCAAGGGGCTGTCTTTTCGGGAGTGGCAAAGTCCTGCCAGAGCTGAATCCTGAACTTGCTCTTCCAGTTTATATGAACAGAGATGGATGAGCATCCGCAAAACCAAGTGAGTTATCACTCCCCTCTACAGGAATGGGGGCCATTTTTTTCATTTATGCTTTCATTCAGCAAATGTGTATAACCATTGTTATGTTGTGCGAGGTGCTGGGGATACAATGAGGAGAGAACCAAATGAGATTTCTGCTCTCATGGAGTTACGTCTGGTGGAGGAAAACCGACAAGTCCACACACACATACTGTGCAAAGTGGTAACAAGGACGCTCGCTGCACATGCAGTCAGGGGAAAGGAGTGAGCTAGGACTGGAGGAGGTAGCTGTCAAAGGAAACAGAATCAGGGATAACCGATGGTCCTGGAGAGTCAGCCATGTCTGAGGAAGCCAAATTCCAAATGGGGTCGGTGCCAGAGCAGCCAACAGGAATTGCAAAATGGCAGGACTGCCAAAACTGAAGAGTCAGGTGAGAGTGGGCATTAAGTAGAAGATCCATGTGGCCCATTATGCCCGCTTGGCTATGGTGAGCTCACCTCTGGAATGCCAAGTGCTGGATGCGGTTGTCAGCAGAAATGGAAGGGCAGGGGGAAGCAGTGACAGAGACTGGACCCCTGAGTCCCAGGTCTGGGAAGCCTGTAGACTGGGTGGGTTAAGGGAGGGAGATTATTAATATACATCTTGCTTCTGTTGGGATTGGCCCAGGGACTGGCATTAGGCTGAGCCAACAGGGAGGGGGGGCAGCCAGCTCAGGCGGCTTCTGTGGTGAGGGTGCCAGCAGGGGCCAGATGGAAACTCTGATCATAATGTTAATTCATTCCTCTGTGGGTTTCTGTTCAGGCAAATGTTGGTCTCTTGTGGGTTTAGCTTAAAGCTACTGGCTGTGTGAGGAGGCCAAGGCCCTATCTCCTTGATTTGCTTTAATTTCCAATTCCCTGGTCAGCTGAGTTTAAAGGAAGGGATGATCAATGACCTGGCTACTGGGAAGACACCACAATGCTTTAGAGAGCAGTTGAGGAAAGGCTGCCAGTTCCCTCCAGTGCTGAGGTGTATCCTAGCCTGGGAAATTCATTCTGTCCTACTCCTAATATAACACCAGTCCGTGAGGTTTTAGGGCAGGCACTGAGCCTGCATCCTTTAACATGTCTAATGAACATCTCCTTGAGAAGGATATTGACTCTTCCAAGTGGAAAGTTAGCTTGGAGCAAAGAAAGATGGAAGACAGAATTTGGTTGACTCATGCTGTCATGACGTGTTGTCTGTTTGCTAGGTTGGGTCCCCCTGAGGAACTTTGCACACCCGAATCTGCCCTGGGATGTTTAGCTGGATCCTCTGAAGGAAGCTTTAGCCCAACTGGCAAGAGATTTGCTTCCACAAAGGCTTGGCCACAGACTAACCCTGTGAATCTCAGCTAGTTCTCACTCGCTGACTCAATTTCCTCAGCTACTCTTGAGATAATTTTCAACACTGAAAAGAAAAACTGGTGTCATGGCCAAAAATGAAAACATTATGCTAGATATTAAATGTCGTCCAAGAGACAGTAAATTTAATGGCCCCAAAGTGGTTTCAGGCCCCTGAGAGGATTTTACTTCCCGAGCACTGGAGAAGCTAAGTAAGTGCTGCCTTCTATTTCTGTTCTGTATTCAAAAAGTCATAAATAGTTAACTGTATGAGTTCTTTTTTAAAAACCTCCCTGGAGCATCTAAAAATAGCCTCTGGGGGCTCGATGCATATTTCCTCAGGTCCTCCTCTTAATCTTTCAACACTGGTGGTGACGGTTTACTGTTACTGTCATCCATGGACCTGCAGAGACAAAAGCAGCTAGGCTGGAAGGCAGAGAGAGGGAGCACGGCAGAAAGGTCCCTTGGGAGGTGGAATCCAGCATCGATTCACTATGTACATACAGAGATGAGAAATGTCGCCTCTCCTTGCCTTGGTTTCCCTTCGAGGACAAGGAGAGAGGTGGGGAAGTCTCCCTCTCCCCGGGGTGCACATGACTCTACCCTTGAGAGAAGCTCAACAGATTCTTCAGCAAAGCAGGGCCTGCCAGCAGCCAAGTGCTATTATGAAAGTCAAGTCCACACTCATTATGTGCCTTTGCAGGGCATGTCACTCCTGCCGTTTCCTATCTCCAGGCCAGAGTGGGACTCTCCTGCCGGTTTTCCAGCCCAGTGGCATAACCCGAGGCTGACTGTCCATCACAAGCTTGATGGACAAGGGGCAGGAGCCGTCAAGCCCAACTCAGCCGCCTGCCTGTTCTCTGCAGCCGTGCGTCTGCTTGCTTTATGCTTAGCCACACCAGTGAATGCCACTCTCTCTGACTCTCAGCCTGTCTCCTTCAGGGAGGCACCCCTTGCAAACAGACCACCAGCCCAGAGCACTGCTGTCGACCCAGAAGGAGGAGGAAGGGCAGCACATACCAGGCGGCCTCTGTGCCCTCCGTCTTCTCTTCAAACACTCCCAACAATGCACGGTGATTAGCTGTGTCTCGGGCCCCCTGGCACCCCTTAACCTGGAAAATCAGGCAGACTTTTCACGATAGCAATCAGCTCCCAGACACATCGAACCGTAATGTGATTACGCCATTTACCAAAATGCAAAGAGAGATACTTGAGGCGTTTCTGATTAGGGCTGACATTATCCCTCTAATGGGCCACTGCATTAATCAAAGCTGTTGCTATGACTATGGCGATGGTGGGGAAATAACCCCAGCTTGATTCTGGGCCTACCAAATGCCGCCAAGGAAGAGGTCAGCTTTTGTTAGGGACACAGCAGAAGAATGACTTCTTCCTGCTCGAGAAGGGCTTTCTATTGAAAGCGCACCAGCAGCCAGAAAGAGACGCCTCTGTTCTCTCTCACCAAGTTGGGGTTTTCTGGTTCCTTTGCTCAAGATGACTTGATAGCATTGTCCTGCGAGGGATTGGTGGTGTGTGTGTGTTGGGGGTGGGGATATGGAGGCTGATTTGTGGGGCTGTTAGAGCCTTCTGCTTTCCAGAACTGTGTCTTAATTGCTGGTGGCCCCCTGGGAATCATGGGGGGCATGAGAACCCGGGGGCAGGGGGGAGGGGAGATCCATGGAAAAGCCCAGCTTTTCCCATGGCGTAAACACTCTGGGCTCCTGCTGTTCTCTTCATTCCAGAGCCTTTAAAGCATTTGGCAGAGACAAGCCCATACCACACACCCTATGACAAGGCAGATGGAAAAACAGAGGCGGGAATGAAATGGATCTGACAGTCCGTATGGAAAACCCCTCAGCCTCTGCTCTGTGCTGCAGGGAACCCAGGAACTGCGGCGGAGGGCAAGAAAGACCAGATGGGGGGGTACTGGGGACGGGGCCATTGAAACCTTGCTCTGGTTAGTTAGCAATGGACTGTTCCATGGACCCAAGTCAGCCTTCTCTCAGGCTCAGATATGCGCTACAAGGGAGCCTCCCAGGTCAGTGACATGGCACACCCCTCCCCCTGCCACAGGGACAAAGCCTCAGAGCAGAACAAAGGAATCTGATGTCCAGTCCAAGTCCTTCTAGAATGTTCTCCGGAGCTTTGGTTTGCCCATCTTCAGAGCGAGGACAATGAAATCTACTCTGCTTTCCTCCTAGGGGAGTAAAAGCTCAAATCACTTCCTTTGGGGGAAAGCGACTTGTAAACTCTAGAGCATGGATCTTCCAACTTGGCTGCACTTCTAAGGAGCGTTTTAAAGTCCTGATGCCTGGGCCCTAGTATCAGAATCCTGGCTTCATTGGTCTGAGAAGGGGCCAGCGCATGGGGAGTTTTCAAAGCTTTCACATGATGCCACAGTTGAGAACCGTTGCTCTCCAGTGCTGTAGGGAGCTGTACCCCTTCTTTGAGCCTCATTTCCAAGACTAACCTATATTTTTAATGAGAATAAGAATTTTAAAAATAAAAGGCTTTTGTGAGGATAAAAGTAGAAAATGTATATGAAAGTGCACAAGGTGGTGCCTCCCAGGTTCCTAATTAATGCTTAAGGCCCTCGTTAGAGGCCACTATCTCTATTGCAGCGGAAAGAGCCTTGTCCCCAGGGCCGAGGCCCCAGACAGCACCTCACCCCTTAACTGTGTGGCTGCATACGTGTTACTGGATAACAGGGACCATTTGCAACACCCGTAGCCTTTCACATACTTGATTTTGCTTAATTATAGCAATACCCTGGTGAGGCAGGCGTAGACCATTGTCACCACCCTCTGAAGCAGTATCATAGGTGATTCAGGTAGTCAGTGGTGAAGCTAGGATTTTAGTGCAAAATTTGTCTTGTTCCAAAACGAGTTCTTTCCACGGCCTTCTTGGTTAGAACCGACCTGAATTGATTCTGTCATTCGCCATGTACACGCACGAGGTCTTCGGGCCACGGGTCTCTGCATGTTATAATGAAAACAAGTGTCAGAATTCTGCCACACAGACTCTCCTTTATTAGCAAGCGGGTGCAGAAAGCGGCATGTGGCTTGCACGGTGAGCTCAATGACATCCCGAATCACTGTCTGTTGAGGTGCCCAGCAGAGCTTTGTATGAAAGCTTTGCTCGGGGCAGAGGTGACATACTTTAGCACCAGGATTCAGCTAACCTTGTAGTCAGGTCATGAGGAAAAAATTCTCTGATAATCAGCCTAACAAACACAGGATCCATTTGGAGTTGTACGTTGACGGCGCAGTTCTGTTCAGCTGGCACAGAGACCGGGCAGAAGGCAACCAGAACATTCTAGCTCAGAGTCAACAGAGGTCTCTCCCAACGGCTTTGAGGAAGGAGGAGAGGGCTTAGCTCATTCACTGAGCCAACCAAATATGTTAGGCACTGTGCTACTTTCCTAGGGCTTTCATAACAAAATACCACAGACTCGGTGGCTTACAGCAGCAGGTATTTATTCCCTCACAGTTCTGGAGGCCAGAAGTCCAAAATCAAGGTGTCAGCAGGGCCATCCTCCCTTTCAAAGTTCTAGGGAAGGCTCCTTGCTTACCTCTCTCCTAGCATCTGGTAGATGCCAGCATTCCTTGGTGTTCTTTGGTTCATAGCTGCATCACTCCAATCCCTATCTCTGCTGTCACATGGCCACTGTCACATGGCCATCTTCTTTGTGCATGTCTGTGTCTCTGGGTGTCCTTTCTTCTCATAAGGACACCAATCATAGTGGATTACAGGCCCACCTTAATGTTGTATGACCTCAACTTAACTAATCACATCTGCAAAAATCCCATTTTCAAGTAAGGTCACACTCTGAAGTTCCAGGTGGACGTGAATTTGGGGGGACACTATTGAAATCAGTACAAGCACCTAAATTATGCCACGTGCTGTGGAGAGAGAGGACAAGATGACAAAGGTGAATAAACATTGCCCTGCACTTGGGTTGCTCACCCTCCAGCAAAGGGAGACGAGTCAGTGCGTGAGTGGGCTGAGAACCTGAACACACGTTGCTGCTGCAGCACCAAGGAATCATCTCACTCGGCTTAGCAGAGTCATGGAGGCAACTTGAGAGCTGATTTCTGAAGGCCTGGTAAGAGGCAGCCGGGTGGAGGAGGCTGAGAGGGCAGCACAGAGAGAGAGACGTGCAGGTTCAAGGATCTGGTCATACAGGGAGTAGGATGGGTCCATTGAGACAGGAATGTGGGGTCTGAAATGGGCAAAAGGTGACAGATGAAGCCAAATTCGGGTCATGGGCCAGTCTAAGACAGTCGGAACTTAAGCCTGTAGAGCTCAGGGAACCTTTGGCGTATTTTAAGCAAAGGAGGAATGTAGTCCTATTTGCATGTTAGAAAATCACTCAGAAGCAATGAAAAGGGTAAATTCGAAAGGTTAAGATTGGAAACGGGAAATCTAAGTAAAAGACAAGAAATGATAAGGGTCTGGAATATGGCAGCAATGATGGGGATGGAGAGAAGAAAACTGATTTAACGTTTACTCAGACACGGGAATCAGCAGAACTTGTTGACAGATGGAGTGTTGAACATAAAAAACAAGTTGGTAGTGGCATCCAAGGTGTTCTGCTTTGCTTTTTTGATTTGTTTTTTTAATTTCAGCTCTTGAGGTCACCCATGACGGCTAGAAAAGAATCAGAACAAAATAGGCAAAACAGTAGAGCTGGAACTACACTTGGGGGGCACTAAGCAGAGGGCCGCTGGGACCCATTCGGAGCTGGTGCTGAAGTGGCGGTGCGACCCTGAGCAGAAGGCTCCCCAGGAAGGAAAGACCAAGGGAGGCTAGAAGACCCAGGAAGAAGGTGGGGTGGGGACTAGGACCAAATAACTTTATATTAGGTGACTTGCCCAAGTCTTGATGGCCCCAAGAAGAATGGGATCTGGGCACTTCATTGATTTGTTCAGTTAACTAGGGTGACCAAGCATCCATCCTGGTTTTCCCAGGACTGTTCTGGTTTTAACACTGAAAACCTAACATCCTAAGAACCCCTTCTGTCCCAGGAAAATTGGAATGGTTGGTCACCCTAGTTAACAAACATTTCCTGAGCATCTGCCACATGCTACGTCCTGTGTTGGATGGTACGGAGATGAATAGTACCCAGAGCAGGCTTTTGAGGAGCCCACAGCCTGGAGGGAAAATAGTGGGCTACAGGTGCTTAAAACTATCGAAGGGTAGGTTGAGGTTCCTCTCTCATTGTCAACTGCAAGCTAAAGGAAAATGGTTTGGATGAACTAAGGCCAGGGACAGAACACTCTCTTAACCAAATAAAGCTGTGGTGTGAGCTCATGACTATGTTAATAGGAGAAATATTACTTTCTTGTGTAAAATTGAGTGGGGCAAAAGTTATGCTTATTCTGTTTTTTAATATAATAAAAGCAGTGCCAGTTTTCAAAATAAGTATATTAAGAGGAGAAATAATTTCTATTATAAAGCTAAGGACAACCAGAGGTCAGGAGGAAGGGATGAAATCCATGCAGGATAAAATGAGTTTGATTTTAGATGCCACAGGAGAGGGCCAGTTATAACTTGGAGGTTGAAACCCCTGTCTAGTCTCCCCTTCAATCCCCATTCTTCCTGTATTAGTTTCCTAGGGCTACGGTAACAAGTGACCACATCTAGCTGGCTTCGCACAACAGAAATTCATCCTCTCCCGGTTCTGAAAGCCAGAAGTTCAAAATCAAGGTGTCGGCACATCTGCACACCTGCTGGATACTCCAGGGGGTGATTCCTGTTCCAGCTTCTGGTGGCTGTTGGTATCATTTGGTTTCCTTGATTTGTAGCTGCACAATTCCAATCTCTGCCTCGATCCTCATGTGGCTTTCTTCCTTGTGTGTCTTCATATGTCCTCCTCTTCTGCCTGTCTCAACTCCCTCTGCCTTACTTACTCTTATAAGGACATCTGTCATTGGATTTAGGGCTCACCCAGGATTCAAGCATGATCTCGTCTCAAGATCCCTAAATTATGATTACATCTCCATGACCCTTTTCTCAAATAAGCTCACATTCCCTGGTTCTAGGGATTAGGACATGGGCATATCTTTTGGAGGGTGTGGGGAAGGGGGTCAACTTTGGGAATTAACTTCATTTCACCCTCATTAATATAATCCAAGCTCATTTTCCCCTCTTGTATGAGGCAAGGGGTAAGGAGAGACCCCCCAACACTGATGAAGAGCCCACTCTCCCTCATCCTTAGCGGTACATGAGCAGAAAAGCCGTTGATAGAGCTCCCGTGTATGGCTGTCCAATTAGCACACTGCACAAAAGCTCTAAAGGGCAACTGGAGAAGGGTACTGAAATACAGCTGAAACCTATTCCCCAAACCCACCTACCTCTGCCCCATGCTCTGTAAAGCTTTGAAGTGATCACCAGAGCACCCTGCAGTAAAGACCTGCTTGAACTTTCTCTGGGTGCCAATATGCCGTTACTTTGAAGAACAGAGTGCTGTGGTCTCTGGACCAGATGGAGAAGAGCCATGGTACCCTCACTGTGGCCAGCTGTGTGTCAGCAGCCGGACCCACAGGCAATTATCCACCTGGAAGAGGAGTAAAAGCAAACCCCAAGTCGACCTGCCCAGAGCCCAGCCAGGCATCCATCCTGAAGGACAAGGGGACAATGAAAAGGAGCCTCTCCTTCTGGTGACACTGCAGTCTCTCAGGGGTGGGCAACCCCCAAACCTTTCCATATCCACTAGTTTATTGCATCCTCACAACAATGACAAGCTCATTTGAAAGAGCTGGGAACTAAGTTTTAGAGAGATGTCGGTCTTGCTCAGAGGCTGGACTCCCTTCTGCTAGTCAACGTTTTGTCATTCAGAGCAGTGGTTTTCCGTTTTCTGTTCTGTGCAAGTCATGCTGAGACTCTGAAGGCTGGGTTCTAATCTCGACCCCCTGGCAGAGGTGTGAGGCATGCCTCTTAACCCTGCAGCAGCATTTACTCTGTAAATCAAAAAGGAATAACAATTATCTTCCCCATGATGTCACTGAGGAACACCCAATAAAAATGATGAAAAAACTATTGCCAACAATTGAAATCAAATACATAATAAGAGAGTAAATAGCTGTGTTCTAACTTCCAGGGGAATTTAGACATAATTAAAAAAAAAGAGAGAGGCCAATCCCTGGATATCCATGCATGTCAGAGGGAGTCATTAGGGAGATGGAAAGAAAAGTGGATTTTCTAGATGGTTTTATTAATAAGAAAAAGAATAGATGTGTATTGTTTGTCGAAAATGATATTTTCATATGGCAAATTAATCATTAAGACTCTCTTGGGTTCTCTGTGGTGTGCGTACAACAAACCTGCAAAATTACATTACGGTGACTTTGAAATGCCATCAGGGTCACTTCCCCAATAGGTTTAGAATCTGGTGCTTATTCACACTTTCCCCTTGGTGAACTTTATTATCTCAATTGTGTTTGCCAAGGGCTAATTAGAGGTGATGGTACGAGCTAATTTAAAAAATTTTTCAGGAACATGCAAATAATTTATTTTCAGAGGAGGGGGAAATGACACTTCATCTTTAGCAGCAGAACGGATGTACTGGGATTTTAGTAAATGGTGTGGCTGCTGGTCCTTAAGCATTCAGGATCAGTTTAATATGCAAAGTGACTGACTGACAATGTGGCCCTGGGAGCTGAGATGCTATCATTGCTCCCACACCCAGGAGCACACAGACCATAGCTGGGCTCATGCTTTGCGGCTTTAAATTTCTATGGCCTGAGTTTGGTCCATGAGGATTTTCTCTCTTTCATAACCCTTAACCATAGCAATATGGGGGAAGCCATGGGGTTGGCAAATTGAACAAGGCTCACCGGGGGTGTCACAGGCAGGGGAGACCAGAGCAGGTGAGCTCCAGGTGATAAGAAAAAGTGCAATCTGTTGGTAAAGGACAGACTTCAAAGAGCTGTCCTTTTATTTGACCATAGAGCACGAAGACAAGGGATTCAGGAGAGGCCATGCATGGAAAATCAGGCTGGCAACCCTGAGAAGCTTGACAACCTATTACCAGGTCTCGGAACCTAGAACGGGGGTCAGGAATGAGACTTGTCCCTAAGGAGGAAGAAGGTAGAAGGCAGGGGAAGAGGAGAATTAAGGCTGGGTCTCAACTACAAAGAAAGAGGACCCAGGTAGCAAAAGGGACGATGCTGCGTCCTGGAGAACAGGAGTGGATAACTCACTCTTGGTCCAGACAGTTACCTTTATGGTAACCTTCACCTTCATGACATTTTGTTGGGCCGAGCACCATCTAGCGCGCTTAGCATCCATTCCCACTCCTTGCATGCCTTTCCATTCAGAGGAGGCTGGAAATATTCTACAATTCCATGGTGTGCCTTCAGCTAGGGTTTGCCATACAAATTAGGTTCCAACAATTGGACAAGAGTAAAGACAGCATATTCCTGCTGTCTTTACTCTTTGTTCAGGCAGGAAAGATCATGAGACTAGAGGGTGATCGGAGTGCACCTCTCACTTCACTACGAGGACGGGGATCAGCCCGCAGCCCTGCTACTGTGCCCTGAAATCCACCCTCAGATTCACCCCGAGAGGCCACGCTTCCTATGGGTTGGGGACGATCTCATTCTCTTGAATTCTCACAGTGAAGTAGGTCTTCTTCTTATCAGCCCCATTCTGCATTTGAGAACATTGAAGCTTAAAGCAATTCCATCATTTCCCCCCAAATCACATGGCTAGGAAAGGGCCGGCTTTCCTGTCTGATTTATTGGGCATGTACCATGTGCCACATGCCAAGCTAAGACCTGCACAGGGGTTATTTCCCATACTCTACTGGAAAGGCAATAGCGGCACCAGGAGCTTAGCAGGGGCGGGCTTGGCATAGGTGGGTCTGATTAGGAAAGCTTCGTCACTGGGTTTCTTTCAATGTTGTTGTCATATCTATACTAATTGCTGGATAAAATGTAGGACACCCCGTTCAATTTGAATTTCAGATAAACAAGGAATAATATTTTTAGTGTAAGCATGCCCTAGGCAATATTTCAACACACTCAGACTAAAAACATCACTTGTTGTTTATCTGAAATTCAGATTTACCTGTTTTTCAATTAGTTGAATCTAACAAGTCAAACAATAACTAGAGAAGCCCTCCCAAACAGACAGGGAGAATGTTGTCCAAAGCTATGGCGCAAGAAGAATTTTTAAGCATCGCCTAAGACGCAAAGCCAGGCATCCTTAAAAGAAAGATAAGAATAACCTAAGACGCAAAGCCAGGCATCCTTAAAAGAAAGATAAGAATAACAACAGTAGGGCCGGCCGAGTGGCGCGATGGTTAAGAACTCGCTTGGGATGCCAGAGGGCCCCGGTTCGGATCCCACATATGAGGGCCAGTGACACTGCCC